>NC_079336.1:38286756-38631756 GCF_029582105.1 Oenanthe melanoleuca
GTCTCTGCACAAAGTAACACAGTCACCAAGCGCATTCACCCTTCAAATCACAGACTTGCTCCAAATGTGCTGGAAGATGTCCTAAACCAAAACCTCAGCACAGATTAGCTCCTGGAGCCTGGCAGAAAAAACATGGGTTTGATCTCTCTGGTAACTTGACAGGCTGCCATGTCCAAACAAACACATTTAGGAAAGCCTGGATTTCCATGTGAACACTGCCCTTCTTCTGGATAAATCAAACCCTCTCTACTTGGTAAATTCACATATACTGATGTAATTCAGTGCAAGGACTATGCAAATAGTCAAATCACCAAACTATACTGGTGATCAACTAGTACCAGCAGCAAATCAAGCCTATGAATGCCTTTGACTGTGGATCTCAGTCTATTAGAAGTTATGCACCCCAGTAAAGACTCCTGGAATGGTATTCTGCAGCAAATAAATACCCATTTTTCGTTGCTAACCTGTCTTCTTGGTGACTCACCCAGGCAGAGAGCTCCCATCTGGGTTTATAAGAATAAGCAGTTTGATATGGAATCTCATAACATACTTACATGTTGCTCACATCCTTCTGTTGAGCTAAATTGATCTTTTTTCTTCTCATTTCCTGGGTAGATTGCATTTGGTCTATGAGTAAACACAGTGTAGCTGCCCCCTTTTCCCAGGCTTTCTAATGAGAATGTGCTGTCTGATCAGGTGCATGCACTCTGCTGTCATTTGCAGCCTGACCTGAAGGTCAGAGGTGATTTGAGCAGGCTCAGGGATGCATACAAATCACATCCTCTTGTCTGTCTGTTTTGTTGACTGGTTCTCCTCAGGGTCATGGCTATCTTAAGTAGCAGCCTGAAGGATAAAGTGCGCCCTGTCTGAGCTGTAAAACTTTGACTTTGGACCAATTGCATCTGACATACAGCAGCATGAGGGTTGGTTTAGCCTTTGGATTCAGAACAAATCACTGGCTATCAATAGCTGATAGTGACATGCAGTTTACTGAATGTCCCCTTTTCTCTGGCAGCTGTATATTCTTTGGGAGAAATGGATGTGTTTTTAAGTTTCTAAGGTCATGTTTTAAATATGATGTTGCACACACTCCATTAGAAAATAAGTGTAGCAAATAAATAAATAGCTAGAAAATGTTATGCTGTTTTATGAGTTTGCTCTTGGGCTCCTAGGTGGTGCACAGTATGAGAGGTGGGGGAAATGGCATAAGAATGACCTACTCTAAACCAAAAATTTTTAGGATCAGCTTACTGAAAAACTTTCCAGGAAAGATATTGAGGAACAGCCAGGCAGAATAACACACTGTCCTCAAGACTGGTGTTCTGCAGGGAGCTTCTTTGCCAACACGGCTGCACCAGCACAGCAGTCGATGCACGCGTGGGGTTACGGGCACAGGAGCAGCGTGCTCTACCCATACCCTCCTGCTGTGCACAGACCACCAGGCCTAGCCTCACAGTCCCCATACTGCTCCTGCCAGTGCAGCAAGCACCCACTCATGCTGAATCCAAAAAAGGAGAAGTTTTTAGGGCCGCCAAGCAGGCATCAAAGAGTTACGGCTCTCAGCTGGCATCAGCTGAAGCCAGATTCAAAGCAGTGACCTGGAAGCAAGCGGCTCCGTATCACCCCCATGGGTTGCCCAGCCCCCTAACACTTCACTTATTAAAAGGCGACTCTAGGACTATGTCAGTGCCCTTGTGCCTCTGCAGCATCATGCTGAAAACCCACTCTGTCTCATGTGTGTGTAAGTCACTTTTGTACAAAGGAACCACTCTTTTATTGGTCAAAATGCTTTGGTGGCTTCTATTTATTATTCTATTAAGAGTCACATTACTTTTGTCAACAACTGTATCTGTTTCATTTTCTCAGCTCTGCTGTCACAGCATTGCTTGAAAATTTTTGCCAGGTTTGTGCTGGAGAATTATACTAAGGGGAACTTTGTGTTTTCACAATATTGTAACTTGGTAGAAAAAGAAAAAGGGATTACTATTTTTTATTATTTTATTTATTTATTTATTTATTTATTTATTTATTAGTTTAAAATCAGCCAGAAACCAGAATAGCTGAGCTGCCACTCTCAGTGACTACCATGTTACATTTCTCAGTTTATCCACTAGTAGAGGTTATCCAGGACTTATAAACTTTTCATAGAGTACATGCGTAGGGCTCCAATGTTTGTAAAGAAACAGCCTGGCCAAGAATTTTCTACTAAAGTGGATTTTTTTTCACTGAACAACATAATTATTTCATAACTTCTTTTGGTTTTCTCCCCCACAGAAATTCTTCTCTATCATAATAAAAAAATTTAACATTTTCGGTTTTCAGACAAATGTATTTGTATTTTGGGTGAAAAGGATGAAAGGCAACTGTTTGCAAAAGATATTCTCATTTTTCAGACTAGTTATGAACAAGCTATATCTAGTACAGCCTTAAACTACCATTAAGTAATAAAATATTGATAGTACACAAAAACTGGTGAATCCTTTTTTGACAGGTCTCATCATATCTGAAGACTAGTCCCAAGATCTTTCATGTCTTAGTGAAATAAACAAAAGGTTCAACATATGGTAGAATTTCAGCCTTAATGATATCTTATCTGTGAATTGTGAAGTGATGCTACAAGATGAAGAATTGATAGCAGCATAATAGGATATGTTCTTTTCCCAGCAGAATCCAGCAGAGGATTGTAATAGTTCACCAGGGGAAGTAGGGTTAAAAACCTCTGACCCCTGATATCACATAAACATTGCCAAAAAAAATAAAGCCCTTGATTGACAGTGAGATGCGTGACTACTTCAAGTCTGCTCTGAAATCTTTGCTGATAATTACTGGGTTGAATGGTATGAGAAATGGGCAAGAAGGATATCAGCCACCTGAGTGTACATACTCACAGACCTGAGCATCTCTAATAAGAATTGATGTAGTGTGTCATTTGTAATTTAATCAGCAGCATTACATCTTGATAGCAGAAGGACTATCATGAACATTTTTGCAGTAAAGTAAGATTAACAGACACACACCCCAAATCTCTGCTGCCTTAAAGTAATGTTCTAGTTGTGACAGTAGCTGATAAATAGAAGAAATTGTGAGTTTATGCTGACACATGACCCTCAGCTAGTCCCACAATGTGTAGGCATTTTGATGCATGTGCCAAGCACTGACCTGAGACTTTTTGTGAGCACAGGCAGAACAGTGCCAGCCCTGGTCCAAATTTTGGCCTCACTCTTCTCAAGTGGCTTTGTATCCCAAAGTCTAAGCCTAGATCCAGATCTGAGCCTCTCACAGCCAGGTCTGCTCCAAACACCTCCTTTTTTTCCTCACAATTTGTTTGTAAGTTTGGGAGCCATCTGCTTTAACTTTGTGTCCAGGCTTCCCTGGAGGCATTCAGCACCCCAGCATGCACCAACTAGACCCTGCCTGGCATGCAAGAAAGCTCCATGGATATTTGGAAGAGTTCTACCCTAAAGCCAATGCCTAGGAGTCAGTCATCTCAGCTGAAGCTCCTCAATTTAGACTTTCACTGTAATGGTGGAAAACAGGCCCCTCTAGAGGCAATTTGAGCAGTGTAGCTAAAAAACTTAAGGTGAATGGTTCACTGAAAAGATGTTTTTTTCTCTACCCTCGCTGAAGAAAAACCAGAGTGGTTAGGATATCTATGTTTCAGACTTCTGACGTGAAGTGAGTTAAATCCTTACTCTCCTTACTCTCTCCAGGAAATCCAGTCTGCAGGCTTTCCCAACATCTGTGTCAACATCTTTTTAATCAAAACTTTAAGATTTCTCACCAACTGTGTCTGGGTAATATATTTTCTTTTTTTTTTTTCTTTTCTGTTTTTAACAATGCTCAGTTGTGAGAACTGAAAGAATAAGCAGTAAATTTACTCATGGGAAAAAGCACATTATGACAATGAAGCAAAGGTCTCTAGTGTCTGCAGTCCCACAGTGAGTATGCATGTTCAGATGTGCATATTAATTGTCATTTCTATCAGTGGCAAGAGGCAAGGAATAAATGGTGCATGGGCATCTGTTTTCAAATGCTTACCCGAGGTGCTGATTCGTGTCCATAGGTCACCTGAAAATAAAATTAGTCCCTTAGGATTCAGGCCAAATGTTCTAGGAAAATATCCCATGTCAACAGTCTTTGAGTCTTTGAAGCAACTGTTAGTGACTGATATTTTTTTCCCCATTTTTTCCTTCACAAATGTAAAATAACCTCCTGCTAATAGTATTTTCAGAGCCTTCTGTCTAATTATACCACAATTCCATGATGTTTTAACCTCTTTCCTCTCATGCACTGAAACAAGAAAGGTAATTCATACTGCAGTTTTGTCTCCTAGATCCATTAGTATCAATCCCATGGCACAACCTGGTTTGTTTTAAGATGTGTTATTATACTTCTTACTTCTAAATTTCGCTCTGTGTTATTCAGTAGTGATTAAACAAATATGTTAATAATGCCAAAACAGCCAACACAAGATAAAAAAAAAAAGAATTGTAACTTACCAAAATAACGAAGATCTGAATCTCTGACAATTATGTTAAATTGTGATATTAAAGAGCTTAAAGGAAAGCTAATGTTTCCCATTATTTACTGTTTTCATGAATGTATTCTCCTGCACTTACAGTTTTTTGGCAATATCCATATATAATTCTCAAAGTGAGGAATGTCAGTTGTTTTCACACTTCTCTCGATTAAAACCTCTGCTCTAATCAATGAGACCTTTGATTTCCTCAAACAGGCTTAAAAAATGTCACTTAATATCAGTTTCCATCACCGTGTATTTCAGGACTGGTGATTTAACAATTGCTCTCTAGTAGAATTACTTATTTCTTGTTTTATTTGTGTGAGGAGCTCTACAGTGTGACAGGTCCATGAGAAAGTGAACCCAGCCGAGGAGCAGGTGGTCTGCTGCTCCTGTGTTATTGCCATTATGTTGCCTTTGTTAAATTACTCCATAAACCCAAGTTTCCTCATTGCCATTTGTTAAATTTGCCTACCTCCACTCTGTGAGCACAGATAATCAGTCAAACCTTAATTGGGGTATATTTAGATCAAAGTATGCAGCCAGCGTTTGCTCCCAGTACCTGGGTTGCAAATGATAGTCACATGAGTGGCTTGCTCTATTGGACATGCTTTTTGTTTAACCATGATCATTGCTGGCAGGCAGCTTTTTGTGCAAGTGAAAAGCCCTTTAGAATTCCTCTAATTCTGACAAAGAAACTGTCTTTGGGAGGAGAAATTGAGTATTGCCTTCTTGCATCTGAATAGTCTTTCAGCTCTATATTCACAGCAATATACTTAATGTCCGCAGACAAGAAGCAGAAGGTTTGGATCCATGTTATTTGTTCCTTATCTAGCTTCTAGAAATTCTTGGAAGCTTGTATTTTTACCAGTTAAGGAGATATATGTAAGGTGTGTTAGTATAGGCATGGATTTCTCCTGAGAAGTGTTGCAAAAACACTTTGCTACAAAAAAATCACAGAGATTGTCCTTTTTTTGTTTAAGAAGTAATAAATCAAAGCAAGGTTTGTGTAGGGATGAGTGATGCATCATCTTTGCACTGCTCCTCTGAGAAAGAAAATGTTTATGGAAAGATTTCCATTTTTTACCTTATTTCTGATCTGATTGCTGGTTTAATCAGTTGTTTTCAGATGGATTAAATTAGCTTTATTTATTACCTTTCACATCTTTCATTTCCTTTGGTGACACCATTTTATATTGTCTTTTATTTATCCTTATGGTAGCACCTAAAGGCCCCATTGAAGTTAGAGTCCTGGTTCTCTGAAAACTACAAGGAATAAAAGGTGTCTCATTCCCTGTAGAGCCTGCAGTTTAATCAAGGCAGCAAGATACACACTACACTAAATTTGGGATACACTATCGAGAGCAAAACACCTACAATTAGCTTTCAGCATTAATAGGTCTTTGCAGTCCAGTCAAGCAGAGGCATACACAGGCGCTAGATTTTAGGGCATGTTGAGCAGCCCCATTTAGTTCAAAGTGACAAGGACATATGCAAAGCTGATGATAAATCTTCCAGGGCAGGAGGTTAGGCTGTGTGACCAGGCCATTGGCCGGTTGAGAGGGAAAGCTGTCGTTAGGGACAGAAAGTTGACCTGCTCTTTGGATTTCTCTACATTTGAATGCTGAGTTAACAAAGCACAGATTTAGTATGTTTAAAGAGTCAATGTGGAGAAAATACTGTAAAGTAGCTCTGTTTTCCACAAAATTCCTCGCAGACCTTATTCTAAAGGAACTTTGCAAAGAGTAAAGGCCACTTTTGAAGCAACATAAAGGCCACTTTTGTCAGTGAAATAACTTGCTGGACTTTTTCCCCACAGATTTGTATAGAGCACTGGTTCACATCAGGATCTGAAAAAAAAAAATTAGTTTTGATTGTATATACATACATACAAAAGGGTAAACAGTCTGAATAAAGCCCTTTGTACCGGATTAGTGTCTTAGCTCTTTAACCCAAGCCGCAGGTTTGGGATGTCTTTGTTCAGTTAGGTTTTCGGGGCTGACCAAACCGAGTGTGTTTGAGTTTCATTCCTCACCCTTTTGAGGTCTGCAGGACTGATTCCTTGCATTCAGTGCCAGCAGTACTGTAAGTGCCCGATACTTTATTCTCTAAGCTATTCATCCTTTCAACCTTTGGCTTTTTTTTCCTTAATCCATCTACCTTAATAAGTTTTCAAGTCAAGTAAAATGTTAAATGTGCTTCAAGCAAGAGCAACACAGAAATAACAGAGAGCACGACAAAGAATTTCTGTCCATCTCGTGTATTTGTTCTGTGTGTGTGTATAAATATATGTGTACACATGTGAAAGTGCATGGGGGTATATGATTACACCACAAAAGATGAATCTACCATGAGGCAGAAGTCATGTAAAGCACATATTCCAAAGGATATTTTACAGAGAAAGGCAAAATGAACACATTTGAGCAACTTCTCGCTAATATCAGAAACAAGTAATTGCTCCACATCACGAATACTTTTGTGGAGAATTCAAATGCTTAATACTGCTTGTCTGAAGCCTTGATGACATTTTTTTGGGGCTGCAGGGGACAAGAGGCTTACACACATGCCACTACTTCAAAGATTTGCCTTCTATTAATTTTTTACTTAAGCTTCAGAGTGTTAAATTGTTCAATTTAAGCCGTGAATATATTTTATAAGATCATCCTAGCCCACCATTTTTCCCAAAATAGAGAAGTTCAGGATGTTTGGCAGTTTCACCTCCTCACCAACTCACTGCAAAATATATATGAATAATTTCTTTGAACCTCAGCAGCTTGTGATACAGAGAAACACAAGTTCAAACTTTAGTCTTTCCTTAATGATAGAAATAGACTATTCTAAAAATAAGTGCTGAATTTGATGATTTAGATTTAAAAAAAAAAAAAGCACATCATAAATAGAAATGTGTTGTAACTTTTCCAATTGGAAATTAAAAATAATGGGCTATTTTCCATTTCCTTGTGGGGCTTTCATGAGCTGAATCAATATAATGAAATGTTCTAGTCAGCAAAATAAATCAAGAGCCTTTTACTGTTTTTTATCACAAGAGATCCCCAGTGAGGTGAGGGAGGAGAACAGAAGAGAATGCATGACATTATGCAATGATCCTACATCAGAGCGCGAGTCCGGCTGCTGCTCCTGAGATAAATGCTGGCTCTGCTTAGCCAAAGCTGGGAAAAATATGGAAATGTGAGATTGACAAGAATAGGGTGCACTGCCTCTAATCTGTCTCAATCATGAAGAAAAAAATGGGGATTCAGTAATTTCCTATGATCTCACCATGACTTGGAGACCTTCTGTTCATGCATTCCTGGAGATGAGAGCCTGCATGACACTACTGCCCAAAAGTCAACTGAAAAGATTCCCACCTTACTTCTGTGAGACCTGTTCCAGTCCAAAATACAGGACTGAGCCTAAAGGCATGCTTCAGATGGGACCCACAGTGGAGTTCCTGGAGCAGAGTCCTCCCCACACAATGGCTCTGCAGTGGAGGCTTCCTACTACTCACCATGGTCTGGGACTCAAGAGCTGCCTGTCTGCAAATACTACTTAGAGCCCTGGGAACACATTGCCAGAAAACCACTCTGGCCGCTGGGTTTACATCATGTTGTGTTCTGCAGGAAATATTTGTATTTGTTTCAGGGAGAAGTCCTGCTGTTTCAGATTAAGTGCCTTTGCCATCTGCTAAAAGAATGGTAAAACAGCACACAGTCAGCTGTTAAGAACAGAGATAGAAACTCAGTGCAGAGCCGTGTTCTTGCTAACTCCATGGTAAAAATTCCCATTTCAGAGGGTGTTCTATTATGCTTTTTTGGGACATTTTCATCTCTCTAAAAGTTAAAGGAATTCTAGTGTCAAAAAATACAGCTTCCATAGCTGTCCTAATTTATCCCAACATCCCTCTGCTCTCTGCAGCCAGCACCACTTCCAAGGCAGGATCAGACACCCTGGAGGAAACACCACTGGGGTGCCAGCCACAAGAAGGTCACTGCAAACATATGGACACCCATGCTCTGAACCAAACTATTAAGGAGGAAAAGCTGTGAAGGCTGCTGACCTATTTCTTTCTATGAACAATTTCATTTGGTTCTTTTCGACTTGCCCAACTGGCAGGGACTGTGGGACAATAGAGCTGCAGACCCAGGCTGACTGGCAGTAGATGGGACTACCTGGAAACTGGCCACTCCTGATTGCTCCTTCAGAGCAGACCATTTCACAGCTGGTGTAAGGAAGATATGTACATCAATCAAGAAAGTGCTATTACTCTTGCTAAGAACAGTAGATGATATATAGAAGGCTATCAATGAGCTTAGACTTTTGGATTCCCTAAGGCTAATGCTACCCAAGAAAATTAAACAACTTGAATGAAAATCCTCTGGCACTGAAACTTGATTGTCTGAACCAATAAATTGCTAGAAGGGTCCTTGGCAGAGTTTTTGACCAGTCCTACTAGTGCTCTCCCAATTCCTGGACATGCTACAGAAGTTAGGTCAGCCCAGAGACAATTCCCATTAGGCAGTCTGTGTAGATATGGATTCAAGCTGTTCCAGGCCAGTTGGCCAGAAAACACTCCTGGGCGTGTTTCATTCACCCAAACGGATGCATCCAAAGTGTGCTGAGATTAATAATACAGATACTCTGTGTCCCAGGCACCAGGCTCTGGACTCTGTGAGCACATTAGATCATATCCTCATGCTGCAAGGCTTGTCATAGAAGGCTCACCAATACTAAAGCATTTCAGAAGCCTGGAAATCATTTAAAATCTTAGGGAACTTCCTAGCATCAAATCCGACCAAAGAGCCACCTTACTGAGTAGCCTGTGCCCAACAGTGGGAAAAAATATCAGCAATTTGTAGTTTAGGTATTTGATAGTCTAAGGTCCTTCAGTCTTGAAAAATACTTGTCTATTGCAGTGATAAAGTGACCTTTCTGCTCGTATTTATGGGTAGAAAAAGGAAGTACTGATATTAATCTAACTATTCTGGAAGAGCCAGGTTGAGTTCTGTTCCTCAGGCTTTCCTGGGAGCTCTTTCTGCATATTCTGAGCACTTTGGGAGTGACAGTGCAACATGCACTGGGAAGATAGACAGGTAGATGGAGGAGGGATGTTTAGCCTGCAGGCTACTCAAAAATATGTGCTCCCCCTGATAGTTACTGTGTGCTGTTTTGCTCACTAGTTGAAAGGATGAAGGGAAAGCTGGTCACCTCCTACTCCTTTTCCCACTTAACAGCTTGTTCAGCTGAATGTTGTACACAGAAATGAAGAAGGCATCTAGGAAAGAGTGAGGAGCATATTTTGCTCTTAATTTTGAATAGATAGGCACATGTGATTAATGAGCAAGGTACTGGTCACTTTGTGATGAGGAGCCCTTCCAGTGCATCACAGGGGTTCTACAAGACTGTATATGGCATCTACTTTAGTCCATGTTTGGTTTTTAAGGCAGTAAGCCTGGACGTTTTAATTAATTCCTCCAGAAATATACCATGAATATAAATCCAATGTCAATTCTTGTTGTTTTAACTATTGACAGCAGGGAGAAATAGTGATCACTGTATGTCAATACAGTAAGTTAGAATCCTTTAATAACCTAAAAATAAATGTTGCACAGGCAAGTTTGTGCCTTAGACCACATGAAGCAATGCAGATGGAAGCTAATGGATATTCTCTTCTCAGAGGAGAGCAAAAGGGGACATTTGGAGCATTCCAGGACTTCCCTTGTCCTTGCTGCATTGCAGGAATAGAGGATGTGTACCCCAAAATAAGGCAGTTTGACAGGCTGGACACTGTGCTCCACCAAAGGCTGAAGGAGGCTTTTTGCCCTCCCCAAAAACCACCAGGGTGATCTGTTCACCTCTCAGTCATCCTTACGAGCTCCCTCTAACCCTTCTCTGTCCTTTTCTCTCCCATTTACCATGCTTCAGAAAACATCATTGTATTACTCTATCATTTCACCTTCCCTTGGGATGTGTGTGAGTGTTGTCTGAACATGTCCTCTCTTCCCTGAGTTCATTTTCCCTCTGATGCAAATCAGAGACAGTGAGGGCCCCAGTCCCTGGTCACTTCTCTGTGTCAGCAGCTGCTCTAAAATCCAAGCAGCTTGCCCCTAAATTTTAACCTGGCCATGCAAAAGTGATAAAATCATGATTTTTTTTTCCATACATTTGGGAATGTTTCTACTCAGATTTCACTGGGCTCAGCCATGGCAAACTGTGACAGACATAGCAAAAGATCCCCCATTTTGGTAGACCTTCTGAGCTGTCATAAGATGGAGACATATATGGAAAGAAAACAGCAGCTGTGTCAGTTTTTGAGGATGGGGGGAAAATGCCAGGTGTATTAGGGTTGTTAGAGACTTGGCTTAACTAGCTAAAGAGAAGCAGCAGAGACAGGCCAGTAATTGTATGTGTGTTTCTGCAAGCTGACCTTCCTTTGAAGGATGCTACAGTGCAGCACCTCCCCCCAAGGTGTAAAGAGTTCTGCAAAAGGAGGATGTGAGAAACTAAGAAAATTTGCTTTTTGCTGCTGCTTGCCTGGTGCCTCCTCTTTGCTGCAGGAACAGGAGTCATCTGTATGCCAGATTACAGCACACTCTCTAATTTATGTTTTCACTTTTTAACATGCAGCGTACAATAACCTGCATCCTACAGCAGCCCAAAGGGATGGAAACCTCTCTTCTGTAAGACTTGGCCCATTTAGCTCATTGCCTCAAGTCTGAGGGTGCTGATGAAATTGAGAGTCAGGAAAATGAGACTACAATTCTGACTACAATATCTGAGACTACAATTGAAGTGGCTGTACTTTTAACCATTTGCCTTGTAACACTTATGGTATTCCTAGCTGCCCACCACTGTATTTGCTAATGCCACTGAGCAGAGGTGAGAGAATAATAGCTACTATGACAAGAATAGAGAGTAGGAAATGACAAGTTGCATATGCATTTGCACTGCATATTACAGTGTGATTTGTCTTTTTATCTGAACATCTTCTATTTTTACTGTAAGGTCTAGCACAAAATTAAGCAAATAGATTATATCTCTGCTTCTACTTTTATTTCTACTCTTCCTGAAAAATAAAGAAACTTTTATTTTACCCAAAATTATTGCTTTTACTACTGCACTTACATTCCCTGTGTCAACAAGTCCAACCTGTGATATGGGGACCTGGTGGATCTCCAAGTGTCTGACAGATTCTGGTTTTATCAGACTGATAAGCTCTGGCTTTCCAAACCAGTCTCCTGGCCTACATTGCTCCCCACTGGGGGTACATGGCGGTGAGTTGTGAAGCCCTTGGCTACAGCAACTACCACAGACACAGATCTCCTGAGGTCTAGAAGTCTTGTCAGACTCTGGAAGATGTTTATAAACCATTCCAAAAGCCTTCATACCCTCACTTTCATGTGTTGGTGTAACAGTTTTTGCTGTGATTTATGGGGGAGAGTATCCTGTTGCCCCTGGACTACTGAGAAGAGAAAAAGGATGGTTCAGGGTTTCTGAAGCAGCACTTGCTGTTAACCATCCAGTTGGCTCCCTCCAGGATAAGTCTGTGGCAGGGTGACACAGTGGAAGGGACCTTGGGAGCTAGACAAGCAGTTGGAGAAGCAAGCAGATATGCAGACAAGTGAAGGAAATGTGGGTACAGATAGGGATAGGGATATGGATATGGATGGGTTTGGGAATGCAGGCACACCTGTGGCATGAGGACAGGTCTATGTCTGTGGATTTCGTAATGTGCAGTAGAACGTCAAATGATTTACAGCTGTGACAAAGTTGCTTATGGGCACACAGAATTTTAGAAAGAAATCAGTTAACCCAAAAGAAATGCTGATTGTAGAACAGTTTTGAAGTACTATCCTCAAAACTGGCCTTTTGATTTTCTGCCTTAGTTTTCTTATCTGTAAATAAGCTTAATATTTAATTCAGACATGCTAGTTGGTTTAATTGGTTGATAGTTTTAGCTTAGAAAGTTAAATGCTATGTGCATTTTACTTAGTTTTGCTTACCATTAATTTAGCTGCTACTTTAATGAGTGGCCCTAAGCCTTTCCCTGTGAGCAGCATCTGAAGCCAGAGCTGCCAGTCTTTAAGCAATGAGGGACATTCCTCTGACTGTCCTTGTTAGAGCAAATGGAAATCTCACAGTAATTTTCCACGATGGTCTCTTGGTGTGGGCCATGGACCAGAGCAGCACAGGGTGTTGCCTCAGCCACCAGCTGGGATTAGCCCCTCTACTTGTTCAGGGAAGAAGTCCTGTGTAAAAGGAGACTAATGAAAGCAGTAAAGCAGGGAAAGTTTCTTCCTCCTCTTCTATCCCTGGTGTCAGTTAGCATGGGGACTTCAGCGTAATATTATTATAACATTTTTTTACAGTAGGAATTATAATTGAAATTTGTTATGTATGAGGATAACTAAAATTCCATCATTTCACACTCTTCAGTCCATGCCTGAGGACGTTTTGGGGTAAATAGATTGCTTAGAAACAGCCAGTGACTACAGCTAAAATTACATTTTACCAACAGAGCTGAATGGCTTTTTAATTACAACACTGATGTCCGCATGCTGTCACCACCGTCTAATACTAAGATGGTATTGATTTGATTTTTAACTTTGATGTACCAAGGGAGAAAATGCAGAGTAGGATTTTTTTCTGAAATCTTTTTTCCAAGGTAGTCAAGAGCCCCAGCTCTAAAATGATGGGTTATTTTTTGTCTGTCTCCTTTTATATTTGCTTGTACCTTGAATATTGTTACTGTCCACCTTGAATTAGTTTAGTTGTATACAAACAGTTTGAAATTAAAATTTACAATTTCATGGTACTGGTGAGCCTCAGCACCAATTAAATTTGTGCTATACGTAAAAATGTTACATGAAACAATTGAAAAGCTACCAAGCAGATATATCAGCTACAGGAATCTACATGACCCCAACCTCCTGTGATAATGCAATCCTAGTGTATTAATTTCCTTAAATAGCAATTACAAATGCTTTGGAACTAAGATGTCAAGGATCTTCTATTTTATGAAAAAGTACTTATTTTTAAGGATATATATATTTACTGTCACTTGGTCACTTAGTGCTACCTAGAGCAAGGGAGTTTTTTCCCTTGTGAATGCAGACCTTTCCTTCTCTGTCTGAGGAAAAAATTTAAAAACTTGCCTTGGATAAACCTTTAGCTTGCAAAAGGATTGCAACCTTGTCTGTGAGTTGAGAGGAAGCCACAGCCACAAGGCATCTCTTCCTTGGCTGCTCTGCTCTGTGAGGAAGAGAAAAACCAGTTCCTGCCCTGCAGACTCCTCCACTCTTGATTTTCTTAGGCTTGGATGAAGAGCTAAAAGAGGCTGTTTCATAGCTGTATGTGAACATCTAGTAGTATGGTTCCAATACATAGGTTGGTGATTCAGAGCTAGGAAAAGTGGAGTTAGTCCAAAATCCATGTAATTTGAAGGGTCTCTAACTACCAGCTGCCATGGTTTGGAGGTGCATTTGGACAAGCACTGTGGAAAAGGTAACCCATTTTGTATGTACTGGTCTGTACAGGTATTCCTTGTTGTCATGGTTTAACCCCAGCCTATTGGTGGAGCTGGGAATACAGCTGACATCATTAATATCTGAGCTAACAATAAAAAAGGAAATGAAAGTATATTAACTGCACCCACTGCATAGCCATAAAGGCAAAGGTCTGTCTGAGATTAACAAACAGCTTTTCAGTGGAGACAGGACTATAACTCACTTCAGGGGCTCTGATCTTTGATGAGTTTATGAATGAAAACAAAGCTCAAGTGAATGAATTACGGACATGATTCACTCAGTTGTCTCATACACTTTTATGACCTTTCAGTGTTTTCAGTTGCCAGGAGGATGGGATGCTGGGGTGGCCTTCAGGAGCCCTTTGCTTGAGCTCTGGCTTGGTTAAAGACTTGCAGTGTGTCCTTGGGAAAACCTCTTTAATATACCTCACATCTCTGCTCCCCATCAAAACAGGAATGATAATTTTGTGTCATTTTTATGTAGGTCACATGAATGCCAAATTCAGTAATGAAAAGTTCTAAGTTGTAGCCTCCTGTGTTATATTTCCCCTGTCATCGGTAGAAGTACGCTTATTTATTCCAGCTAATATATATCTATGTATACACCATTTCCAACCTAAACTGCTCTGTCAAATGATCAAGCAAATAGCAAATAGAACAGCCAAAAGAATAGGGAGAAATGAGAACATCCAAAGGGGAGACACGGCTGTGGTAACCAACCCTGATGCTCCCACCCCAAGGACCTCATGCAGAAGTCCTTGTAGAGTCAAGGAAACAAAAGGGAAGAAATAATTTTTACTTTTATGATGTTTTTCAAGGTTCATAATTCCAGCCTTTTTACCACAACCCACACCGTCAAAGAACTACATGAGAAAAGTGGTGATTTTCATGAAACAGTGTGACTACTGTATCTGGATCTTTCCAGATTGAACAAGTTGCTGCAACATGTGCAACAATAGCATGAGGTGTTTTCCATGCTGCTAAAGAAAAATATTGCATGGCTTTGGGTGGTTTTGCTTTTTGTTGGGGCTGCATTAGAGAATAAGGGTATGGTCAATCCATTCCCTGGAAGCTTTCCTATCCTGCTGCTTTTACAAGTAGAATTTTGCCCCAGATCTTTTACAAGATCTGACTGATCTTGTAAACCCAGCTCTGCCTGAGATAGTTGATTTTGTAATGGATATTATTTAGAATTTTACCCCATAGAAATTACAGTAAATTCCATTATCCCTGTTAGGATGACTACCAGTGCTTTGTACATATTATTTCATAATGTGTATGCATATCATACATTAAAGCAGCCCCTCAGCAACATATTTTAAGTACTCTACCATCTTTTGGAGGGTGGACAAAATGCAGGGAAGACATGGGCTTTATGCAAATAGTCAGTTTCTGAAGGGTTAATGAACAATGAGGAATTTGTGTATAGCTCATTAATTGTTATATTGCAACCCTTTATCTAAATTGTTAGTGGCCTGCTTAGTCAATTGAAACATATTACTTTGATATTAAAGCTGCAATCAAAATCTTTATTCTTGTGCATGTTCTACTTGAGAATACTAATCCTACAGAATAGGGCAGTTGGAATTATCTTGAAAAGTATTACAATTCAATAAACCATATGCTCAAAAATAGAGACATCAGGTTCAGCCAAATATCCTAGGAACTGATGCAGTTATTTTGACTTTCCCATACAAACAGACTAATTTGAAATACTGTATGAAAAGCCCATAAGGGTTTGGATTTAAATTCTGGCCTCATGTTCAAGGAAAATAAGGATGATAATTCCATGCCAGCCCATTGCACAAAATTAGCTTTGCTGTGGTAGTACAACAGAGCCCTGCACAGGGAGGGTGGTTATTGTGGACTGTGATATGGTACATGGAGGCTTTTATATTTATTACATAAGCCCAGAGTATTCCAACTAGTTTATGATGCTCTGTGAGATGTATCCGCTCTAGATTTTCTCTCTAGAAAAAGGAGTGAGAGAAGAACTTTAAAACCTCTCCAGGTATTACAGAGGCTTGGTTGTCTTGACAAAATGCTGTTTTCACATCAGTGGAGATAGCAGTGTGGACACATTCCCAAATCAGGCATCTACATTACTCCCTAGAATAAAGAAGGATGAGCATAGCCTTTAGTGCCCAGGTAGCCTAGGGATGTTGCAGAACCACATTGCATGTGGTGTCAGACCAGCCCAAATGTGATCCCTGTTACATACAGTTTGAGTGGAAGTCAAAAGCAATAGAGGGAGCAGACCAACAAGAAGGGAAATAAAGGGCAACACTGATTGGTATAATTGATGTTTAGTCACCTATGTTTTCAATCATCACCAGGAGCAGAGTTTTAGAAGAGAAGAAGGGCTGTGGAAGAGCCTTGAAGAGGTTTGTGGGAAAGTGAGTGCACAGGCACCTCTGCAGTCTTCATTTAAAAAAGCCTAAATCCTGAGTGGCTTCGTTCACCATGAGTTGGTTAGGAGTTGCAGAAGTCTATTAAGACGTGCAGGTTGGGCAGCAGAGTGATAAAGTTTTTGTCTTGGACACAGGGAAGTGTTGAGAATCTCAGTGTTACTGTATCCATACTCAAGTGTGCACTCCAGCAGTGAAGGCACAGAGTACCTTCAGGTGTGTAGGGAATTAAGGTGCACCTCTTACAGCATTTCCATTACATTTTATGTGGCATGGTTTCCTGAAAGAGCCAGCAAGACACAGAGCTCTCTTCATTTATTTGCCCTTCTAATTTAGAATGTACTGTGAAAAATACAGACAGTGCAGTAGAAGAATGAACACCCATATTAATATTCTGGTTGTTTCCGAGACAAAAGAAGGATAAGAGCCAGAAGTGAAATAGGAGTGTTCAGTCAGAAATGTCTTTCTGTTTTCCAAGCTGTTCACAGAAACCTATGTTTCCACAGACATTTGTATGCTCTTGCATACTCCGTTAGTGTCATGACAGCTGTTATTAAGAAATAGTATGTAGAGGATAAAAAAAAATCTCACATATTTTGCTGATAAAGTTAATTTGTTCAATGGACATCAATTAAAAATCAGGTTTTCTAAAATGCACTTTTTAGTATTGAATTTGATTACATCAACTCAAATAAATCAAACTTGACTGCAACCTAAGGAAAACAAATGCTTGAGCATTGTTTTAAAACATATGGTAAATAGAAAGCTCAATAATGAGGAGATGGTGCCAGGAATGCCAGGATATTGTCTTCTTACTATGATTCAGCTTAAGGTCGGTGACATTGATGTAACTTTGACTTCAAGAGAGGAAATATTTCATAGTAAACAGAGCAAGGATGAATCCCCTTGGAATAGTAAAGGTACAAATTGCTTTAGTTTTCATTTCTGTACTGCTAAATTTGTATTTCATGTGTGGGATTGTAATTGATGACTGCTTACTTGTCTGGATGAAGAAGGTTGAAAAAAATGCATTCTGATTGTCAAGGTTGTTTGTGTTAGTGGCTAAAATAGCAGTCATCATGCTGAAATCTTTGTAAACAACACACAAGCAATTCTTTTCTTCTTAAGCAAAACAGAAAAGGAGAAAAGAAGCTTCTAAGCCTAAATATCCTTGTATCATCTGGCTGACATCTGGGAGTATAATGTACAAATTTTCCTGGAAATATGATTTGTATCAGCTAAGCAAACTCCAGTGTACCAGTTAAAGCATTAGATCTTCAGTTAAAGCTTTGAGGGATTTGAGGAGATTTTAACACCAGGTATCCTAATTCCCTTTCTACCAAGGTTCACAGTTAAGAATAAAGAGGTTTCTTCCATACTATTTGTCAGTAAATACTGTAAAATCTATAATTATTATTTTCATATGCCAATTTCTCTACTCTTCCAAAGACTCCCAGTTGCCTCTCATTAGCTGATAGTCCCACATCTAAATTTCCCCTGATCCCTTACAGACAAGATTATGTTCCAGTTAACAGTGTAATTCATTAACATTCTCTGTGTTGTAGAGGAAGCCAAGCAAAACAAAGCTCTCTCCAGCTAACATTATTTTCACATCTTTTCAGGAAGAGGAGGAGTTGTTTCTTTATTTGTCTTTGCTGAGCTTTTATCTTGGTCATTGTTCTCTCATGAGAATTCCAGTGAATTGGAGAAAGAAAATACAGTTTTCTTTCCCTATATAACTAGTGAGCATGATCTTCAACATTATTTGGGACATGTTTTGGTATTATAACAGAGTGAGTGCCTGAGACTGAGGATGCTTGGATTTTATCCTGCCCTTGTCTTGGAACCGCCTTGAGGAAGTGACTTTTATTTGAGGGGGGAATGCCATCAAGTCTATCTAAGACATGGCAATTGTCAGAGCCTGATGAG
This sequence comes from Oenanthe melanoleuca, assembly GCF_029582105.1. Classification (NCBI taxonomy): domain Eukaryota; kingdom Metazoa; phylum Chordata; class Aves; order Passeriformes; family Muscicapidae; genus Oenanthe; species Oenanthe melanoleuca. The sequence continues at coordinate 38,305,136 of NC_079336.1, forward strand.
TTAATGAAAGGGAAAACACAACACTGAAATCAGTGGCAAAGGACTCAGATCACTGACCCAGAGACCCGTTCCAGTTCTGTCTCATTTTGTTTATTAACCCTGATTAGGGTTAAACCAGAAATGGAGTTTGTGCTATCTTATTCAAGAGCAATGAAGTCAGCTTAGATTTGTTCATGAAAGAGTCGAATCCATGAAGAACCTATGTTTCATATCAGGAATTTTTTTTTTTTTTATTTCATTTAAGAAAATAATGTCAAGTAATTCCTCTAGGGTCAGTTTCCAGAGCCTGTAATAAAACACTTGTAGTACTTTAAGGGACAATTATATGTAATGGGGAAATATTATGTGTAATTGGGAAACATTTGGAAGAGAAAGGAATCTGGGAAGGATCAGTAGCCCACCTCTTTTTACTTTGAACTGAAGATAATTTGCAGTTTTCTATATTCACCTTTTGTTTTCCCTGCAACGTGGGATGTATTCAGGGGCTCTCATATAGATGCTTTTCTCAGCTGTTCACACTGTTCATTCTAAGATGGGTTAGCTGGGAGCTTGTAAGTCTGAAAGGAGAGATGACAGGGAATTCTCTCTTAGAGGCATCCTGATCCTTAGGGTGATTTTTGGGTAAATCCACCATAACCCGTAGATTCCTTCCCTTCTGAGGATCTTTAGGGTGACTCTTTTCTTTTTTCCAAAAGGACATCTTGTCTCTGATCCAAAAAAGCACGTGTAAGAGATTAACCATATGTTTTAAATCGATGACAAACAACAGGTTTACAGAAAATACATATTTGAGACTTTTGACCAACTGTTTTTGTTCACTGGTTAGTGTTAATACAACTCAGATTGCAATGGCTCCATTGTAAGAATACATGTTTATGTTTTGTTTGTGTGTAAGCTGTAATTGTTATGGAGCCTATTCCCTGGAAGAAACATGCAAATAAATCATTATGTGCTTTCTTTGTGCTCCATTATACACTTCATTCAGTTCATTGCCTTCACAAGACCCAGGAGTTCATTTTGTTGACTGTGTTTTTCTAAGGCCTAATGGTATCACGTACACCATGATGCAGAAGGCACTGCATGACACACATGTGTTCCTGCACCACTGCTCAAATGCAGTGGATACAGACCATTTCCTCTGGTCTGTATTTACCTGCAAGTCTTTGTACCCCTGGTCCACAAGCCTGCAGCAGACAGCCTGCTCAGACACTGCCAGCAGTGGATATTTGAACTTGGATAACCTGTAAGTTGGAACTTAGGTTACAGCATCAGAGAAAACTGCAAGACCATTTCTCTTATTGATAGTGGGTAGGTCATGATCTTGTGTACTGAACACAATAGAACTTCTCCATGCTTTTCCAGACAGCTTTATGTTTTATTACTGGGATGTGATAAAACAGTGGCAAAGGCTGTTCCACTGCTGATTTCCAGGGTCCCTTCCTCTCTTGCACTCAGGCAATCTTCATCCATACCTTGTCTTGTCCTTTGCACATCATGAAAGAATTCCACCTGCTGAAATTACAAAAGGTCCAAACTTACTAAATTGTAGCCTTTGCCAAACTGTTGCATGCCAACAGCTACTTTTGAGCAATCAGCAGGTCTGGCTCAAGTTATTTGCATCTGCCGGGGTTTGTATTACCACCCTTTTCTTTTCCAAGGGGAAAAATAAAGTGTATTCATCTCTACACATACACACAATCTTCTAGTGATATTGTAAAGGACACTCTTCTGGAGTCTGGGTTGCTGTAAGGTTGTTTCAGCTGATAAGTGTTAACAAGAAGCCAATACAATGGAGTATGAAGCCAGCGTGGGAGCTCCATAAGAGCAGATCTTTACCCAGAACAACAAACACTGTAAGATGATATGTGCAATCTTTTCCACCAGGAATAGAGAGGCAATAGATTGAATGCACCAAAAGCTTTTTGAAACACCTCTGCTGCTATCCAAGTTTTACCTCTTTGTCTATTTGTATAGTCAAATGAAACTCCATTTTCACTCCTTTCTCTTCTTTTTTCTTTCCCTTTGTACACTTTACTTGCCATTCTAATTAGATTTCTATTACTACTTTAAGGGGAAAATAGTGATGCCTGTTCTGTAGATGATGAGAGCTTTTCTGCAGGCAGCTGGGTTTGCTTACACTGCTGGGCAGGAAGGGCTGGGGCGAGGATGGCTGCTTGCCTGGGCTGTGGGAGAGTGAGCATGAGCCCCTTTCCAGACTGTGCCTGCATCACTAGCCCTTCTGGAGGAAAGAACACTGCCTTTTCTCATCCACAGAAGGGTAAAAATTATGTTCTCTGAAGAAGGATAGGGAATAAATATATAGATGATTATAAGATGTTAAAGAGAATTAAACCTTTGTGTGTTCTGTGCTCTTACACTCAGCACGAGCAATGTTCCCATCATTTCCCAATTCCATGTACTGGCACAGTCTAGGGCTGTTCAGAGCAGCTAAAAACAGGCCCTGAAAGAGCACCAGGTCCCCCATAGTCTTACAGAAGTCCTCCTACCTGTGTAAGGACCAAGATCTAGTGGTTAGAGATGAAACAGGAGACTTCAGTGACCCTGGTAATGGCATTTGCTTCTTCATCTTCTTCTTCATCTGACACTGATCTCTTCTGCAAAACACTTAGAGGTCTGAGAACTGTTACATAGGAATTAAGTATTATTTATTAGGCAAAGTGCTGAAGGAAAATGTGGATTCTTGGTGTTGTTTTCTTGATGTAGCTGAAAGGAAGCCTTGTGCCAGGGAGCTCTGTTCCTCATATAACCTTTTGGATGTGAAAACTCACACCATGCTGTTCATCTGCTGGTTTCAAAGCCTCCAGGAGAGTCTATCTCACAGGGGGTGAGGAGGTGCAGGCAGGGGAACAGTCTGCCTAGGATCACCCCATTTCCAATGTAAAGCCCTTGATCCATATGATGTGCAAAGGTTGTGATTGTTCAGCAGTGAGGGCCCTTCTGAGACATCTGGGCTTTCTGTGGAATGCCATGGAACACCACTGCATCTGGGGAGACCCTGCAAACCTCCCCTTGCCTCCTGCTCAAGGCAGAGCCAAGTCTGGCAGCTCTAAGCTGCCAATTGCAGATTTGTGTGCATTTTGGGCTGGCCTATTTGTTCAGCTTTAACATTATGCCCATGGAAAATGCTGGCCAATAAAGCATAAATGCCTTTGTCCCACTAACATTGGCACTTCTTGTTTTCTAAAGGACTCCTGAGACCACTGAAATAATGCAATTAGCACAAATGTGGTATGGTAGAGCAGGGACAAAAGAGAATAAGACAGGTTTATTCTGTAGAAGAAAATGTAAGTGTAGTTTAATCTTACAGCCCATTAGGGTGACCATCTCCACACTGTGGGCAGCTGCAGGGGACTTGAGAGTTTCAGGGGGGCAGAATTGTGATTCCCCCAGTCAAGTAACTGAGTAACTTGCTCTAATACAAAAGCAGAAAAATATGGTATATGAAAATACAGTTACCAGAGTAAATAGAAGCTGCTTTTGCCAATAGTTAAATATTGTTTCACAGCTATTGGCCAAGCCATTCAAAACACATTTTTAAAAAATTAAAAAAAAAAAAAAAAAAAAAAAGAAAAATAAATAAAAGCAAACAGATTGTCTTCATGTTTCAGGAGAAAGTAAAACAGTCTGGAGGTGGCAATGGCCTACACAGAGGAATGTTGTCCTGAGTCTCAACAAGTTCCATCTGGTCTCAGACTTCATTTTGTTTGATTTGGGGCATTTAAAATTATGTTTGATTTCCTAATAGCTAGCATACTCCTGCTGGGCTGTTCTATAGAAGTGAGATGTCCTTGTTAGATGGCATCTTCCTCCTTCCTTGCTGGTGCTAGCATGCAGAGATGACACCTTTTCTATTCCTTCTTGATGTTCCCAGCTAAAGATGCTAATGGTGCAATACAGTGCTAGTGCCAAGTGCTCTGCCTTTGCTGCTTCTCCACTCACTCCCTAATGATGGAGCACATGGCAAACACAGCCATGCTGGAACATTCCTTCTGAGGTCTCTCATGGATAACTGTAAACGTGAAGGTACCAATTCACAAAGGGCTTTCCACAGTCACCAGCACATAGCTCTGATTCCAGGGGTGGATACCATGCACTTTTACCCTGAGGAGTTCAGCTTCCTCTTTGGGACATCCTGGCAAAGACATTCAGACTACTCTTAGAGGAGCAATGGAACTGCTACCCCATTGTGAATACCTGTATTGCCACCCTTGAGATTTTAATGCCCATTGGAGGTTTCTACACAGCCACTTCTCTCCAGAGGGTTTTGCTGAGCCCCTGCAAACCTGCCTGTCTGCCCCTTCTGCCTCCAGCTCAGCTGCTGGAACAAGGGCACTTATTCTGACTACAGCAGGCTTATACCCATTTACTGTGCTCCAGGTGTTACTCCTTACTGATACTGTAAGGAAGAATCACTATCTCACCTGATTTTAACTTTTTCAAGGTTTGGCTTCTGACCTCTCCCTACAGAAAGTGGAGGCAGACAGACACCTCTAGGTGGAGGCTCAGTCCATCCTCAGAGATGAATCCCACTGTACCTGGTGGAAGCAGAGGGTTACAAATCGAGCAGCCTGCTGCTGCCCTTCCTTTGCACTCAGAAGGGGTGACTGGTGGAAGGAAATTGCCCCAGGTCTTAGGCTCAACCAGCAGAGTCTCAGCAGAGAAACACTCAGCATGGAGGAGTGCTCACCTTCCCACCTACTTCCCATTCACCAAAGCACATTGCTTCCCAACCCACAGGGTACGTCTGTGCCTGAATGACAAAACTGTCTTCTTCAAGCCTGTGTGGGCAGGAGGTATATGCATCAGTAAACAAAATGTTTAGAAACACTTTGCAATCAGTCTATTTTTAATCTTTCCCTTCTCCCTCTCATTCTGTCCTGCCCCCTTCCTCATTTTGGTTCATTTCACCAAATAAATATTAAATGTTTTCCTTTCACATGCTCTGATAGTCTTCTTCAGCTCTCAAATTCTTTTCTTCATTGGAGAATATTTTAATATATTATAAAGTGTATTTTTCAAAAAGTGGGAATTTTCACCAAACAAATCGTCGGTCACAACAAAATAGACTTCATCTTGCCTAACATTATAACCCCGTCATGTCTCCTGCAGCAAGATGGGCCAGAGAACAGACCACTCCTGTGGCCACTGCTTGTGTCAGCTCCCCAGAGCCAGAGGCAGTCCATGCCACCCCAAGGTGCTCTGAGGGTGCAGCCCTGAGGCACAGCCCCACAGGGCACTCACAGGACCAAACACAGGCAGACAGTCCCCTGAGGAGGGGAGGTAGTCCATAGAAACTCCACTGCAGTCAGGGAAGCATTCCCAACTGTTGGAGTCCTTGCAGTGTTTTCTGCAGCATGGTACAAATTGAGAGGAGTGGGATGCAGAGAGATGAACTTTCCCTTCTTTGGGATGTACAGATGTGAAATATCTCAGATGCCTTTTCTCCAGCCATCCAAACATTGGTAAGAATTTCAAAATTAAGGAACATTTTCTCTTCCTACTTCTCCACAGAAGGAAAAAGAGCCAAACAACTCTGATCCAAAAGATGCTTATAGAAAGAGGACAAAGACCAAAGGCCTTTTCCAATGCTGCTGCCCCACAATAATGACCTTAGTCCCAGGCCAGGAAGGAGAGTTAGATGCAAGGAATTTTTTCTGCACTTCTGGATCCCTTGAAATCAAATTGGATGTCATTTGCCAAGGCTGATTGCACCAAAGGGGGCATGTGAATTTGACAATGCTCTTTTGTCCCCAGGCTTTAAGATTAGGTCCTCTAATTAATATTTTAACCTCAGTATATGGTTCCACCTTTACAAATAGCTTGGCAAGTGCATGAGCCAAAGGAGATGCTGACCTTACCAGCTAGGATGTGAGCTTGCAATGTGTCAGCTCTATTGAAATTATTTCCATGCAGAAACCTCCTAGATAATTTCCTAGACTTTCATGTGAGATATCCAGTGTCCATTGGGGAGGAAACAGTTGGCTGGGACAGCGTGTCTGTAGTCTCTGGGAAAAAAAACATGCTGCAGTTTTGCACTCCAGCTTCCAAGAGCTTGCCCCTGTGCCTCTGCCTTTCCTAAGTCAGTTGCCTTTATATGCCCTGCTGCTGTGACTTCCACTCTGTTTCGGAAGGTTTTAGTGATGGCTTCACTTTGTAATTAGAAGTGCTGTGAAGCATAGCTCAGAGAGTGATAAAGGATGGGGAGGATGAAACAGCAAGAGCTGCAGAAGGATGCTGGCTTTCACTACCTGCTCTCCTGGAGATGCAGCTGCTGGCACCACAAGGCTTCCTGCAGCTGCTGCACTCCCCATGCAGCAGGGCACTGAGTAGGCTGCACTTTTTGGCACTTCAGGCAGCCAGCTTTGGGCAATTGTCCTTTCCCCACATGCAAGCAGTGGGCAGCTGCCCCCACCCCAGGCTCTGGGTGAGCATTGGTGAGCAGGGCTGACTCACAGCCATCAGCAGAGCCTGGGCTGGGTGGGCACATGGCAGTGTCTCCTCCACCTGAGCAGTGGGGCTCAGGCTGGCCGCAGACCAGTGAGCTCATGGGAGAGAAAAGCCACTTGCAGGGGTGCACCCTTGTGGGCTAAAATCTTTACACAGGTGCAGGAAGGGGAATGCAGGTAGGGAAGGATAAGGATGTCCTGGTCCTGGACCAGCAGGAATACTGCTGGCTAGGGAGAAGAGTGTTGCATAGCTATGACAGATGAGATAAATGCTTTTTTTTAAATATGCTTTTTTTTTTTTTTCTTTGGAGACTTGTGTCTCAAGTGCTGAAGACCTGATGACTTCCCTTATTTGTCCTGCCCATGCCAGCCATAGTTTTTGTTCATCAGGAAATGTTGTTATGGTCCCACTCTACTGAAAAGACCTGTCCCAAGCAACAAAGAAAAGAAAAAATCAAGGGAATCTCCTGGACTAACTGGAAAAAAAAAATCGCCCAAGATTAACCCTTAGAAGAATCTGAGAAAGAAAAAAACAACAATTGTGACATTTCAAAGGCAAAGAAAGTGCTCTGAGAAGAAAATTCTTTCTACCTCCTTCTGACACATGCAGCTTGTCAGCTAGGCTGGCAGTCTGGGCAGGCAGAGAGGGTGACACTGAAAAATTGAGCCTGTTTTGATTGAGGAGAGACTGTGCACAATTAAGAATCCTTAGCATTTTCTGCTGTGAACATTATTCAGCTCTTATGTAGATAAAAAGGGGCATTTCCCAATGCCAATGCTGGATTTTCACAAGAGTTGCATTACTGCTGAAACCACACTTACTCTGAAGCCTGTGTGATCTCACTTTTTTTACTTGGCTATAAGGAATTCAATGCATTCCACAAGGTGTAACACCTGTCACACATCCAAATAAGCATTGTTTATTTTTATGAAACATGAGCTATGCTCACAGTTACTCGCTCTCACTTTGCATTCCCCAAATGAGAATCTGCAAAGAGAATCACAGCACTTAATTTCCAGTGGTTTGTAAAGGCATAATATACAAAGTATATCAGTAGCACACTGATAATCCTACATAATTACACATACATGCAGAACTAGTGTCAACAAACTGAAATCAAAGTCTGCTTTGAAAAAAATCCATGTTATTACACGGAATAAATCACATAGAGGAGATGTGCAGCTGTATTCAGATGCTGTCTAGAAGATGGAGAAGAAAGGTGTGATTGAGCAAGGCTTCAGTTTTGATCCAGAGCTGCTGCTGACTCCTTCTTCACCTCCAGCAACTTTGCTGGCTGGGTTTCTCCAACTGTGAAAGGCAGAGGGGATAATGTTTATGTAGAGGTGTGCTGTGAGAGCTATTGGCTACATCTGTGTGAATGCTAATTTATTACTGATGAAGTATAGCCCAGATGAAAGTGTTACAGCATGCAGCCTTCAAAGTGGATCTTCTGGTTGGCACTGCAGATTTTTATCTGAGAGGGCTGCATAACCTAGGAGCAGTCTGGAGGTGACAACCACAGGGATAAATTCATAATCTGGGCAAGTACAACAGGGGAAGAAACGTGCAGGGGATGTGGGTCTGGAAAACATACACAGTGTGTTTTGCTCTGAGTTTTTAGCTTTCTTTTTGCCCTGTATTTTCTCTGATTTTCTAGTAAGTGATAGTCTATTGATCCATATTCACCTCTGATTAAGTCCAACATCCTGAGAGACATTCACCCACACAAGCACCCAGCAAAGGAGCCTCTGAAAAGAGTACACATTCTGTACTGTACCTGTGAATAGAAAGATAAAAAGTGCAATGTAAAGTATTGTTGTTTATAACTGGGAGAATTTGGCCTTTAACTAGATGCCATGTTGTGTTGACATCTGTCTTCCAATGTGGTAATTTTTTTGTCCCTTTTGAGCAAAATGCAGTGAATATGATAAGGTTCATCAAGTCTTTCCACCTTAATTTGAGGAAGCAGCCTACACACAGCACTTCAGTTTCATGAACGTGCAGATGGCATATTCCTGGGGGAAGGGGTGAGTACAAGCACACGTGTGTGTGTCTGTGTCTGTGTGTGTATGGACACCCACACACTTGCATTTGGATATGAAGCCACTGATCAGTGTGTTCACAGCATAGAGGTAAAAAGGAATGTGTTTATTCTGTAACCCATAAAAGCATCTCATCCTAACTGCATCTTCTCTGAGCCCTTTCCCCCTCCTTCAGGCACATTGTAGCATTTGCCACAACTCCAGACCAGGGATGGTTCAAATATGGAGTTTGCCAAAAGCTCACATCTCTCCAGTATCCAGCTGATACACATTCCTCTTTGCTCCTCTTTCTTTTACACTGCAGGCAAGAGAAGGGCTCAGTCTTCAATAAACTAAGAGCAAATGCTCCCTTCTTCATTTCCACTACTTGCTTACCTTGAACAGTAAATAACCAAAGTTCAGACCCTTGCCTACAAGTCTCTCTGATGAGCTGATTGGTGAATAAGCTCATACTGCACCCTAGCTAGGCCCTATAAATCCCACCTGGATCTCTTTCCCTTGCCATGGGCATAAAATCCACCCAGCTCTTTAGCCTGGGGTACTGCATTTATCAGTACAGCTCCACTTTACTGAGGCTGAAATGCCAGGTCAAACAAGAGGAGCAGGCACTTCTCTGCATTGCATCCTGCAGGGTGAAAATATTCATGCTCTCAAAAAGTGTGGGAAGATTCTTTTCCGAGCGAGCAGAAAAACTAAAGTTGTACCTTCAGAGTGCTGTGGGGACACGCAGGCCTGGAAGTAGCAGCACACGAGAGGACAACCCCACAGAAAAGTGACAAGATTAAAGGATCTTCTCTCCCCCGCCCCCTTCTCCCATCCCTCCCCCGAACGGGTAGCAAAATCAAAGTTAAAAATGTATCTATGGAAGGGACTGATGAAAGATTAATAATTAATTTTAGAGCAGCGATACAGCATTTTTTGAAATGTAAATTTGATGCGCAAAAGTGGCATATTATGATAAGCAGGAGCAACAAGGGAGAGTGAGTACAGGAGGGCCTGTTGCTCAGAGACAGGCTAGTGAGGAGCACTTACAGCCGCCTTTATTTTTCCTCTTCTCCTCCCTCTCTCTCTTTATGCAAACTTATTATCTGAACTTGGGAGGTTTTGAAGAAGTTTAAGGGCTGCGTATGTGAGGCACAGCCTTCGGAGTGCATCTCAGCTGCGGTTTTGCCTTGAAAGCGAAATCTCTAGTTGTGCATTGCCATCCAGTGTCTTCCCATACTTCGCTTCTCCTGACCGCTCCCGTCGCTTGCTAACTGCTCCGTTTCATTACTAAGACTTTCCCTTCTGCTTCTAATATTTGGATTTCATCTTCTGCCCCTTCCCCTCCCCGCCCCATGCCTGCTTCCCTCACAACTCCCCTCCTCCTTAGCTCAGGCTCTTTTGAACCATCTCCTTTTGTGCTTTTTCCCGTGCATGGTGCAGGCTCTTTTACTCTCCCTTTTCTTTCCCCAGCCCTGTTTACATGAGGGCTTTGAGAGCAGCTTCCCCGTGCGCTCTCATGAGAGTTGTGCAAATTGCACCAGTGCTTTCCTTGGAAGAGACACTCATCTCTGGAGCCCCATGCTGTGCAAGAGTGCATCAAGACCAAGTAAGCCCCTTGATGCTGCCTCACGCTGTGATCCTCCTTTGCACAGTGTCATGTGTCAGGACGGTTTTCCCACAATGCATTCTTTAGTTCGGTGGCAGGGAAAGAAAAAAAATAAATAAATAAATAAAAAATAAAGAACAAATAATCTGCTGCCGTCACAGGCAAACACGTTACCTGTAGGGCAGGGAGAGGAGCCAGTCTTCTTTCATTGAATCAAATTCACTCCCTAAAGTTGTCTTTGGATGTGTTTTTATTAATTATTACCCAGGCAGTCCAGATTCTGACCCTTCCAACTTTTTGCCCATTGCATGTCGGTCGTTTTTGCAAACAGCAGAATTTTGAAAGTTGTTGAGGAAAAAAAATTTTTTTTTACTTTCATTCCCTTACTTGGATTCAAATGATGGTTTTATTAATCCATATCGACAGACCTAAGCTTCACAAGTACAATAAATGTCATATAAATCATTCGTATCCCTGCCCTGTCATTTACGGCAATATAGCACGAACTCCACATCCTTATCTTAATTAAGCTGATAAGGCAGAGCAGACCGAGCTCCGAAGCGCTGCAAAGAGCGCTGGAGGCTGCAGGGCAGGCAGTGCTTGCTGCACAGCATCCAGCTGCAGCTGGGCAGCCTCGGGAGGGCAGGAACCAGCCCTGCACGGCTGGCAGGGTTTCGGCACTGCCATGGGATGTGCTGTTTCTCCTGCAGGGCGCCAGGCAGCTGCAGAGCTGAGCCGGGCTGTGACCGCGGGGCAGCCCGCACGGCTCCATCGCGGGCACGCACAGCAGCGCCGCCGCACCGGAGCCGCACGGCTGGCACGGGATCGGCAAAAGTCACGGCAAAGCCATCTGAAACCAGCCAGCTCCGCCGGATGCACGGGCACAGTGTCCCCCGTGGGAGCAGTGTCCCCCGTGGGAGCAGTGTCCCCGCACACAGCACCCTGTCCCCGCAGCTGGGCAGGCGAGCCGCTGCTGGGCTGCCTCGCCCTCTCAGCATCGCCGATGTTCGCCCTGCTCGGGAAGGCTGTGCGATCCTCAGGGTAGCTCCCTGCTGCTCCCCTGTGCCTCCCTGCCCTTCCCGTTTCCCCGCCATGGGCAGCTCCAGCAGCCCCGATGTGCAAGGTTACCCGCAGAACCGTGGGGATGTGTGTGTCTGACACCAGCCCCGACCAGGTGAGCAGGGAAGGTAAACTGGTCTTTGGGGAGGAGGAGGAGGCTGCCAACAGTGCAGCTGGAGCAAGAGGCAGGCTAAGGTAAGAAGAAATATTACAAAAAAAGTGTTTTCTGGCTTTGCCCCAAAAACACATCCCTAGTCAAGAGGAGCACTTAAGCATTTGCTTATGTTTAAGCATGTGCTCAAATCCTGTTGACCTAAACAGAAACGGAGCATATGTGTTTAAATGAGCATATGCTTAAGTGCATTCTTCAGACAGGAGGGATGGAGGCAATTAAGCACGTATCTATATGCAAGCTAACTATCTGTCATTTACGTTTAGTCATTGTGATACATTTTGGACAGTGAACAATTCTGGCAAGGAATTTTTTAACTAATCGTTTCACAATATTTGATAGCTTTAATGAAAAGACAACATTCACTGTTTCTTTGAAATAAGGCTTTCTCCCTAAAAATACCGCAATAAATAAATAGACAAAACCATCGATTTTGTAATTGCAACTTTTCTTGAGGAGGTGACAAATAGCACTGGAATGTAAGCTGCTGTCTGTGTCCACTCTGGGTCATTTCACCAGAGAGAGACATCTTGCATAACCATGAAAGGAGACAGAACTGTCATTTAAGTGTTGAAACACAGAATAAACTTTTCCCATCCATTGTTCCCTTGTATATGTGTGAGCATTACCTTTAGTGGGCATGATTTGATTTAGGCCTTCCCCACACTGCAGCTGGTTTAATGGAATGCCATAATAGTGTCACACGGTTATTCTTGAAAAACAGCTACTAAATGTTGATGTTACTTATTGTAGCAATATTTATGTGAGAATGCTGCAAATACTTGGGAAAAGGTTTTAAAGGTTGAAAGGCGAGTATAACCATAAATTATGAGAAATGCTGCAGTTGGGAAGTGACATAAAGTTCAATGGCCTCAGCTGTCGACACTGTGTGTTCATTGTTTTGGACACTCATGTGACTGTGTCTCAGCCAGCCGGGGCTGGTTCTCTCCCTCATTGGATGGGATTTCAATGCAGGATTGTGCAGGTTTCTTAAGTGATTCTCTAATGTCTGTTGTGTAACTTTCTCATCTCTGACACAAGAATCACCCTAAAAGCCAACCTTAGTAGTCTGAGTGACTGGAACAGATGATGGGGTTCGTATTAATGCTGGCTCACAAGACTAATTCATACTTTATTTCCTCATAACACTGAACAGAGAAACAGAAGATAAAAATGCAGTGCCGACCAATAAGGCAAATTTGTTTGTTAGAGGTTTTTTCCCAGGATGTTTGAACTGCTTTTTGGGAGCCTTCCACCCAAAAAGCATAGGGAAACCCAGAGCCAAAGCCAAAAGGGTCACAGTGCCACTGACACAGTGGGGTTTCCCTACCAGGCAGAGAACATCTGGGCCGTCTCTTGCCCCAGGACTAGGAGGGAAGGAAGAAGGGATGGAGCTGGGATGAGGAGCCTGGGGGAAGAGAGCAGAGCTGGGCTGGCTGCTGCTGTCCCCTGCCGTGGCCATCTCTGTTTGATCTCATGCTCAGCAGCAGCCTGCTGGCTTCTCTGGGGCTGTGACACAGGCAAAGCAAGCAGCAAAGCCAGGATAACATTTCTGCTCACAACAGCCCATGGCATCTTTTGCTGTATCTAGACTAGCACAAGGAAAGCCTGCTAGATAACATCCTGAATTGCATGATTTTGTCAGACTGTCCTCAGACATTCTGTGCCATCCTCCTACTGACACTCTCCTTTGGGCAGTGGAGAGTTTTATGGCTTAGGTAGATTAGATTGATCCCTTCATAAAGTTCATTTTGAAATGGAAGTATCAAGTGTTGTGGCATGCAGTGAGGCCACCAACCTCCCCTCAAAAATTTAAGCATTCTGTGGGGAGTGGAGGGAGAAGATAGTTGCACACAAACCAGAGGATTTACTTTGTGGGCAAAGGAAGAGCCCATACACAAAACCATGGGTAAATCTCAGAGAGTGTCTTTAGGGATTACTAGAGTCCAGTCAGTAAAGTCCTTAACAACCACACCTGTAGTTCTCTGTACACACACCCCGTGCTGCTTGCTGCCTTGTTCCCCTCCACCCTGCCCCTGTCTGTGCCAGTCCCTGAGCAGCTCAGCCATATTCAAGGTACTGTGATGTGAATTCAAGGCACTACTGGTGCTGCAGTTATGGCATCATCTACAGAAGTGTCCATATCTCTGAGAAACTCCACTTTTTCCTTTGGTTTTACTGCTTTGCCTTTTTAGGCTTTCAATTCTCTGTGCCCATGGATATCAATAGGATGTTCCTGAACCCTCTGTGCAGTTTTGTCTTGTCAGGACCACACTGGTGCTGTCCTAAGAGTTATCAAGTCACCAGTAAGCTATCCCATCGACAAAACCTCAGAAGTTGTCCCTGAGCACACTAAATACTTTTGCCCTGCTGTCTGTGGCTGGAGAAGCCCCTTCTGTTCAGTAGCAGAGGTGGAAAAAACAGGAACTTCTGGAGAAAACTCTGGCACCAAGGGTTTATTCCACCACTGTAGAAGCCTTGCCAGGCTGGCAACTTTTGCAGGAACAAATGCACTTTGGAAATGGAGCACTTTGATGCTCAGGGCTTAGAGCTTCCTGTCCTTTTGCAGCACTGAATATGTTATGCAAGTACATGTGGCTACAGGTGCATGCATTTACACAGTGTTTGAGAAACATCACTTATTCTGCATTATAAACAGTCTGTAATGCATGTTAAATTATTTTTTCCTGATTTGAATATTTGGTTAATAAATGGGACAGCCTGTAGCAATGTTCTCTTCTGCCAAGACAAGTGTAACAGGGATATTGTACAGATATGCATTTAGCAAAGTTGGAAAATATCATTAGCACATAAAACCTAAAGTCATCATAAGCCCATAAAAACTATGGTAAGCCAACAAGTAAAATCTCAGTAAGTCTATAATCACATAACTCCTGTAATAAATTGCTGTTGTGTAGTAAAAGCTGATTAAAAATTTATTAAATCAGTCCAAACTATGTAGGTCTCACCTTAAAGCATCACATGGTATTTACCCTGACTTGCAAGGAGCCCTTTGCTTCCTTCCCTCTCCATACATACCCACAGTGATGGGGACAGACAAGTTCTGCCTAGCTGTACCAGACCTGCAAATCAACAACTTGAAGTGTGCAGAGACAGTGCCAAACAAAAATACTCTGTTTGAACCTAGCAAACGTGCAGGGCACATCATCTAAAGCATAAATATGTCACTGGCCAAGTTAGATGGCTGCCAACAGCACTGTCCTGCTTTCAATGCCTTCTCCTCCTCAAAGACTGCTAGTACGTGGTCCAAAGTTCTTCCTGACAGCAGAGAGGCACCTCAAATACAGCTAATCAAGAATTGGCTGATCCCAGATAAAGATCCCAAATATGAAAGGGAGTGCCAATACCTGGCTGCATCCATTTCTTCAGACAGCTGTTGTGGGAAGAGGTTCAGGGCAAGTTCTGCACACCAGGCATGTCTCTTGCTTTGCTTGTAAGACCTGGAGCTCCTATTCTGGCTCTGTGGGATGATGTGAATTAACCTCACCCCATTATTTTCTCTGACTCTACCAAGAAGCAGCAGCCACAGTATCCATGGTCTGTCCTGCCACAACCACAGGCAGCAGCAAGAGAAGTTCATGAAGCTCAACATACACACAGATTCATCTCAGGGACACTCAGAGCAGCCTTGCCTGGTCCCTCCACACCAAACACCCTCAGTGATAAGTGCCCTCAGCAGCTGCTCAGCTGTTCCATCCATCTGGGGAACCCACCCGATGTTCCAGTTAGAAATACACTGTAGAGCAGCTGATTTGTGCTGGTGGCCCCATGAAATGTGGTTCCACATAGCCTGGTGACCAGTAATAATCTATTTATCCTTTCATTTCTGAAAGCTTTGTTCACAGGTAATCCCAAATGGGGGAAAAAAAACACCAAATACACTGCTTGTTGCAAGTCTTTTATTTTGTCCTTCCTGCAAAGAAGATAAAATGCTAACAGTGAAGGGAGCATGAAACCTATTCCTGAAAGTAATGCAGAGTATCAGAGTTTCAGAACAAGACATGTCATTTTAAAAGATGATTAACTAATAATTTCTCTGTAATGATAAAGCAGGATTTTCAGAAAGTCAGTTCAGCATTTCTAAATCAAAATAAAATTTTGAGATCCCAAAAGGGGTCCCCAAAAAAAAGGAAGTCCCCAAAAAGTCTCTGAGAAAAAATTAATTAAAAACAACTAGTCAATGCTGTGTTATCTTTCTGTGAAGGGTTCAGTTCATCTTGTCTAGGAGAAGGAGAGACAAGGGAAGAAGGCAAGGCAAGACTAGGCCAGGAAACAAAAAACATTTTAGGAATTACTCTGTTGCTCACTAAGAAAATTTCTAACTTTCAATCTTTAACTTGTCCTTAAAAAGACTATGTTATCAATTAATTTCTGAGTTTTTAGCCATATAGAAAATTATCAAAGATATTGATTCTTAAAGAAAATGCTTATAATTCATTTGCATAAGGGTAAGAGGAAAATTCCAAATGTCAGGCTAAGTCAAAGAAGGATCAAGAAGATCGAAGCTGTGGGACTTTGTCTTCAAAGTTACAATCTCTTAGACAGACAATTAAATAAAAGTCTGAAAGTGGAGGTTTGGGATGTTTTGGAGGCTTCCAAAGAAACACCATTAGTAGCTGGCAAACTGTAAAGACATTAAAAATAACCTTGAAGTTGATACAAGTTTCATAGAAGATCTATCCTAAAATAAGTATTAAATGTGCTACAGAACTGGCCAGGAAAATCATCTATTCCTTATCATTTGCTTCGTTGGACATCTATAGGATAACAGCATGTGCTGCCTCAGTGAAAGTTAAAGAATGATGTCCATAGGGCAAACAGTTATCTATAAACTCATTTCTTCCAAACCTTTAGGGAGATAAAATCCTTTTGATTTTATTGAATGTACATTTCTGTCTAATCTCCTGCCAGCCTCTCCTTAGCACTACCCGTGGCTGCAGAATTGACCCCAGGCTTGAGCTGAGCTCTCCCTTTGGAGTGAGCCACAGCTCCTGGAAATGGGATGTAAAGGCACTTTTGATGCCTGTTTGAAGGAAGAGGATATCAGTGCAATCCATCAGAGCACTCTCAAGCCATGTGGGATCCAAAGATTGCTAATGCAAATCATAATTTAACTTCTTACCCCATAAATGCATATTATTTCTTTTTCATGATCATCACACACTTCATAGTCAGTTAGAGGATCAGACGAAGGTGTTTGGGGTCTTCCTTTAAAAATTAGTACTTAGGCTTTGCTTCAGCAAGGCATCTGAGTTTGTTCTTAGCTTCATTTTCAAACCATTCTTCAAGGAGCATCTCTACAGCTTAACAGTTACAGTGTAATTAAGAAACATGCTGGGGACAAGACTCAGACTGCCAGTTGCACTTAGGAAAACCACAAGCTTGTTATTTGGAGACAAAAATTAGGAGTATTGGAGGAAAAGTTCCTTCTACCAAGACTCCATGACGAGAAGCAAGCATCTCCAGAAAGGAGTTCATGCAACATGCCTTAGGTAGCCATCTGAGATGAAAGAGTCAGGAGTTTCAGAATCATGTTGCCTTGTATTCAGTGACACAGCAATGTACAGACAAAGAAGATTAATCTTTATGATCCTTCTCTCCTCTTCTGGTCTCTTTCCTCCTCACCATGTCCATTGGTTTGAAGAGACAGACTGCTACAATCAGATCCTTTTGGTCTTCCTCTCTGCCCCTGACATCTTTCAGACCACCTGGAAGTGCCTTCCTGGATGTTGGGCAGGACGTGCCAGGTCAGTCTTCCAGCTGTTTTTCCCCAACACTCCTGAGAAATCCTGTCTTCTATAACCTATATGTCCTTTAATCATGTGAACTTCTGATTGGCTTCATCAGACACACATCTCTAATTTATTTTTCTCCCCTTCTGGACTAGATAGGAAAAATTGGTTTTATCTAGGCCAAATCCACCTTTTTGCCTTAATGACCTCTATTTGTATTTCTCATCAGCAGAAGTTTCTATCATTAACCTGTCTCAGGTGGAGGAGCCTCTCCCAGCCCTTCCTCAGTTTCTTCCCCAGTAAGGAGGTAGAAACACCAGATAATTCATCTGAGTTCCATATTCATAGTAGATTTACAGAGAATCCCTGGTGTCAAAATGTTAAGCCCTCCATAGGCAGAATACCCAGCCAAGAGTGCCCTGCTGTGCACAGCCCTCTGAGACTTCATAGCACCAGTTAAACTCAGGCTCTCTGCCTTTTTTATTCATTTCTAAGACATGTATTTGTGCTTTTTGTTGCCAGTTATTGAGACTGTGATGTTTTTAAAGACTTCACTGTTACATTAAGACCCCTGTTACATAAATCAGGTAGACATACTGAAGCAGTGATGAGAAGTTGGCAGCAAACTGGGAAGAAAATAAAGTATGTTTAAAGAAAAGTAATTAGTACTGGATTGCATCACATGGTTTTCGAAAAGGTCCCAGATGTAACAACCAATGGAGAGCTAAGCATGTAAGACAGAAAGGTTTTTGCACCTTGAACTACTGAAGAGACCAATCACACAGATTTCTCCCTTGGAGAACAAGGCGAACTTAGCCTGCAGGTATTTGCATGAGATGTGCCTGGATTTAGTGGGCTTGGGTTTATCCATGGAATGTAAGATCAGTAATTGCTCTCAAGCTCCTTAAATACTATTGTCCATCTGTCTGGGCTACCATACTTGCAAAGAGGACACTATGGGAACAAACGAAACTTCTGCAATCTTCAGGGAGCTGAAGATGCATTTATTTGTGTGCCCCTACCTCTCCAGCCTTCTTCCCAGGCTTCTACACAGCAAGACCTAGCAAGATAAAACAGAAGCACATTCCCCTGCTAAGCCTCTCACTCTGCACTGGAACAAGCAGCAGTCCCCATGGGACCAGGTTGTCCCAGCCTGTCATTGCCACGCTCCAAACCACGCCAATACCTTTTTCTTGCTGGATGGCTCTCTGCCAAAGGAGCAGAACTGCCTGCTGTGCTGGATCCTGACACTGCAGCAGCCACATGTGCAAGCAAAATGCATCCTCTTCTCCTCCTGTCTTCGTATCCCATCACTGGTGCATGTGGACAAATAGTCCTCCAAACTAACTACAATTACACTGCAATTAGCAACAGTCAGGGCTGCACATCTGCAGGCAGATCCCAGGTAGTGCTCCTGCATAAGGGAAGTCAGTCTTTCCTCATCTGTGGCTGAAATGCTAAAGAGAAATAAGGCAATAGATCTTGCTCAAAACCAAATCCTCTCAGCTGCAATTATCTTACTCTTTCCCTAAAAATAAAGCCAACACAAACAGAGCCTTAGCCCATTTGCTGTTGCTTGAGCTACGTTATGCTGTTGCCATCAATGATGCTTGGTTTTTCTTCCCAGTTCTAGGTGAAGTTGGTCCATGCTAAAGTCAGTTATCTCTGTAGGAAAAAATTCAATATAAAATCTGTGCCTTTGGCTTTTCTCAGCACTTGCCCTTTCACTCACAAAGCTTGTTT
This sequence comes from Oenanthe melanoleuca, assembly GCF_029582105.1. NCBI lineage: Eukaryota > Metazoa > Chordata > Aves > Passeriformes > Muscicapidae > Oenanthe > Oenanthe melanoleuca. The sequence continues at coordinate 38,323,964 of NC_079336.1, forward strand.
ATGGTGCAAACGATTTACAGAAGTCTGACAGCAGTTCAACAAGGTGAAAAGCAAAAGGCAGAAGAACTCCACGTTTTTGTCATGTCATAAACATGATAGAACAACAAAAACAATTCCATTTTCTGCTTTCTCCTTTCAGTAGTGATAAAGTCAGATCTCTGAGGAGGTATTACTTTGAAACTAACACTTAAATATGTGCCTTTGAGGCTTTTTTCCCATTGTTTTCCCTTTAAAATTAAGTTTAAAAATACATTGGGGATACAGTAGTATCTATAATTCTGTCTCTAGATTTCTACTTCTCTGAGATTTGCTTCTTTGTGTGTTTTATTCTAAAAGTGTCTCTGGAGTAAACAGGTTCCTGTTCCATGAAGCTGCACCCATACAACCAGACATGCCAAAACAGACATTTTGGGAACACAGTTCCTTCCTTCCATACCTGCAGGTCAGTGCCAGGGTCCTTTTCCTCTACTCCCCACAGTGATCCTCTCTGCAGGAGCAAAGCAGTAGCACCTGCTTCTTGAGTCAACCAGCTGAAGAGAAAGTGATATCAAGCTCAGCCAATACATTGAAATGATTGCAGCAGGAGAAGCAAATCATTATTTTTACCCTTTTTCTTTCTTTTTCCCCCATAAACCTCATCAGCAATTTTATCCAGAATATGCAATGGAAAGAGAAGGTGGGAGTAGAAGGGGAAGTAGACTGCTTTCCAGCTGACAGGCAGAAGCACATACATGATGGTCTTTTGGAATATTTGGACCCAAAATGGACTCTTGTAAACATGTGGCTAAGGGACACAAATGCATCTCCAGATAAGACGTGGTTATGCCTCTAAGAAGATATTGGTCTATGACCCAGGTTTAAATTAGAAGTGTTTACAACAGCACTGAAAACTCTTGAGAAAGTCACAAATACTCACATACCACCATTGGATCCAAGGACCAAATCTGTGACTCTGCTCAAACTCAGCCCTCTAATTTGTTCCAAAACACTGTCTCTCAGTGGGTACCCATGCATCCAGCAAAGCATGGCTGGTATGGCTGGCCCTTGGCCAGAATGCTACACTGTTAATCATCCTCCAAATGAAAAAAAAAAAAAAAAAAGCAAAACTGAGGTCTGCTTTTTCATCAGTTGTGCACCACAGTAGGATTTACTGACAAAGAACACAGAATACACCAGCAAAAAATGCATTTCCAACTATGTCCATTGTGCTAAGACCTCTTCTTCCCCAGGAAAGGTTAAAGGATATTTTAAATGATGTGAAGATAATGTTTTTAAGTTGAATTAAATTTAAAGAGACATATCCTGACTTTCTGGTGGGTTGGCCAATGATCCTAAATAGTTCTGAGTCAAGATTAATGTTTATAATCTCTTGGCCCCAATGTTATTGTGGGCTATTGATCATAAACCAAATTAGGACAAGTTCATACACCAGCTTAATCTAAGGATATTCTTTTGGCTTCAGTGGGTTTGGTACACTTCATTGGGCTCAGGATGCTAGAAAGCACCCTAGAAAATGTCTGTTGTGAAGCAATCCCTGAAATTATTTGAATAAACAATGATACAAATGTGAAAGGGCAGAATAATTTTTTCAAATTGTTCTGCTTCCTCTCTCTGCTACAGGTTTCCTGAAGTATTTGGGGGAAACCTTTCATGGTTTTCAAGCTTTTTAGAGCTCTCTCCTCCAAAATGAAGAAAGTAATACTTGCCATCTTCAGAGATGGGTTCTAAGAGAGGTAAGTGTGGAAAATGTGACAGGGTTAGAAAAGTAATATTAGCTGCAGTCTCCTTATTTATTCTGCTCTAAGAATGATAAGGACCACATATTCAAAGGGGTCTGGATTCATCTCTCTGTTTGAGCAGTCCTTGTTAAACATTAAATCTCAACCATGTGCTGCTCACTTGGATTCTGTCTCTGCCCTCGGTGGAAGGAGAAGGCCAGCTCCGCTTCCCTGCCTCTCCCTCCGCCCGAGGAATCCCGGGGGCGGGTGGGAAAGGAATCCTGCTCTCTGCTGCGACAGAGAGGGGGAGGAAGCTCATTCACCACCCTCTGGGACGAGCTTGTTCCTTAACCCATGAGCCCCGTGCTTTTCCTCTGTCTGCTGACCCAAAGGGATCCTTTTCTCCCTGGTCCTTGAGTCACATCCCTTGGATGTGATACTGAAAACCACACCTGGGATGATTTTCTCTACACGAGGCTTGTGCATCCCACCTCCTCAGCCCCACCATCCTTTGTGTCCCTGCAATGCCCCGCAGGTGTGTCCTGCCCAGCCTGGAAATACTCGTTATCTATCACGAGGGTTATACACCCATCATATGATGTTCAAAACATTTAGCATAACTCTCAATGTAATTCTAGTAACAACCCAGCTGACCCCGTGGGGATATCTAGCAACAATCCTGGCTTAGACATCTGCAAAGTCAATGGGAATTTTTTGAATCTAGCTTTCTTAAGGAAAAAAATGGTCATGGAGGTTTTGCACAAATTGTGGGTGTAAAAGACAGAGTTACCACTGCCTTCCCCTACCCCACCTTCATCCTGAGCTCATGAGCACTTTCAGCTTAACCCAACAGAAGTGCACAATGTTCAAAGACATTCTTCTTCCTGAAGGATTCATGCAGAGAAGCAAATGATAGAAGAGCCAGACTTTTGCAGTGCCCTCTCTGAGAAGGAAGCTACAGGCTGATTGTGCCCACCAAGAGATGCCAGAGAAGGTTTTGAGAGGGAAAAACACCCCAACCCCCACATACACTCTGCTCATTCCTTAAGCCCTACTAGACACCACAGGATCCCGTCAGAGGACACAGTGCAATAGGAAATCAATTTTGTAAATCTCAGTGCTAACAGAGCAACTTATTAGCTTTGCTTGCAGCAAGCACCTTTTCTGAAACCATTTTCTGAAAAGAAAAAAAAAAATAACACTTTTTTTGAGGATGACTGTATCTTGCTACATCTGTTTAGGGACAAACTGGAGCAGGGATACCACTCTTTTCTGATTGTGTTTATGTAGTTTCAAGATTAATTGATGTTTACTGGCAAGACATGAGATTTCTCCCTATCTTGTACTTTTCTCTGAATCAAAACTCCAACCAATCATTTTTCTTTAAATAAAATGCAATCACAAGTTAGTAGAATTGATCCATGGATAAGATTGCTAGATTGAGGGAAAAGGTGTGGAGGTATTTCCCTATGAATCAATTTCCTGAGAATTTTTTCTTTAAAGAAAAGAACAGAGGACCAAGGGATGTGAGGGATGTATGCAGCAGAGCAGAATCATGTACCTCACTGGATGTTTTTATGCTAACAACACCCTTCCCCTCCACTGGGCTTTTAAAGGTTGCAACACAGGGAGATGCTGGTGAATGGAATGTTTTGGTTAATCGATATCTGTGCGTTGTCCCCTTGCACTGGCAGTTGTTAGGTTCAGCTTCACAGGAGCCTTTGACTCAGAATCAGTATGGAATCAGTATGGAATCAGTATGGAATCAGTATGGAATCAGTATGTTACCTTCTGAACCACTTGCACCAGACTCAGATCTTATCTGTGCTGATATTTTACCCTGGTCAACATCAGCAGTAAACTTGGCCCACTGTGTTTGTTATGGCACCTGTCCCTTACAGCTTTGAGACCTACATATTCCTACTAACATCATAAAAACTTCTGTATGAGTCTTGATATTTTGTGGGTTTGCTGGCATCGAGGTCACAACTAGAATCTTCAGTGTCTAGTGTGAGCTTTGGGATCTACAGCTGAAAACAATGTGCAAGATGTCAGCAAGGATATGCTGCGCTGCCTACCAACAACCAGACTTATTAATCAAATTCAGTTCAGCAGAAGTCATGAATTGTTTTAAATTCAACTGAATTCAGTGGAATAATTGGAATGGATGCCATTGAAACAGACATGAAATCTGGTTCTATGTCTTTCTGTGTTCTACCCTGTTTAAACTTTAATTCAAAACTAATAGTGGTATAACTCATGATTTTGATGAAGAGATTTTTGAATTCCTCCATTCTACTGACAAATTGTTGAACTGGATTTATGCAACAATCTTGAAATGGATCATCCAGTTAATGGTGAATTTGTCAAGAAAAGAACTGATTAATGAGCCAACTGGATCAGAAGGTATCAGAAGGGATTTTGATATACTTTTCTTTGACAGTCTTAGTGGGAGAAGCTCAGGTAGATGTCAAAATGCATCTTCTGCTTTATTTCATACCTGCTTTATTGATAAGACTGGCTGTAAGGTACAATCTCCTTACATGAGTAAGGACTTACTGAACAGGTTTTTTTCTGTATTTTGGTTTGCTGCTTCACCTAATCATGTAAAATTAACTGCTGACAGCAAAATGGCCAGAGAGGCCCACCTGGCTTGGGCGGCCACAGGAGGCAGGGCACATTGTTGAGGCAGCAAAATCCCCCCAACAATGGCTCTGGCCATAGGACAAATGCAGCTCCTCCTGCTGCCTGCAGGGCAGCTGGAAAGTCAAGTCAATAATCTCAGTGACTCAATATTTCATCTTCATGGGATACCTGTATTTCTGTGCATCTGGAACTGAATAAAGGAAAAATAAATCAAAAGCAAATTTCATTTTTTTATAAAATGTGATTAGATGACCATGCACTCAAATGTTTGACAGTGTCACTTTTAGAAGGCAAAAGCCTGGGTAGCCTTCTAGTCCTACTAAGTTATTTCAAGTTGATCAAGATCTCTTTCTGTTACACAGCAAAACTCCTATCTGAAACTTCTGCAGAAATTTTTGCTGCCTTTTCCTGTTGCCTTTTAACTATTTGCATAACCCATCTCTCTTCTCTGACTGACTTTTGGCTGGTTATTTCAACTTGTGTTGGTCATATTCACCCTACAGTCTGATGCTACAACCATCTAGGCACATATTTAATTGGATATACTGGAGTTTCTCCATTGACATTCTCCGAGCTAGTGGGAATAAATTAAGTTCATGCAAAAGCTTTACATGATCCAGATTCAAAATACCCCCAAGTGCAATCAATGCCTCTGTGAGTGTTTGATCCTTCTATTTCAACGTGGGTAATCCTACATCTTGTTTGTGGTTGTGGTTTTTCTGTTTTTGAATTGTGTTGCTGTTACTCAGTTATCGTAAGTAAATTGTCATTGTCTCCTAATCATCTTGGATTGTCACCTTCTCTTTAACCTCCCTTGTTTAAGAGCTTGGAAAAGAACTGGGGGATGGGTTGAAGGGAAAGATGTCCTATGTCTGACTACCTAGTCACAAAAAAAATTCCCTGAAGTCCAGTTTGATTCCTGTAATACTGAGGCTGGGTTGGTTTGAATTTTTAATTATTTATTACAGTCTTCAGAGTGTGGCAATGTGACTGACCTATTGCTTTTTAATTATTTTGGTTGCTTTTGATACTATTAACCATGACATTTTGCTGATCCAGCTACATTATTCTTTTAGTTTTGGCACTGAGATCATTCAATGTCTTTGTCCATCTCTGTCAACAAAATGTCAGCCTCTTCTTAAAAGATCACTTTGTCTGATGGTGGCTGCTGGAAAAGATTATTAAATCCTCACCTCCAACTTGCAGGTATGAATTTGGGTTAGATTTTTGTCTCTTCTGGCACTGTGCAGATTTCTTGCTCCAATAAAACAGCAATATCCCAGGGTTGTTTTAATCTTGCTTCAACATGAAAAGGAACACGTAATAATTTCAATAAAGGGATGTCAGCAAGACAAGCTTTTATTAGCAGTCCCATGCCTATTACAAAAGCTCATTATCTTTCCTCCATTTAGTGACTGGAGGAGGGAGGGTTTTGAAACAAGGCAGATTTCCCAGTTACTCCTGGACACCCCTGAGAGATCAGTGCCTACTACTCCCTGTTGTCTGCCATTATCTGCATGGGTGGCACTCCTGTTTTTCCTCTTTCCAATATTGTTGTGAGCTCCATCTAAAAATACCATTTGTAAAATGATAAAATTCAATACGCTTTACACTTTACAATTTTATCAACCAAGTGTAAAAAAGGCAGGAGCTGGAAGAAACTGGGCTGTGCCAGTGGGGTAGAGCAAGCTGTGAAAAAACACTTCTATTTCCATAGCCAACCACTGAAAATGAAAGCTAGAACATGAAGGTTCCCTCTGGGATTGTGTGGGTGAGTTCTGAGCTCATGAGGTTCACATCTCTGGCTCATGCAGAACCAGCACCCAGTCACAGAACCTGGACCAAGTTTCAGTCAGCCATTGTTCTGTGCTCATTTATAATCATGGAATCATGTAAGTTGGAGAAGACCAAAGACCAAAAATTAAATCTAAAACTTGTCCTTTCAGATTGTATGGTTTTAGAGCCTAATAAAAGAAGAAGGAAAATATTGGAAAGAGGAGAAGGAGAAAAACCTTATGGGTCAATATAAGCCCCAGAAAACATAGATCTCCACAAAGCCTTTGGGGGGTCCTTATCTAACCAAAAATAATCCTTCTCCTCAAACAGTAGTAGATAAGGGGAATCATGCCCTAAAAGTGCATAAATATTCTGCCAGGAGAAGCAGACAATAAGTACCATCTCAGAGGAAAATGCATTCCTTTGCAGACACTGAAGGGAGAAGTGATGGGAAGGTGCTGCTGCCAGCCCCAAATTCAGCCTTTGAAGAAGCAACACCTGGGGCAGAGAAGAGTTCTTGGGGGAAACAAACATTCCCTGATTGTCTTTTCCTGTTTTGCCAGTGCAATGTTCCCATTCCCACAGCACAGTGTGGTTCCTGCCATGCATTGGGCACCCCCACTCTGCACTGCCCTGCTCCACAGGGCTGTGAACTTGCCTGGCAGGATGAACACAAGTTCAGAGTTTGCCGGTTTTCTGCAAAATTTTGGTTAACATCTTTTTTATTATTTTTATCAGCAATATTCAAAATTCCGGGTTGTTAATCTGGTGGAACCTTCTGATTTACTCTTTTTCGAAGGACACCCACTTAGGATTAAAAACATTCCTTTAAAAGTTGAACAGTTTTTCAGAAATACCTCAGCTTCTTCCTTGTCCTGCAGTTGGTGCCTGAGATCTGGCTGGGCCATGTACCCACATCATGTAAAGTCAGTGACAAGAATTTAAAAAACCCTCAGACATAAAACACTGCTGAGATGTTTTATGCATTGACAGTATTAATGATTGTGGCATGTCTAAATCCTAATTCCTTTAAGAAAATTGGTGTCTCAACTGATTTTCTGTGGAGCTTCTGACAGTGAGGATTTTGAATTTTCCCTTTCCTAAATGTACTTCCATGTCCTTGTACCACTACATTTCATCACTGCCATCTCCATGTGCCAGGGAAAATACATTAAATGAACCCTCAAACTTAACGACTGGGGAAGGAAACCAAGACACAAATGATGTCTGACTTGGTTAGAGCACTGATACCACTATTTAACAGTGGAGAATTAGTAAAGTTATGGATAAATCATTCTTAAATATGTTTTGAACTATTTCCCATTTGTATATCATGATCACTTACGAAATATCAGCATCAGTGATTGCTGGAGTCTTTACTTGTAACACCATCTCCACACTATAAAATACCATTTTTGTTCTATCTGAACTAAAAGTTGATGAGCAGTCAAGTGTAGAAAAGAGGAATGCATTATATCCCACTTACCTGAAAAGCACAAAATACCAAATTTTGTCTCATAAACAATGTATGTTTCTAATCTAACTGGATCGTGACTTCAGCTGCTACAAATGAAAACCTATCACATGTTTCATCACCATTTAATGAACTCCAAACTTGCACTGGTTTTGCTCCCAGTCCCTGCACAGAATCCCCTGGACCTCTGTGCATGGACAGATTATGGCACATAGTCCAAAGCACTTATTTTCTCTTTTATCCTTCTGTCAATATAAAAATATATTGAATGCACAAATATTTCACAAAGACATTGGTTCCTTTTTCCTTGGCTTTGTCAGTTTATAGTAAAAGAACCTGCTGCAAAGCAGAGAATTGCCTGTGGAAATTATAGCTTATAGAACATAATACTGATAACCAGGTAACATACACTTCTCATATTTATACACCAAGAAGAATAGGAAGGAAGAGGGGAAAACAAGAGGGAGCAGTGTTAATGACAACACCAAAGCAGTAAAGCACAAAAGGGAAGAGGCATCAAGCAGAAACTGCTCTGTGCTGTGCTATCACAGCACAGCATTATCATTATCAGATATAAAACAGTTTGCCAATGTGAGGCTCACAAAGAAATTGGTAGCACTTGACCCACATAGTTCTTTCCACAAATCTGTATGAGCTTACCTGGCATTTTTTGAAACCAGTTTTAAAGGAGAAGTATTTATAAGTCTTCCTACATCTAATTCTAGAAGGTTAGGGCAGCACACAAATTTCTCAGTTTGTTAGGGATGAGTCCTTTTTATTATCAAGATTTCCAAACTATGAAAATATTTGACTGAATGCTAAAGTCACACTATAATCTTGCCAGATCTCTATAAAGAGATAGATATAGCAACTCTTCTCCTGTTGGAGTGTTCTCTTCTAAAGAAGCCTTCTGCCACAGTTCTTTTTTGATTGTGAATGCACACGCACACAGATTTCCTCAGAAACAACTAAACCTGAATCTATTTACAACATCCAAATGTTAGCTGTTAATATTTATACAGAAGAAGAAAGATAAACTGCTGAAGATGCCACTACTAAGTTCCTTGCAGGTCTTTTGGTTTATAGGAATTCATAGAAGATGCAAACTGTTCCAGATCTGATTGAAATACGAAGGTTTTATTAAAATCCAAGGGAAAAAAAAAAAAAAAACCCACAAAAAAACACAGTCCAAATCAAGCCCATGGGAATTTTTCCATTGGCTGTGCTGTGCCAAGACTTCAAATGGGTATTTAACCTGGTGGAGAAATGAGGAGAGACGATTGCAGGATTTCCTCTCGTTTGAACGTTCTCATTAGATGAGGCCTCGGTGACCCCTGGGTTGATGGGTTGTTTCAATGTTTAATTGCTTTGACCTTCAGGGAGTTTCTTTTCATGTCCAACATAACCTTAGGTTTTTTTAGTTTAATGTGACAAATTACTTCATAAAAACAGCCCTGGATATTTTCATTAATTCTGGACAAATTGTGTTACACATAAAAGATGTCTTTTTCACAGATGCTGTAACCATGCCAAAGAGTATAGTAATTGTTCCTTTTTAGCTACTTTGGTATATGTCTGTGCATATTTATAGTAATTGGTGTGATTTAGGAGAGTATATAAATGATGATGTAATCCTGAGAAGGGTAAGATCACAAAAAAACCCACAATTCGACACCCTATTCTGTAAAACTAAGCCTTCCCAAGGGTCACATTTTCTGAAAAATATTCATTATTTTCTTCTGAGAAGGGAGCACAGTCCTTTCTACAATGCCAGTGCAACACTGACAGAGCCCCAGAAACAGCCATAGTGGTGATGCAGAAAAGGTGTTGGTTCTTTCCAAACGAGCCCTGTCCAGCTGGGAGCTGCATCTTCCACATCTCTGAGACCCTGTAGAGTGGTCCAGCTATCTAGAGCTCTGGAAGTGCCACTGGCTGCTTTCCACACAAGTCAGGTGCCTGCTCCCTAGGCACCCTTGGGCCAAAGCATGTCAATGAAAGCATTGTAGAGTCAAAGCACACAAGCCTGGGGATGGTTTTCCTGATTTTCCCCTCTAAACAAAGAGCATGGAGCAGCATGTGAAAATGCCAGGAACTGCTCAGTGCTCCTCCACTGCCTCCACCAGGCTGGCACTCCTGAGAGGGAGAAGGGCCTGTTCCCTCCCAGAAAATCCGGTGTGGTCAGATTTCCACCTGCTGCAGTCTGGCCTCTTGGTTGACACAGAGTGTGCTCATGCCAGCCTGCCCGTATGGAAATGAGCTGCTGAGCTGCGTGCCTCACACATGCGGATCCCCATCTGCAAATGTCACCTGTGAAAGACAGGGGCCACTCCAGAAGGTACAAAGCTCGGGATTGTTTAGGCAGAATGGAAAATGACACCCCGGCATTTACAATGGGATTTTTATTATCCATGTCACAGATATGATACTTGCTACTGACATGCTTGAATTAGAAGAGACAAAGTAAACTGTTAGAAAGAAGAGGCCATTGAACTAAACACAAGTGTAACCTGCGTGCTTATATTGCAGCATTCCATTTCCTCTTAAGGCTCGGGAAGAGGGGGCAGGCAGCAAAGGAGAGTAGGGCCTCTCCAAAAAGCAGACAAAGAGCCAGGAGCAGGCAGCTGGGAGAGGTTTCATTACAGGAGATGGAGTTTGCAATTCCCGCCAACCTCCATCCCAGTGCGGATCTCTACAAAGCTGCAATGAAGGAAAAAGTTAAAAATACTACAGTTGGAAGCATTCCTAAGGACTGAGCAGCTAATGGCATGGCATGGTCAAAAGCTACATTTGTCATGTCCTAAGCATGCCACTGTTGACACAGGTTTGGGATCTCTGGATTTATAAGCCAGGCAAGTGGACATCCCATGTCTCAAAGCCTGAAACTGCCTGTAAGAACCAACAGGCCATGTTTCCTTAGAGAGTTTTGGATGGGAGCTGGTGGGAGCTGGGATGACAAACCAGGCAGTTGGTGCTCACATGCCCATTTGCTTTGGAAAGACAAAATAACTGGTGCTGTGTGGTGAAAATAAAAGAACAGTGAAGTTTCTGAACATGTCACCCAAACAGAAATGTCACTGGTCACTCTAAGCTTTGTAGAAACTGCTTATAATAGCAATAAAGTAAGGGGTGAGTAGATTTCCTCTCTACTGGTTCTTTTCTCTTTTAAGGCAATAAAACTATTTTTAAAGCATTGAAGTATCAATTGCAGAAGACCCTGTGTTAAGTGCTTCATTGCCCAAGAAGTTTGGCCCCTGAGGGCCTTTAGGATCATAGCTCAAAGGATTGAATCTGTGACAGACACAGATAAATCATGAGATGCCTTAGAAGGCCAAAAATCTGCTCCCTCCTTCTGCAAAGCTGTGTACAACTGGAAGAGCGCAGCTGAATTATCCATACTAAAACCTCAGTGTCTTCATCCCACTCAAAGAATCTCTCTAAACACTGTGCTGTCAGGAATAAGAAAGAACAGCAAAATAAGCCACTGTGTGATTCAAATATTCCTAAGTGGTCACTGAAACACCCTCCTCTTGGCCACAAGACCACATTCTTCAACTCTGTTTGCTGCACTATGAAACACATGAGGTCATTTTTAGCACAAGCCTCATGAATAGAGACTGGAATTTTCTACAAGGTCTTCTTTTCTTATCCCCCATTTCTCCCCCCTTTAAAAACAACTCCCAGTCTGCCAGTACAAGAGGGTTCACTGTCTGGGAATTCCCTGCCCATGATACCTATAGCCTTAGAGGGGACCTTGGTGGCCCCTGCCGGGTCTGCAGAAGCATTTGCCAGTTTACCTGGGAGCAACCTGATCTCCTGCTCCTGCCACCCTGCCTGGTATCATCTAGCAACAGCAAGAGGCTAAGAAACATCAGGAATAACAGATTCCATTTTCCTCTGAAGCCAAAGTTTTATGTTAAGGAGGAGAAGTGAATGATACACTGCAGGTATTTATAGCAATTAGATGCTGCCTTTTAGAACATGAGCTTGTCAGGAGGAGCAGTGACTGAAAGGCATGCAGACAGCTCCTTGATGAAGTGGTGTTCACTCGATGAAATCTGTACCTCAGCATTTTTAAACAAAAAGCAGCTCCTTTTAGGTGAGACCCTTAGCACTCGGTCCAGAAGGGGAACAATAAAGGACTCTGGCACAGCATCTCCCAAGGCTTTGTATTTGAAACTTAGAGCTACCATTTTCTCGATTTAGGAGCTTCATTACTTCTCTAAGTAAAAGAAGGATCTGTCCCTTAACAGCTACCTCTGCTCCTTTGCCTTTTGCAGAATTATGCAGTGTATGCCCAGCACAGCACAAATGAGCAGCCCTTACATGTGAATTTTCATGACTGGGGAGAGACTTTTGTGTCCAAGCACTTCTCACTTCAGCAAGGAAGAAGGGTGAGCCTTTCAGGTCCCCAGGGGCACTCTGCCACACCTGGGGTACATCCCAGCAAATATGAAACCTATTCATTGGAATTAATGTCACTTCCACTAAAATGTTATGAATGAAAAAATATTTTAGATGGCAAATTCTTTGTTTTGACTCTACATTTGTTAATAAATCGACCAATTCTTAATTATTCAAATTGTGGGCACTTACTGAAATTTAGATTCAGGGCCAGAAGCCTTAGGCCCAGTCCTGAAATCCTTTCTGACACTGGTGGCAGCAGAAGGCTGGGGCTACTTCTCAGAATGCAAATAGCACTTGCTATTCAGTGTTTCACCCTTCTAGCAGCTCCCTGAAATGAAGTCCTGCTGGAGCAAGAAGGAAGCCTTAGCTAGAGAGCATGCCCCAGCTGGGATACACTTTGCAAGTTTTGCATACCATTATGAGGACTTAAATTGAGCCCTCCTGAAGCAGCACAGAATGGAGAACTCCAGTGTAGAGAAAAAAGAAAAAATACATTTAGATTCACCCAGATTTATATCCTTTGATCAAAAGCTGCCCCTTGTGCTTATGAGAATTTCATGTAAATATCTGCAAAGTTACTCCTTTATCTGCTTTCACATTTCTTTCCATAGAAACCTTTGCATTGCTATCTGCAAAAACTGTGGTTTCTTGGGCTGCTGAAATCGTGGTCCACAGTGCTGAATGTTAGAATCTCATTATCTTTTTTTTCTTGTTAGGGATGTGTCTGCCCCTCGTTTCAGAGGCTGTGACCATATTTTATCCCTTATTTTTGCAATACCTATGAAGATGGGGTCCTGCTGCATAACTGGTCTCCAATCTCCCATGATAATGGAAAGAATTCTTGTATTGCCACTATGTTTTACTTAGCTACATCTTTCAAAGAACCCTGCCAAGGATGGTCCAAAGTTTAAATCTCACAGAAGCAGACTTTTACAAACATATGTCCGAATAGAAATGTTGCCATTGATTTTTTTAATTGCAAATGAAAACAGTCGTATTTGATGAAATAACCATTCCCCTGAACTTTCTACCCTAAGCCTGAAAACCTAAAAGTGAAAGTGACTCAAACACAGGCAAACCTGACTTCATTGATTTCTATTGTCCAAGGTGAGAAAACACAGCCAGTAAACAAAGCGGAAAGAGTGACAAGTAAATTGGATTTTTAAAAATTCCTTCACTTTTAATAATGTTAAGGTGGGGTTTGTAGCACAGGTAGAGGCATTTGTTTGTTTTCAACATAGGAGCTGTAAGGTGACAGTGTCCCTTTAAATGCCTCCCCATTGTAATTTATTTGCTTCAGGGATGACAGCAGCAAACTTCACACTGGGAAGACTTGCAGCTCCTGAAGAAGTTGAATTTGCCACAAGTTTCACACCCTTCCTCAGAGAGAGTTTTGCTTTCAGGTCATCCCAAAGCAAGTCTCTTCCCCTACACATTTCTCCCTCTGTGGGAGGTGGGACCCCAGCACATCCCATCAGGGTGCTTGTGCACACCCTGACTCTCCCTCCAAGGGAGAAAAAGAAGATTCAGGCAGCTCAGGTGGGGCTGGGCAGGGTGTCACATCCAAAGGTGAAAGTCCAGAGGCTTTGCAGGACAGAGCAGCTGGTGGGGAAAAGGACTTTCCCGTTCCTGCAAGCCAAGGAAAACTCTGATAAGTCTCAATGGTAATTTGGCTCTCATTTTTCTCAGACCCAACTTCTCTGGAAATCTGATGAGTTTTGCCCAAGAGGAAACCAGGACAAAGTGGAGCAAGGATGTCAGGACCTGGCATGCTGTGGGGAGCCACATTAATGACTTCAGCTGATCTAAACTGCCACTGTGGGATGCTAATTCCTTTACCAAACTGAAAGTCAAAATCCTGTGCAAATTTTTTATTTTGCATGTTATCACATTAAAGGATGTTTCTGTAAAAATGTGAGGCTTTGCAATGCCAGAATTGTTCATGTCATAAATGCCTGAATAAAGCAATAGCAAAAGTCTCTAAATGGAGGGAAGCAACTGCCTTTGCTTCCACTCATCAGCATGTCTGGATAAAAATCACCTTTCCTGTTTAGTGTTTGTCTTCCATATTTTCAAGTGTAAAAATGCAAGCAAAAAAAAAAAATTGCTGTGTAGCAGCTGGCCCATTTAAGGAGGTGATACATATTATTCAAGTGATTACACGAATGGCTAAAAGTGTTGCATTATTCCCAATTTTCATTTGTGCAGCATAGCTTTGGCATGGTGATGAACTATGTCAACCAGGAACCTTGGCTGCCTTCTGATGGAGAAAGCCCCTCAAAGATCTTTGATGTGACAACGAAACTGGGAAATATTACTGACTCACAGCCTTTAAGCAATCAAGAAGTGATCAAAGCAGTGACTCAAGAATTCAAGGGAAAAATTACATGCTCAGGGAAATGAGGAAAGCTTATTACCTACTGATATTCAATAGAACAGGCAACTGAAAGTCTAATTTTGTGAAATATGCTTTTAATTGGTATTCACTGACTTATTGTATATTACTTATGTAAAAAGCAGCTTTTAATTCCAAAAAAATTAATAGCTCAAAATTCCAGTCATGATAGTGTGGGGTGGAAACACTTAGTCTCATTTCAACTCTGTCCTACTCTGACATAAAATGCAGGGCAGGGGTCTTCAGGGTTCACCTCTGTAAAGTCAGCCCAGGAGCCATCAGCCTTGCACAGATTTCTCCTCTGTCAGGGAGGGAAGGGCTGGTGAGGACACCTGAGCATCATTCTGTGAAGTGCCTACACCTGCAGATTAGGCAGGGGCAAAGCACAAAATGCCCAGCTTTGCAGGTAGCAGCACACTCTCCACTGGTGCCTGGGACACCCTGGGATATGATGGAAAGGCAGCTGAAAGCACACTGGGCTTGGGGAGAATAAAGAGCAGCTCCCTTAAGGTGTCCTGTGCCACATGTCCCAGCCCACTGCACTCTGCTTGGCCTGAGGTTTGGTATGAAGGTGTGCCTGCCTCCTGGGGAGGCTCTGGTCACTACAAGGTGGTCATGAGGGAGGGTGGGGTGTGAAACAAAAGGCAAAGTGCTGTCCTCAAACACAGAAATGCACTGGGAAGAGCTCCTGTCAGCTGTCCAAAGTCAATAGCATTTGGACTCCAAGCACTCCAGAAGGGCTCCTACAACACATGCAAGTGCATGCTTATTTTCCTATGCTATCTTTTGTTCTAATCAGGTGAAACCACCATATTTCTCAGTTTCCCACTGTGGCTGTGCCATCACTGAGGTTGGGATGGCCGTGGGTGCTGACAGGAGCTCAGGTGTACAGAATCTGTCACCCAGCCTGAAGACTGGCAAGGGGACAGGTTTTGGAGTTCTGACCATTGAGTGTGAGACAAGGAGTTCTCTTCAGAGGTAGAGATGGGACAGGGGCAATTACTTTCACCTGATTTTGCTGAAAACACCCATTTATTTTCCCAGTGAACCATTCACTCACATTAGCTACATGTAATTTTTATACACCTCAACAGAAAGACTATCAACCAACTGGTCTTCTGACTGCCCATTGCTTGATTGTCAGGCATCTCCATATGTAAAACTTTGGTTATGCCAATGATTATGCCAAAAAATTGAAGCTACTTGTCTTTTAGTCTTGTCTATTTGGACTTCAGCAAGACTTTTAACAGTGTCTTCCACAGCACACTCCTGGAAAAGCTGGCAGCCCGTGGCTTGGACAGGAGCAGTCTGTGTTGGGTTAAGAACTGGCTGGATGGCTGGGCACAGAGAGTGGGAATGGTGCTGCATCCAGCTGGGGATCAGCCACCAGTGGTGTTCCCCAGGGTCTGTGCTGGGGCCTGTTCTATTCAATATTTTTGTTGATCATATGGATGAAGGTATTGAGTCTTTCATTAGTAAATTTGCAGATGACACCAAGCTGGGAGTGTGTGTTGATCTGTGGGAAGGTAGGAGGGCTCTGCAGAGACACCTGCAATGGTTGGATGGATGGGCAGAGTCCAATGGGATGAAGTTTAACAAGTCCAAGACCCAAGTCCTGCATTTTGGCCACAAGAGCCCCCTGCAGTGCTACAGGCTGGGGGTGGTGTGGCTGATCAGTGCCCTGGCAGGAAGGGACCTGGGGGTGCTGGTACAGACTGAACATGAGCCAGCAGTGAGCCCTGGTGGCAAGAAGCCAGTGGCCCCTGGCCTGGATCAGGAACAGTGTGGCCAGCAGGAGCAGGGAGGTCATTCTTACCCTGTACTCAGCACTGGTGGGGTCACACTTCGAGTGCTGTGTCCAGTTCTGGCCCCTCAGTTTAGGAAGGACATTGAGATGCTTGAGCACATCCAGAGGAGACAATGAGGCTGGTGAGGGGCTGGAACACAAACCCTGTGAGGAGCAGCTGAGGGAGCTGGGGGTGTTTATCCTGGAGAAAAGGACACTCAGGTGTTACCTTATCACTCTCTGCAACTCCCTGAAAGGTGCTTGTAGTCGGGTGGGGTCTCTTTCTCCAGGCAGCACTGACAGAACCAAGGGACACAGTCTCAAGCTGTGCCAAGGAAAACATAGGTTGGATATTAGGAAAAGGTTTTTTACAGAAGGAGTAATAAAGTACTGGAATTGTCTGCCCAGGGAGGTGGTGGAGTCACCATCCCTGGGTGTGTTTAATAAAAGCCTGGATGTGGCACTTGGTGCCATGGTCTAGGTGAGGTGTTAGGGCATGGGTTGGACTCTATGACCTTGGAGGTCTCTTCCAACCTAGTGATTCTATGAAATTCTGTGTCTTCATGTTACATTCTTTTCCCCCTGGACTCTACTTTTTAAAAGATCTCAAATGCTGCAAAATGAGAGCTGTGCACTTTTAGAGAGTGCTGAGAGGATGATCCATGCTGACAGGCATTCACTCGCTATCTGCCACAGGTAGCCCAGCATTAAGTGCTTCAGGGCACTGAAAGGATTTGATCTAATCTTTTAGTATAAGAAGCACCCAACATTGTACATTCTCTTTTCCAACACAGACACTTATGTACAGCCTAAGGGCCCAATCCTGCTCCTCTCAAAATCAGTTGGAGTTTTTTACCTTTGCTTCAGCAGCTGAGGGGGAAGGAGCAACTTTTGTAAGGGCATTCATGATGTCTGGCCCTTCAGTCTTTCCATCCTAATCACTGTTTAGTGGGAGAAGACACAACAGTGCTGGAAAAGCTACCTGTGCAACTAGAGCAACCTGCCTTCCAGCTTTTTTCCTGCCAGTTAACTTCTCTTCCATTGCTCTTCCTTGCTAAAACTCTGAAATTCATTCATTGACTGATAATCTAGATTAAGGAAAGGAGAGGCCTTTTCAGCAGAAATAGAGTTACATGGACATCAAAAGATTCAGGGTTTTTCTGTAATAAAAACAAACTCATTAACTACATTAGAAGGACAGCATGCAATACCCTCAATAACTAAACACTTGTAAGCAGCTGATGAATTGTGCTTATTGAAACAAAGCCTGAATACAGAAGCCAATGACTAAGACTTAAGAATGCTTTTCATTTTCTTTCTCATCTTGTTAGCCAGTAAAATGCATTTATTGTATCCTATCATCCCCATTCATTGTAGCACATCAGACTAAAGCAAGAAGATGTGTTACAGATACTTTGCATAGCTGCATAACTGGGAAACGTGAGGACTTAGCTGAATGCAGGTTTTCCCTGCCTGATCTTTGCTAATAGAAACATTGGAGCACTCATACAACAAACCCAGGGACTGATCTCACAATGTTCATGCTGGTGACCCTTTCTTTTACAAATAACACAAGTCCTTAGAAACTGGCTTCTAGCTGCTTGCAAGAAGTGCTCATCTTTTTCTATGCCTGGAACTACAGGACTGGGGTCAAAAATATGCAATTAAAAGAAAATATTGACCAAACTTAAGAACTGTATAAAATGCTTTTAGTTAAGCTTGAAACACAGAGATAAAAACATGTACAAGTTAGAGAAAAACATCAAAAAAGGTCTGTTTTCATAAAACATTATCCATTCCTGGCTGGCTATAAGCAGCAGAGCCTGATCCAGCTAGGTCTTATTCATGTAGGTAATCCTTTTGACCCTAGTCATAAATACATTATTCTAGCTCAAGATAATCTCCAAGTATCAATCTGAACTGATGTCTGTGCTCTTGAACACAAATGTACATTTTCCATTTCTTCCATCTCAGAGCTGTAATGCTAGGAAGGCTGTCTTAGCATAATATTTTGCTTAAAAAAAAAAAATATAAGCTTATCCCACCAGAACCGACTTATAAAAAGAAAAAATCCAGGTGGCTCAATTTGGAAAGAAACTTTGGATTTGTTGTAGTTCTCTTTCCATGAGCTTTTTTTCCCAAAGGCAGACATTCATACACATATAATTCCCTCTTCTTGTCACTGGGCTTCTGGGTCAGTGAACATTCCTTTGCTGTAGTGTTTTTCAGATGAAACTCCAAGAGAAACACTGTCCTCAATGATGGGTCGGATACAGAAGAGGAGGATGGGCAAATATTCTAAGATTGGCCTGGATTCTTGCCAGGAGCAGAAGAAAAGAGCCTTTGTGTGTGGACATCTGAGGGCCAGGCATAAACATGTTAGCCGATACTTAACACCCAAAGCCAGAGCCAGAACCGTTAGACACCCTGAATAATCCCCCTAGGCCTCCTTGGGGTTTCAACTGCCCATCACAATGGGGCAGCCTCCTCCAATTACCAAATGTGTTCCTTCTAAAAACATCCTTACAGGAACTCCCAAAATAGCAGTGATTAAAAGCAAACAGCCTGTAATTCATTGACATATGCAAACCTTTTAATGTTTTGCAGGAGACAAGTTGCAACTTTTTGTACCTACAAGACTATTTATGCATTTTTAATAATTACCCTTGTATATTATGTGATACAATTCCTTTAGGCATTTAGTTAAGAGAAGCAACAGAATTCACATTCAAAAGAAACTGTTAGTTTTGCTGCAAGAAGCGCAGCTAATTTATGTAGTGAATTTTTTATACATTTTTCCCCTGATTTCTCTTCCCTGCTGTCCTCTTTCCCCTTTCTTCTTCACTACATTAAGAAATTCTGATGTGCCTGCAGCAACATCCACTGGTGGGGAGTGTCTGCAGTGATGCCAGCCCTGACTTTGCAGCAGTGGAAGCCAGCAGTGTGTGCTGTGCTGCTTCAGCTGCCTCCACGGCCCCCTTGGGAATCTCCTCACCCCAGGGTCCTCTCTAACCACACACCTGCTCCCGTGTCACCTGCCAGGCAGTGATCCCCATCCCATCTGCTCTGCACAGAAAACAGCACCAGGAAATCTTCCCTGCAGATCAAGGATAAAGATGCTTCTGCACCAATGTGGTCCTGCAAGCTCTGACTTCTCTTCGAGCTCAGGTCCCCTGAATGCCTCACCTGTTTGGGGATGAGCTGATTGGAGTGCCAGGCAGGGAAATTCAGACACCTCTGAACTTCCCAGCAGCAGCACAGGCACACGCAGGTTTGGGAAAGCAGCGCCTGGACTGACAGCACAACTTGTCACAGCAATCTAGGAGTAGCAACAGGCAGTGCTTGACCTGCCTCAGGGGCAAAATGTAAAGAGTTTGTTTCTTCCTCACCAGATGGCAAAGGACCAGATCTGCTGTATTCCTGCACTGATTCCATCCATTTATACCTGCTGAAAACCTGCTCCTCCCTCTCTTCTTATAGCAACAATCAAAGAAAACCAGGTCAAATACTTCTGTGTTCCTGTGGTTTGATAGTATATTTAAGGAGGGATTTTCAAGTCAGCCATTGCAGATACTACACTTAAGGGAAATGCAAATAAAACCTATTTCTTAGCAAGTGCAGGTCACAGTTATTGCACAACAACATTTCTCTTGGCTTCAAAAGGCAGTTTGTCAAATGAAGGACTTCATCTTCCCATTTTAAATTAGTGGTAGATAATCAGGAACTGCCCACAATTAAATATTGATGTTAAAAATAAATAAATCCCAGCACTTCCCTGTTTAGACAGTAAGAAGGTTTTGCATCAAAAAACACAGGACACATGAGAATGTGAATAGTAAAGAGCTCATAACAAAGAAGGATAAACTCTTCATTGTGTGCTTACAGCATTCATTTCTTTCTCTGTAACTGAGAACCTATACAAACAAATGGGATAAAAAGACAACATATACCTCAATATCAGCTGTAATCTACCAATTCTTCAGCCAAACCTTCTGGAACACAAAGGAAAGGGGCAGGCTTTACACAAGGTGCACACTGAGTCAGCTCTTGTCTCAACAAAACTGTTCCTCAGCTCCTATAGCAGTAGCAGGACAAGTCTGGGTAGGACTGAAACCACTGGCCTGGCTCTAGCAGAATTTCTGCCCAAATCTTTGCTCATCCTCAGAGTCCACTTGAGACTGTGACTCACTGTAGGTGAATCCTTTTATGCCTACACTAGAAGCAATTTCAAGCCCTGCATCATCAGAATTCCTGGGCATCCTGCTGCGTGGGAGCTGTGGATCTTTGGCTGCAGAGCACAAGGAAGTTTTGAGATCTGAAGAAAAAAAACAGTTGAACAAGAAGTATCTAAGCCTGTCTCCAGTGCCCAAGGCAGGACTTGGGCCACAGTTCAGCCTGGAGTGGACTCCCTGAGCCTGTGCCACAGAGGATGCTTGTGCTCACCTGTCCATGCCCTTCCCTGCTTGCAGCCATGGCAGGGGTAGGGCAGCCAGGTGGCTGGAAGCCCTAGGCAAATGTGCCCGTGCTCCAAAACCCTCCTTGTTCCAGTGCATCACAGTGTTTGTAGCAAAGTTTTATTTTGAAAAGAAAAAAGAATTCAAGAAATGTTTACCAAAACAACAGCAGCGATTAACATAACAGTAACAATTTAGAGCAAAAGTGCAAGATCATGCCTGTTTCTGGCTCTGACACTTTGGGCAGCATTCACTAACAGGAGAAACTGTGACAGAATTACTGAACTAACGTTGCTTCCATTCATTTTATGGGCCGAAATTACTGTCTGAATCCTTCTGAAGCACCCGGATGCTCAGGGTACTTTGCAGTACTGTCATCCCACTCCAGGTGGATTTTCTACCACCAGGGAGAAGCCAGACAGGCCAGTGATGCTGGCATCAGCCTGGTGGGCTTGATGAGTTGGCTTTGGTTAATGGACCAGGCTTGCTTATGGCACCATCCCACCTACCCAAGTGTCACACTCCTCCAGAAGCCCTTAGAAATCAGTCACACAGCAGCCAAATGGAATAGTGGACATTTATTTGGGATGTCAGCTTTCCTGCACAATTCAAGAGCTATAAGGAGGTAATTATTCACGGGTTTTTCTCTGTGACAAAACTATTTAGAAGGGATTGCAATCTGATGAACACAACTGAGGGAGGAGTGCCCTCCTTTAATTCCCCAGAAAAATGGAGTCACCACCCAGCATTGTTCTAAGCCTCCTTATTTCTCATTAACCTTAGCATTTCCTTTCTTGCCCCTCAAAAAGCACAATTATGTAGACTGGCAGTATCTCTCCTACCCTAATGCCTCACTACAGTATATACCTTTTCTTTTGACCCTCTCCCTTGAGCCAGATTTAAGCCTCTGGCAGGCTTCATCCAGATACCTCTGTAAGAAAAGCAGGACCATTTAGGAGACAGGCAGGAGAGTTATCAAATAAACTTTCCATTTTATTTACAGTTCAGGAGCCTTGCAGAATGACACACACTTATGGTTTGGGATCACTAGCAATTATTGTAAAGGTGAAAGCAGATACTGCAAATTTAACAAGCCTTTTGTATGAACTAATTGCATTAGAATACATTAGTAAGGGTGCACATTGTAGGTTTTATGTTTCATTGGAAAGGTCATCCCAGATTCTGGTTGAATAGTGAAAGAGAGGGAACCATATTAGCAGTTTATCCAGCAAGCGTCTCTAGGATGAATTTCCTTCAGGTCATTTGCATTATTTGATTGTAGCTGAATAGTTCTCCCTCTGCTAAGCAAGTAGGGGAAGACCTACGGTGACAATAGGGGAAGTTCAAAGTCTTTGAGCCTTATTAGAAGGCTCATTTTCTGCACACATTTTCATGCACTCATTTCCCAGAACTAGGCTAGCAGCTGTATAATCAGGACAGCAGCTTTACATGCCTCCTGTAAAATACAAACCTCCCAGGGAAAGCTGCTGGTGGTTTTCAGGAGGCAAGAGGGTTCCTGCTCCTTCAGGGGTGCAACACCCTGTTATGCCACACCACAGAACCCCCCTTGCTGGTCCCTCTGCAAATGATTTGTGCCAGTTCCAGCCTTGCTTCTGCTGCCTTGGGTGTCTCTAAAACTGTGTTGGAGACAGTCACTAGACCAACTCTGCCAGCCCCCAGGGCTCCAGGGGCTTTGCCAGCCTAGGAGTGGTGGCATCAGAGGGGTGGTAGCAACTGAGCCAATGTTTGGGGATTAGAGAGCAGCCCACGGGATCCTGGAGAAGGTTGTGAGGGGGAGAAGCTGAGCCAAGTAAGGCGCAAAATTTTGATTCAAATAGAAAACTCCTCTTCCCAGTCAGGCAGAACTTATGGGAAACCATCTTCCAGTGCTGCCTCATCACATGGCTGCAGGAAGGGGACTAATTGACAGAGAAGGGCAGAGACTGTGGCCATCCAGACACTGTTGATCTGACAGTATGAAGTCTGGTTATTCCATGAATAGCCATCAGGATTTCCAAAGGAGTAGCTAGTGTCCACTAGTTTTACTGAGCTATGTATTTCAACCAACCCTCCAGAAAACCTTACTGTGTAAAAATCAGGAGGTGACATTCCACTAGGCTGAACAATGCCAGCAAGGTTAGAAGAGAAAAGGGTGCTAAAAATTGTTGCCATCCTGCCCAAGCCCCTCTCCATTGTGTAAGTGGCACAGAAAACCCAGCACTCTCCAGGAGGCTGTAGTGGCATTTACGCTGTCACCAGCCACCTCTGCTCTGAAAGGAGGTGGCTTCTACCCATCTGCCACCCCAGAAGATGTAAAAGAGAGGAGCATATGGTTTTGAGAAAATGTAAAGTCCTGGTATTTTAGCTTGGTAAAGCTGTTGACTTACTGTCTGACCTCTGGCAAGACACGTGCCCTCCATCTGCCCGGCTCAGGCTGGCGAGACAAGCAGAAGAGACTCTGTGCAGAGATGCTGAGTTTGGGTTTAGCTTGTCAGAGCCACAGCAGCTGGACACCCCTTTCATGCTGACAAGCTACATTCAGACCCATTTCAGCCAACTCATAGAAGTTGGGTCTTCTCACCCCACAAATTCTACTGGCTGTAAGGCTCCCAAGAACTTCCCAAGCCAGGAGCACAAGGAGTGTAAAAATATGCATAAAAATATGACTGCTGCAATGGTGAGCTGGGATGCCCTGGGCCCCATTGCTCCTCTTCCCTCAGCTCCATAGCCCATTCTCCAGCTGCTGCAGCCCCACAGGCTCTCCACATCTGCTGGGACTGCACAGTCCCTCCTGGCCTATAGTTCTTTATACAAATGCTATCACTCCACCACGGCCAAGGGAGCGAATCAATCCACTCTGCATTGAACGTCACCTCTGGCAAGGTTAAAACTTCAGTTCAGCAAAGCCCTTGTGCATTTGGCCATGGAGACTCATCCTGTGCTGCAGCACACTGTGTAGGAGAGCTCTGAGCATGCAGGGGATGACTAAGCCCATCAGACACCAGAGGCACCTCAGCCTTCCAGAACCGAGACAGCAAAATGCTAACACAGGGACAGTAAATATTGTCCATCCTTCATTAAAGCTGCATAGCAGCCCAAACAATAATTTTTACATACTCCACATTAAAAACATAATGCTTCAAATTTTAGTGTCCCATTATTTGCATATTGAATTCCAGGGAGGATATTTGATGGAGTGTGTGTCATAGCTCCTGTATATATGTACTATATCCAAAGGACATGACAATCTAGCATAACATCAGGTAAGTCCTAATAACAGCCATATTTTAAGGCCCATTTTAAATATTTAAAGATACAACCTGAAATAAAAATGGACTGTGAAACCTCCACATTAATAATATTATCATCAACCATTATTAAAGTCAAAGGCTTGAGTTTACATCACTGCTGCAGTCCTGTTAATAACTTTATCCTGACAAATGCACTCAGGACCCCTATTTTCTTCTTCTTGACCCACTTTGTCATTTCCTTTCATGGGGAACTAAAAGCTGCAGCTTCTAGAGGAGTGGTGAAAGCCTCAGTATTCCATCAGGTCCCATCAGCACAGATACCCTGAAGCTGCTCCTTGGTGCCACTGAAACAGGCCTGACAAACTCCATTACTCAGCCATTCAGCTTTTTTTTTTCTGTCCCATCCTGCACTAATACGAACATGTTTTCACTGTCCTCCAAGTTTCCTGATGAATTATTAGCCATGAACTTACATCTGGAACTTGAAGGATATTTTTAAACACCCTCCTCCAACATGACTGGTGCCTGCCACCTCCATCACCCCTTTCCTTGTTTACTTCACCCCTTAGATCCTGGTGTTTCTCCCCATTTCAGTGGGAATGGGAAGGGACAGTGTTCCTGACTGCTATGAATTAATATGATGGGGATGAGGAAGAAAGGATTCATGCTGCTGGTATATGGACTGAATATTCATTATATCAATGTCTTTGCACAGCAACAAAGTAAATATAAAATTTTTAACAATGTGTTTTGAACGGTCATGAAAATACATTGAAATACGTCAAAACAAGAACCTCAAACTACTCTCAGAAAACACTAAATAGCTACATATAAGAATGATAAGCATTGGAAAGAGCTTCATATAAAATAATTTCTCACTTCAGTACCCTCTCATGGTCTGATACAAAGATTTTTCTGCTCTGGAAGAAAATAATTTGTTTGTAATATCAGTCTAATATTATTAGTTATATTGATTTGTGTTAGACTGTAGACTGGAGGAGTTTTCAAAGCTTTAGCATTGCACATCTTATGACAACCCCTCACAGGAGCTTTGGCCTGGGCAAGGTTCAGAGCAGGGTCCCCCAAGTGGTGCATATTTTGCTGGATTATGTTTAATCAAGTCATGTAATAATTACTATAGATTAAACTGTCTTGAGTTGTTGAAATGATTTTATTAATACATCAAAATCTTGAGCATGTTTCCTTGAACTATTCTACAATTCCATTTCTCCTACTATCCTCATATTCTTCTTGTGAATAAATACAATATTCTTGGTTAACACAAGCAGCTGGAACAGGTTTGCATGTGACACTTCCAAAGCCAGCACACCATCATTGTCCTTCTTATAAAAAAGAAAAATGCTGTGTGAGGCTTCTGTTTGCCAAACCTCTCTGACTTTTCCAAAACTTCCTACAGCATCATTACAACAAATTTGTTTCTTGGGAAGATCCCTTAGCCCTCGTGCTCCAATAATGCAGGAACTCCCAGGACTGGACTTATTGTTCAGGGACTCTGCAAATGTGAACTTTTTACCTCAAAATTCATTAACAGAAAAGGTAATCTCATGTGTACCTGCTTCTCTGAAGTGTTTACAGTCTTGGTTTTAAAAAAACAATAATATTAAAATTCCTTAAAATTATTAAAAAAAAAAAAAAAAAGAAGATTCCTTAAAGTCTAGAAGATTAACAAAATAGAAACACTATTTAAGGTGATGGATCATGCAAAGTAATCACTAAACTCTCAGACTGTAAAATAGGATTACACACCATTTCTTCTTTTTTTTTTTTATTTTCTCACTTGGACACTGCAGTATCAACTGCTGTAGTCCTAAATTTAGCCAAACACTGCAATTATCAGATGTATTCAGTTGCAAAAGCTTTTGTCACTTTTGTGGTTGTCTGATGGTGTATGGTTCAATCATAAAAGGGCAAATGACAGGCGGGTGTAGGAAATGAATTTTCTTCTTCTTCCTGACATACCAGGGGAAGGCCCCCTGCTGTAATATGGAAAATCTTTTATGCAAAAGAGCACAGCAACTTGCAGCACACAATCACTGTGCAGGCTTCTGTTGGGGTATTTTTTCACAATTCAGCAAAGGAAAGGGAAGAAAAGGCAGCCTTAAAATCAAGTTTAAAAGTTCAAATTTTATTTTAGCGTTAGGCTGTATTTATAGGTTTAGGGATCTAGTAATTAAAATGCAATAAAGCTCCTTCTAAGTATGAACAGTTCTTTTTAAGAGATGTTGCTTTTCTGGTGATCCCAAGGCTGCTGCAGCAGCAGAGATTTTCACACAGAGCTGAAGCAAGGTGAGAGGCAGAGAGGGATGCTGAGTCCAGCAGTCAGGGACACCCCATGTTGTCTGCTTGGAAAACAAAGAGAAGGCTGTATATTCAGTATTTATAGTGAAATTTCTGAGCATAATGCAAACAAGAATCTGGGAAAACACAGAAAAATATCCTTCCTGTAGGTTTTAAGTAAAACTGCCTTTGGAATAAATAATCTCTGCTCCTTATCACAGAAGGGACTTTAACACCTTCTGGCAATAAACAAAATTCCTAAAGAGGGGGCAAATTTATCATTTGTCATTTTAAGGTCCTGGTGTGAGGTGGTATTACAGCAAATAAGCATCACTCAGATTATCCACAGTGTTTCCAAATGAAAACAGGAATGGCATAAAGGCTTATTATTTGCCAGAAATACACTTTGGCTCACAATCACAGCTCAGCTATATGAACCACAGGTGCCAACTCTGAAGCAAGGAAAAGGTCTGCTCCTTACACAGAGGCTGGCAGTGGACACCATGGCAAATTTCCTGGGGTTTCTCAAGTCAGTGCCTCTTCAGCAGAAGGGAAATTGGCCAAACCTCAGGGCACAGCAGAGCTTCCCTGGCTCCTGTCCTGGCCAGGGTGCAGACCTGCAAAGAGAGGGAATACATCCTACAGAGGGAAGTAGAGGCTTTACACCCCCAAACTGCACTTCCCACCTGGCATTGGCACAGCATTTTCAGAACAAATGTGGGGTCACTTTCAGCTTAATTCTTTTCAGTCTTAACAGAAAATAATATATTTTATTTTTTCAAAACATCTATTTACACGGCACTTTTTTTTTCCAGGAGAAGCTTATGCTTTGCTTCTAAAAATCTTTTTTTTTTTAGTTAAGAACCCACATTTCTAATGAAAAACAGTCTCAATGAACAATCCCTTTTGAATTATTCACAAAAAAACTGAACAAATACCACCAGCAAGACATATTAGAAAGGAATATTTAGTTCCTTAAAAAAAAGGTGTCTCTTCAATAGCCCATGGCTAAAATACAGCAGAACTGGTGCCAGTGAGTGCAAATCAGCTACTGATTTCAATGAACTTGTGTCAGTCTACCCCAGGTGAAGTTCTGGCCCACTGAGCTCAGAGAAACAAAATGTCACCTTTACTTTCTAAACAATCTTTCTCAAATCATATTCCCCTTGTAATAATGTGCAGCAAGTGTTTAGCTCAACATGCCTCTTATAGTTTCTGTTTGGGAGATGATTTTTCTTTTTAATTTCTCTGTCAGGCACACTTATTGAAGCGCACACGCTTCAGACAGATGCAATCTGCAAAAAAGGTTTGAAAGACAGTGATTTATTTATGAAATTCCTGGTTGAGAGGGTGAGGTAAGCCACACAAAAATTTTAAAGCTTCTCACTAATGTAAGGCATATGTGTTATATATGTAAAACATGGGGAGGGAAAACATTTGGAATACTTGGGCGCAAATCCTTCATTGCAGGGAAGAACTGCAGTGGGAGAAAAGGGGCAGCAGGTGGAGAAGAAGCTGTAAGGACAAGTTCTGCTCTGCCTTTAATTTCACTTTGTTTCCTCAAGGCCAGCAGCATTTATTATATGGGCTTTATACATACATCAAGTTTTTGTTCTTATGGGTTTTATGCTGTGTAGTCGACACAGCAATCAAACCTGAAGTTCCATGGTGGGAGCTTAAATTTACTGAAAGCATAAATTCACTAAAAGTCCCTGTGCTAAAGTGTTTTTCTTCTAGCTAAACACTTCTTTGTGCCAAAGTCCTTTGCTCCAGCTGGGAGATGTTTTAACTTGCAGATGTCTTCCAACCAAGTGGGCACACCAGAGTTCAAGGTGTGCACTGGGGACACAATTTTTTGGCTGTGCAAGTTTGACAGCTGCCAGTGCCAGTGTCCTGGGGTGAATGGGCTCTCCCTCCACGAGGCTGCTCTTCCCAGCACTGTGGAAGCTGGGAGGACTGGCAGACACAGCCCAGCAATGCCACCCTGCAGCATCTTAGGAGGGAATTGCTTGTCCCAGTCTATGTCATACCATTGAATGCTCTGTGACAGAGCTGGCTCAAGAGGAGGGGCAGGTGGAGGGCATGCTCCCTTCCCATGCCAAGCCATGAATCACCAGAGATCATCCACACTCACTGGAAAAAATTGAAGGACATGCATGTGGAGAGGAAAAGCATCTGTTTCATGCAGGTTTCAGGTAAAAGGTGCAGCTAAGCAACCTGAATTATGGGACAGAGAATGCTGTAGTGAACAGCAGCAGGAACTGGGGTTAGAGAGACTCCTCTGGAGGCTAGAGTTAGCCAGGGATATATCCAAACATCTTTTAGAAGCATATCCCAAAAAAAAAAGGATTTTTTAACTGTTTAATGGTCCCAGCTGTAAGCAGGTGGCAATTTTTGCAGGTTTCTCAGCTGAAATGGCATTGAGAACTGTGGAGGTGAGATGGCAGTGGCTGAATGAGCTGGCTCAGAAAGGACAGCCCCTGCACAGAGGCAGGACCACCAGACTGCTGACATGGCAACCAGGAGCTGCTAAAGCAGGGCACAACAGTGATCAGGAAGATACTGGATCTGCCCTATATCAGGACAGGAAAGTTGCAGTCAATAAGGTGGAGAGTGGGGCTTTGGCAGAGAGGTTCAAGGTGTGAGATGAAAGGGAGAAATACAGTGTGAAAGACCAGTCAAATGGTGATCCTAGCAGGGA
This sequence comes from Oenanthe melanoleuca, assembly GCF_029582105.1. NCBI lineage: Eukaryota > Metazoa > Chordata > Aves > Passeriformes > Muscicapidae > Oenanthe > Oenanthe melanoleuca. The sequence goes on from NC_079336.1 coordinate 38,352,867, forward strand.
TAACTGGGATACATAGCCAAAGGCACTCTCACCACCAAGGGGGAAAATCTGTACTCAATATAAAATCATGTTCTGCTCCGTTCTCTTGTCCATCTTCCTGGCACATAGTATGGAAAACAACATCAAACCCTGTGGGTACAACACCAAACCACCGTCACAGAGGGCACCAGTGCCAGGATAACTCAGAGCTGGCAGTGGAGCCAAAAAAGATCTGTGGAGCTGCCTAACAGTGGACAAGCCCTTGAGTCACCCAACCCTGCTCCAGGGGTGAGGAGCAAAGTTCTTTCTGCTCTCCAAAGGAAAGAACAGTGATTTAGGATGCTGCCAGTAGCTCCCCATGAGTGAAAGGTTTAGAAAAGGAGTCCTCACCTGCAGTGAGTAAGAGCAATTGATGGCATGATCAGAGTTGAGGAAATTAAAGTCTCAGATTAGAAAAATCATATTTGTGGTATCTTCTCTTTCTCCCTGAGGGGTGGGAGAGTTAGATGGATGGAAAGGTGAGGAGATGCTGAGCGTTGAGAGTTGCTATGTGGATGTACAAAGGAAAAGATGACATTAATCAAGGTGGGAGATGAGAGGAGTTTTTGCAGTGCCCACAGAGTAAAACTGGAAAGGAAGATATGGCAAGCATTAGAGATGACCCCAAGGGGATGGGGCTGGGGTGGAAAGGAGATGAGAGAAGAGGCATGGAGAGATACCAGATGTAAAAGATAACAACCCAGTAGAGTTTTGCCAAGAATAAAGGCTTCTGAGCCATCACTTTGAATTCACATGCTCACCCTCTACCAGTAAAACCATGAGACAGACAAGAATTAAGAGAGGAATCAGCTGCCTGCAAACAGCTTGCTGAAGACATGACATTCCTGAAGAAAAATGTACACAAGGCTAAGCAGCTTACAAGAGTGAGCTATCTCACCCGGCTCGCCCCCCACGAACACGATTAAATCCGTGAGAATCAGAACAAGGAAATTGGCAGGGAAAGGCTGCCATTAGCCAGAGTCTCGACTAGAAAAATAGTTTATGAATTGTCATAAAAATTTAAAGCTCAACCTCACATTAGCTGCTGCAGTGTCTCTGCTCCCACCTACAGTACAGTTCGTCTGCCTCTGTCTTCATCACTGACTGTGCCAGTACAAGGGGGAAATCTTCTGGATGTTTCCCCAAAATTAAATGCTGAAACAGCATATCATTATTTTTGATATTCAAATCTATTATTAATAAGCTATACACTACAAAAAGATTCTGAACATAAGTGATACATCTCATAATTCTGACCTATTAACAGAAGTACATGAGTCTCCCTGGACCAAAAAAATAGTTGTTAAAAAAGATGAATCGCTTACTCAAATCAAAATAACATGACAGTTCCATGAAAGATTTCAAAATAAAAGTTAATAAGTTAATGGATTCATTTTACTGCTCCTAAGACACAAACAGACAATGCAGAACAGTCATCTTCATATTAAATAATATGAATCAACGACTCCATCATGTTTGTATTAAGAAACAGGCACGAATACTCTCTCTTATGGTGTATTAGGGTGAGCATGTCAGTAAGGAGGCAGAGCCAAAGCACATTCTGACTCTTCTTTGCCATCAGTGACAAGGTACTTAAAATTTTGTCAGATACCCACCTAAGTATTATCCTGAATGCAGGGGCAGAAATGTCCCTCCAGCTGATGCCAGCAAAACCTTCCCTATTGACACTTGCTCATAATCCTCGTGGTTTGTGTGAGACTCAGCAGCTGCCCTTTTATCTGCCATGGAGCAGGGTGCTGAGAGCTCCCTGTGTCCCTTCTCCTAAACACCTCTCCCAGGAGAGAGAGCACTCCCCTCCAAGAATACCCAACAGCTTCTGATGGAGCCCAGGCAGGTGTCTTGAACCAGCCTGCTGGGCTCCCCAGTAGTAAAAATTAGGGGAGAGGAGCATCATGCTCAACGTGCACTAGAGAAAAATGTTTCTGACATTTTTGATTTTAAAAAAGTAGGATTTTTCCAGCGTGAGCAGAATAAAAATAAAATGGTATTTCCCTGATATAAAAATAATACTTCTGACTTCTTACAATTCTTCTGTAGCCCAGAAGTATACCTAAGGAGGGAGAAGATACTTGGAAAGAACACTGCCCTTAGGGAGTGGTGGAGGGACTTTCTCCAGCCCCATGGATGTCCTCTTCAGTTTTGGCTGCATTTTGTGGGTTTGATAACTAAAGTCTTTATATGCACAGGAGTTACTTTAATAGGAATGAGTGGTAACAAAAATCCTCCATTTGAAAGTGGATTGCATTGTACAAGCATAAGGGATTTCACTGCCTGCTCAGAATAGATAGGTGGGAGGGTTTTTATGTGAGAAATCAGGTGGTGAAAGGACAGGAAACAAGTGACTTGTGGCTCCTGCCATTTGAGCATGAAAGAGGCATGTGAAGAGGCATTAATTTCAGCCCCACTGGGTGAAGGGTAAGGACTATTCACATAAGTAAGGCTTTGGAGGACTGGGCTTATAAACCCCAGCTGCTTAAACAAAAGTCTGAGGCACCTTTTTTCAAGAGTACCTAAGCCTGGTTTTCTGAAGGACCTTCCCCTCTTCAGTTACTTAGGCTATATCTACCCCTTCCATGTTGGAAAATAGGGGCACTGTGCCTGTGCCTGGGGGAGGAGGGATGAGGGAGACTGTCAGTGGATGGGGCTGGGGGCTCAGCAGGACTCCACGGGCTGCTGGTGCAGGGCTGGATGTTCCAGCACTATCCCACATTTTCCATTCCCTCAGGCACTTTCAAAACTGCTACCTTAAGCCTGCAGCAGGATTTCAGCAGAGGTCTCTTAGGCTTTAAGCAGCTTCTAACTGTATTTATGTGCTTTATCCCTTGAGTAGGATAAACAGGTTAGCAATTAACTCTGGTTTTCTGACCTCTAGCTGGATAACCAGATCTCTAATTATATTTTCAGTGGCAGGGAATCTCAAGAGTTGTGTGACATTATCTGAAAGTTTCCACTCCCATGTAACATCTGCAGTTCTATGTGGAAATTGGCAGCCAAGAAATTATCAGCAAAAGAGAAAGAAATTTTTTTCCCCTCCATGGTACTTCTGCCTCCTTAGCATATCCAATCCTTCCTCTTTGTTGTTTGGAAAATATTTATCCTGATAGGTGATTCCTGGTATGCAAAATAGGCCATATTGAAAACCAAAAAATTCTGAGAAGTATTTTATTCAAATTACCACTTTTTAAATTGGATCCTTGTGGTAGAAAATATATGCAGGTGTTGAGAAATTAGAGGCAATTATAAGCCCCGTGCCTTGATAGGTTATTTTCTATTGTTTCTCAATAGAGAGAGGAAGGAGAAGGAGAAGGAGAAGGAGAAGGAGAAGGAGAAGGAGAAGGAGAAGGAGAAGGAGAAGGAGAAGGAGAAGGAGAAGGAGAAGGAGAAGGAGAAGGAGAAGGAGAAGGAGAAGGAGAAGGAGAAGGAGAAGGAGAAGGAGAAGGAGAAGGAGAAGGAGAAGGAGAAGGAGAAGGAGGAAAGGAAGAAGGAAAGGAAAGGAAAGGAAAGGAAAGGAAAGGAAAGGAAAGGAAAGGAAAGGAAAGGAAAGGAAAGGAAAGGAAAGGAAAGGAAAGGAAAGGAAAGGAAAGGAAAGGAAAGGGAAGGGGAAGGGGAAGGGGAAGGGGAAGGGGAAGGGGAAGGGGAAGGGGAAGGGGAAGGGGAAGGGGAAGGGGAAGGGGAAGGGGAAGGGGAAGGGGAAGGGGAAGGGGAAGGGGAAGGGGAAGGGGAAGGGGAAGGGGAAGGGGAAGGGGAAGGGGAAGGGGAAGGGGAAGGGGAAGGGGAAGGGGAAGGGGAAGGGGAAGGGGAAGGGGAAGGGGAAGGGGAAGGGGAAGGGGAAGGGGAAGGGAAGGAAAGGAAAGGAAAGGAAAGGAAAGGAAAGGAAAGGAAAGGAAAGGAAAGGAAAGGAAAGGAAAGGAAAGGAAAGGAAAGGAAAGGAAAGGAAAGGAAAGGAAAGGAAAGGAAAGGAAAGGAAAGGAAAGGAAAGGAAAGGAAAGGAAAGGAAAGGAAAGGGGAAAAACCTTATGTAGCACTTACTGCAGAAGCACAAGTGACCTTCAGAAAGGTGATATAGTTGGAGGGACAGCTCTGGAAGTGGCAGAGCACGCCTCAGGAACAATGTCTCAATGGCCTAATGCTGGGAGTTAACAGTGACAAAGCAGAGCAATTTGGAAAATCAGCTTGCTGTCATCCTGTATGCATGTAACCCTTGAAATAAACCAGTGATCTAATACAAAGGAAGTGTATGGATTTACCCTGGCAGCAATGCCGAGCGTTCATTCTAATCCAGTGCCACACAAATTCTCACTTTGAAACGGGTAAAATAGACAGCAAATTAGCTATGCTCACAGCTTCAGAATGAGTGGTCTTTGCACAACTTTTTTCTGTGTGGATTCCTACTACCTGTGCAGAACATGCATGTCTGTGCCTGAGCCCACTTCTTGCTTCACTGCCCATACAAATTATCATTTCTGAAGACAGATGTGAAAGAGCTGTTGAAGGTCTGCATCAAACCAGAAGAAAAATAAACTACTTCTTACTTACACAGAACATGATAATTTATTGTAATAAAAGCTGGTTTGAACTCACACCACAATCACTTCCACACTTCAGGCTTCTGTGCTGTAAAGATTATTTTGGAGAGCTATGCCAAATTTCCCTGTCATCAGGACAAATGGGCAGTCAGACACTGGAAGATTCCTTCTCAAGGAGGAGGAATCTAAAGTAAGATGTGCACGCCATCAGAAAATAACCTACAAAAGGAAAATCCAAGAGAAGAAAATATAGTTGACACATCAGCTGGAAAGCTAATTAAACAGGTCTAGAGGACCATGACAAAGTCATTTTAGAAGCCTAATTTTGATTCTCAGCACAAAAGGCAGAGGTGAGCCAATTCTTTCCTGCTTAGATCTTTCCCTTCTCAGTGGCCTCCTAGTTTCTCACAACTTTCCACCAATTCTCTTCAGCAGGGGCCAGTACATTTTCACACCCAGCACCAGCCAAGTCCCTACTTTGCCTGCTCTGCCCCTACCACCAAGAAAGAAAAGCATAACAAAGGTTACTCACACAGTGACTCTGGAGAAGAGATGCCTAGTGAGCTGCTGCTGTTGGAAGTCACATTTCCTGCATTTGTGCAGAAAGAAAACAGTGGGAATGTGGTATGGAAAGCAGGTGAGATATGGTCGAAGGGATGCACACCTGAAGCAGTATTCAGGAAAAGAGAAAGACTGAAATTTTAATTGGTCTCGTCTTTTAAATTTTTTCATCAAAAATTTTCAGACAGTGACTTAAGGAACAGATTTAAACATCCAAATAAACTTTGTGGAGGATATGTGTAGAAGTCACTGTACCCAGAACAACTTAGCAAGATATAAACAGTGCTGCATGAGGCCAGACTTAGCAGAAGGACAAAAGCACCTGTAAAGTTCATGTCTAGTCCTGTGTTGAGCATCCAGCCTATACAGCACCTGCTGGGCTCACACAGCACAGCTGGAGTTGCCCTTCTGCCTCACATGTAAGCAGACACATGAGGAACAAGAATACTGGAATTAAATTGTTGCAGATCACAGATTCAGGGCACAAAACACTCCGAGTGCTCTAAATAAAGGTCTAAAAGAAAAAAAACAAACACTATACTGTATAATTTATACCTCAGAGAACAAAAAGATGGGGATGATTCTGTTCTTTCTATGCCTGAAAGACTCCAAGTAAATCAAGACCAAATAGGAAGGCTATTCCAAGCTGAGCTTGAAGGGTAATGTGCAAAAAGAGTTGTTTCATGACTGAGCCTACCCCATAAGAGTGTTTTCATCCTCCATAACCTGCTTCTAGGCTAAACATCCTTCCTGTTTCTAAAAGTTCTGCCCTGTTTTTGTTCTTGGAAGAGGTTATAAAGGCTGAATTCTGCAGCTACCTGGTCAACCACGAATACTTTTTTGGTGGTAAAGCAAAGATGGGATGCAGTGGTTGTGGTTGAACAGCCAGCAGTACAGTGTTTACTCTCTGAGTGCACTCTTCTCCAAGAAACTTCACTATTTCCCTGCTCCTAAAGTGGAAAATAATTGTTTCATGATAGTGTTGGCTTTTTAAGAGCAAGTGATATACATACACCAATATTCAGATAGTCTGAAAATTAATGTTCTTCTCTGTGGCAATTCCATATCCTAGGTTTTTCCCTTTCCAGTTTGTGTGTTAGTTTTTAACAAATCACCTAGAAAACTAATAGTAATCCACACACAGTTTTAAGTTAGTAATGAAAAGTGGCACTTGTCCATTGTCCAAAGATGCTATCTCACCTAATCACACTTTAAATGCATAGAAAAACAATATTTCACACATTTATGGAGGGGAATAAAACCAGTCTGTTACTGGTGCCTTTTAGTTTGGTTTAGTTTTCTAAATGAAAATGATGACTTAATAAGAGCCCTCTTCAGAGAAAGCATGCAAGTCTGAATTAGAAGTGTGAAACTGAATTTATGAAATAGCCTTGGCAGTAAATAATAGCATACCTCAAACCAGGATTCATCACACACCTGTGTGGTAGGGAATGGAAGTCATCTTCATCCCACTCAGGGTATCAATCACTCCCAGGATGCAAGTTCCATGAGATACAGAGAGATTACTTTACCTAAACTGCAGAAAGTATTTGAATCAGTGCAATAAAAGCTTCAGTACAGCATTGTACAGCCTACGAGTGCCCTTACAAACACATGTTTTTCATCATTTTACATATGAACATAAGTTTGGTATGTAGACAGATGAACCAGCTTGTAGCTGCAGACATACTACTCTTCCTTCAAAGATTTATTCAAAGCTTTCAGTAATGAGTGTTGACTCTTCACCAGAAGAAGCTCACCTTCCTTCACTTAGCAGACCTTCACTCAGGGTAGGTCTTCCACCTACTTTGAGTGCTCTGGTTCTTTCCCTGAGTGGTGCCCAAAGGAGGCTCAGCCAGCAGGACACACAGCAGCAGTCATGTGTGTCTACCACCCTGCCTGGGACTGCTTTGGAAGTGTTTCCTCAGGAACAGGGATCCCTCTGTGGACTGCAGCTCTCCATAGGCTTGCCTCTGTCTGCTCCAGCGTAGGCAAAGGAAACACCTGCACTTCCAAACAGCCCAGAACCCAGCAGCAAAGCTCTTCTGAAAATCCAGGCCCTGTATATGTACGTTGGAGTCCAATTCTTTTGAAACACTGGTGCCAAGACGTTGGCCAAGCCCTTCCAAGCCCTGGTCCTTGGTGGCCACGGGAAGAGGGAGCCACAGCACAGTCAGCCCAGACAGCCCCTGCTCCCTGTGGTCTGTGGGGCAGCTCAAAGGCAGCCAGGCATTTGCTTGGAGGGCAAACACCACAGCCAGAAGGGGACAGACTCTCTTATTTTTAACTTCTACTACATAATACAATACTAAAGTTCCATTTACTGCACATACAGTCTCCTAAATACTCTGTTATTTGGTAAAACTGTATCACAGTAAATCCCTCTACCATGTATATTGCAAGGAATTTCTGTCACCAAGATACTTTAGGGGAAAAAGAGATGCTTGTGAAATGCACAGGATGAAAAAAAAGAAAGTTGCTTCTTTATTTTCAGGTTTTTTGCTGTCATTGAAGTGTAAACACATAATCATAAAAACATAAACTTTACAGCTCAATTTGTATGTTTTTTTTATATTAAAAAGAACTGTTTACCTTCAGTTTCTTATTTTATTCCTTTTGAAAAGAGACTAATATAAAAAAGCTTTAAAATTAGTCATTCCACTGCCACTTCTTTTCTATTGCACTATTTATTACCTCTTGGAGACTGCAGAAGAGGGATGCAAGTGACACTTTATTCCATAAGTCTTTGGGTCAAACTCAGTTGCCTACCTGGCTGATCAGATTTCCTTTTTTTAATTTTGGCAAGGGCTAGATATAACCCATCTTCATATTAGATTTTGCAACATAATCCTTTTTACCTAAGCCCACCTACACCTGTAAGCATAAGGCTTTCAATTTTTCTTGTAATTTCTTTCTTTTCTTTTTTTTTTTTTTTTTTTGTTTTTAAAGATCTGCACATAGAATCCCCACCCTAACTGATATATAAAACGTCAGGGCAAAAGAATAATAAACTTGTTTGCAGCAGTTTGGCAAAGCATGACAGGGAGTGTGGGGCCAGAGAGCTGGGAAGGTCCAGGTCCTGCAGTCACATCCAGAGTTAATTGAAGTCACTGCCAGCCTCAGTATAATAAGTGCCTATTCAGAAAAAATAGAAAAAAAAAAAAAAAAAAAAAGAAAAAAAAAAACCACACACACAAAAAAAAAAAAAACTTTAAAGATGTGCTTAATTCAGGGCACATCAGATCACCAGCATCATCCACCTGCTGGAAATCAGGCCCACATCTAAACCTTGAGAGCAGACCAGCTCTTGTTGCTATTACATTTCCATTCAGGGGGGCTGGGGAGGGTACGTGGAGGCTGCACCCCAGAGCACAAAGTCAACATTCATAACAGCCTTCATTCACTCCTCTGCAATAATTCTTCTTCCTATATTCTACAGAATAGCCATTTAATATTTGTTTCTAGGTGATTAATTTTGGAAATGCTCTTCATTAAAGTTGAGCTGATCACCATGTGTTCTGCATGTACTGCAGGCACCCAGGTGACCTGGGGGTTATGCTGTGCAAAGTAGGAGACAGAGGAGCTATGGGTAGGATGGAGAGAATGCAGATGTGTAAGATTGTTTTTAAACTGTGAATGAACTGACAAACCTCATTTTCCTCGGTGCAGCAATGGCTCATCTCTACTTAAAAATTAGTAGATGCAGAACAGTGTTGAATATTCATTGTGCAACCAAGACTTCGGTCTTTGCTGTGCCCTCAGTGGAAATTATTAAGCTTATAAGTCCAGGAAAATACTAAACCTCTGTTTCCACGAGTTATGTTCACTCTGCCCACCTCAAATTGTCATTTTGGAGCTTGATAGAGAAGTGACTGAGAAGAAGGAGGAAGCAAACAGCCATCCAAGCAGGGCCCTGGCTATGAGGCTCCTGCAGCTGCTCCTTGCCCATTCTCATGGACAAGTTGGACCATCAGAAACTTCTCCATCCTGTTCCAGCAACCTCATATATCTTGGAGGACCAGGAAGGTCAAGGTGAGCAACATTCTGTTAGCCAGTGTCCAGGGCTCATCTACACTTTAGAAGTTTGGGATACCCAATGAGGATAACTCATTTCACAATGCTGTTCACTGTGCTCCCCAACAAATTAAAAAGGTGATTCTTTCTCTCTCTTCCAGCCAGAAGACTGAGAATAATGAGCTTGTGTTCAGCAAATAACAGGTCAGATTTTCTATCCTGATGAGGGTTAGTAGTGTTCTACCTACATTATAAGGGAGGCTTTGGAATAAAAATAATACACACACACAATGTCTAGTTATTATCTATCATTGTTGTATATAATTAAAACCTAAAAATAATTTGGTCATTTTATCCATTCCTCCCAAGACATCACTCCACTTTGGATGTCCAGTCTTAGTCAACTGGGACAACATATGTGGTCACACAAGCACATTTTAATTTATATACACAAGATAAGAAACTTAGTTCTGACATTCTGTAACTTTTGAAGGCTCAATTATTCAACCTTCATACCCTTCAAACAGATGGAGTTCGGGAGGAGGAAAACTTTATGACTTGTTTTAAAATAAATGTATCGCTGGGTAGGAGAATTAAGTCCTCCACTCAAATTTCGTTGCTCTAAATAATGGCAGTAACAGGCTGCTATCTTTGAAGTGCTGCTCACCAGAGGTGTATTAGAGCATGGGAGCATGTCCAAGACCACTGCATCCACTGCTACTTGCAAGTCAGAACACAAATGCAGAGAGATGGCACTCTTGGATCCTGCTGTGGATCCCTTAGGGAGCTACATGCCCTTTTGCCTCTTTCCCTCAATCCCCCTTCAGTGTCACATTCTGTCCTATTTTGGTCCCTGATGTTTCCCTCATCCTCTTAATTTCATCCCGATCTTCCACCTTCCTCCTCTTTTCCCTTGTGTGAACCCCCATTCTCCCACCATCTTTCCACACTTCTGGTATTTCTCCCCCTCCCAGTACTCCTGCCTCCTCCCATAAAAATGAAACACAGAAGATCACAAGAGAGCCACTCTTAGTGTCTATTCCCCCACCCAGAAACACAGAAATATAAAGCCATTACTAAGGGGGGTTGCAGGGAAATTTAAGACCTCCCCCAACCCACTCTCCTGAGTTCTCTTTCTCCATCCAGAGCCTGCTCATGACCAGGTAAGGGGAGAAGCTGAAGTTTGTTAAAGGCACCTAGAGCCTGCTAAGACTGTGTCTGGCCAGGATAAACAACCAGCTGTAAACCTACATTTTCATAAATATCAGTTTGGTTAAAAGCAAAATTCTGCAATTCTGTATGAAATCTTGATGTGCTAGACTTTCACAATGAAATAATAGTGATCATTTTTTAGTATGTTCAAGTGTATCAGTTTCCCTTAATTTCATTCTCTGAAACCGTGGAACCATGAAACTGGCTGCTTCCAGGGTAGTTTGCCTTGAGTCAGAGACTAGCCAGAAAAAGCTCTTTAATTTTTATAAGTTTGACAGAGCTATAAACAATACTGCCAGTCCTGAGCATTAAGAAAGTACAAATCAGGCCATGCACAAAAAGCCTCATAGATTAGCTGTAAAAATGAGTTGTTTGTTTTTGTTTTTTTTAAATACCAGTAAAAGTAGACACCTGTCGTTGAGGTGCTTTAGCTTTCTCATTGCATTTTCAAGGCTCCCCTTGCAAACTTTGCAACTTTGCAAACTCAAGAAGCTTTTCTTTCTAAATGAAAGATAGGCTGCTTATATTTTCACTTGTCTCCTGGATCTTGATCTGGATGAAAACATCAAGCACTGAAACACTCAAATCAAGACAGATGGCACAACTATATAAGCAAGAGGAAGCAGAATTTCATGATGAAAAGCATCAAGGAACATATCTATAGGTGATAGCACCAGTGTGTCTATCAAGCTCCCCATATCTCTTACAATAAAATTCCAGCCAATGAATCTCAACTCTGTGGTTAGTTATGTGCTCTTTCCAGTGCTTTGGATAAGATTTCACTGCATGACAAAAAAAGCGATTTAAGGGTAGCAGCACTCAGTACAGTAAGAAGAGAGTTCAGCTTCTTGCCCTGATCTTCTCCTTTCCTTGCATCATGTCTATTTTCCCACCTAAAGCCATGATACAAAAGAGCTGTAACATTTCTAAACCTGCAGCAGCCCTAACAAGCCCCAGTAAAGTGCAGAGGACCATGGCTGAGGCAGCAGCTTGCAAGAGCAATCCTGAGGAGGGTCAGACCCTTTTGGGGCCAGGCTCCACAGAGAAGTGTGCACCAGTGGGCACACCTGTGTGCAGCCCCAAGCACTCCAGAGCTCCTGGAACCCCAGGCTACAGTGGGGAGAAGAGCACACCCCTGTCTACTATGTTTACAAGAAAGGATGCTGAAGAGCTTGCTGAAAAAGTTGCTTCCAGACATGCCTTTTTGGCTGCCCTGGGAAGCAGAGTGAAACTCCGTGGAAGAGGGACTCCATGGAAGAAGGGATGTCTCCTGGGTATGCCCCTCTACAGTCCCACCCTCCATCACACTGGCTGCTGTGGGCAATTCTGCCTCTGCTGACCCTTTTCCCAGAAAGCAAACCTTTGGAAAGCACTGTATGTGCTGACTTGATACCCCGGGGATTTGTTGAGAGAAAAAACAGATTCGAAAAAGGCAAGTAGGTGGGTGCTTGTTCCTGTACTTCTGTATTCCTTTATCTTCCAGAGGAGTTTCCTCAACATTTACCTAACCCCTTTTTAAATGACACACTGAATTTGGCTCCTGCAATGCAAGGATGATGCTAACATATCCAGAACTTCCTGGAATATATTTGTGTGGAGCTGATAGCACTGTCAGCAAGATATGGGGCAATGGTCCAATAATAAACTGGGCTACATGGGCACAGAGATGGAAAAAAGATGCAAAAAAAGTAGAAGGTAAGAATCCCAAACTTCCTTATTTTTAAAAAGGGGAACATTTTAAAGTGAGTATCAGGCACCTGTTGTTATGTGCTGATGGGGAAATCTTTCCACCAGATCCACAGGGCAGGTCTGAGATAAGCAGCTGGAGAATGATAAGTTATCTCTGTTACGATTCAGGAAATATAGATGCTTCAGATGCTAATGGTGTGTCAGCAGGGAACCAGACACACAGTGGACTGGGGTTAAGTAAGCCTAGGAAGGTGTTTATTCATGTAGAACATTTGCAGAGGAGGTGACTCCCTGCCTCGCTCCTGGCCGCCCAGAGGAACAGCTTATACCCAGAAATATGCTCAGAGAAGTCAAGCAGAAAGGTCAGGCAGGGCGAGAGGTGAATCCCAGCCATGACAGCCCTTCCGAGAGCGCTGGCACTCCCCAGCTCCACACACGTCCTGGGAAGGACAGGGTCTGTCCATGGGCCCCTGCCAAACACAGCACCACTGCACAGCCCAGCTCTGCTCCGGTGCTGGTGCCAGTGCCGGTGCCAGTGCCAGTGCTGGTGCCAGTGCCAGTGCCGGTGCCAGTGCCAGTGCCAGTGCCAGTGCCAGTGCCAGTGCTGGTGCCAGTGCCAGTGCCGGTGCCAGTGCCGGTGCCAGTGCCGGTGCCAGTACCGGTGCCAGTACCAATGCCAGTGCCGGTGCCAGTGCTGGTGCCAGTGCCAGTGCCGGTGCCAGTGCCGGTGCCAGTACCGGTGCCAGTACCAATGCCAGTGCCGGTGCCAGTGCTGGTGCCAGTACCAGTGCCAGTGCTGGTGCCAGTGCCAGTGCCAGTGCTGGTGCCAGTGCTGGTGCCGGTGCCAGTGCTGGTGCCAGTGCCAGTGCCAGTGCCAGTGCCGGTGCCGGTGCCAGTGCTGGTGCCAGTGCCGGTACCAGTGCCGGTGCTGGTGCCAGTGCCAGTGCCAGTGCCAGTGCCAGTGCCAGTGCTGGTGCCAGTGCTGGTGCCAGTGCCGGTGCCAGTGCCAGTGCCAGTGCTGGTGCCAGTGCCAGTACCAGTGCCAGTGCTGGTGCCAGTGCCAGTGCCAGTGCCGGTGCCAGTACCGGTGCCAGTACCAATGCCAGTGCCGGTGCCAGTGCCGGTACCAGTGCCAGTACCATTGCCAGTGCCAGTGCCAGTGCCAGTGCTAGTGCCGGTACCAGTGCCGGTACCAGTGCCGGTGCTGGTGCCAGTGCCAGTGCCAGTGCCAGTACCAGTGCCAGTGCTGGTGCCAGTGCCGGTGCCAGTGCCAGTGCTGGTGCCAGTGCCAGTGCCAGTGCCAGTGCCAGTGCCAGTGCCAGTGCCAGTGCCGGTACCAGTGCCAGTGCTGGTGCCAGTGCCAGTGCCAATGCCAATGCCAGTGCCAGTGCCAGTGCCAGTGCCGGTACCAGTGCCAGTGCTGGTGCCAGTGCTGGTGCCAGTGCCGGTGCCAGTGCCAGTGCCAATGCCAGTGCCAGTGCCAGTGCCGGTACCAGTGCCAGTGCTGGTGCCAGTGCCAGTGCCAGTGCCAGTGCCAGTGCCAGTGCCGGTACCAGTGCCAGTGCTGGTGCCAGTGCCAGTGCCAATGCCAATGCCAGTGCCAGTGCCAGTGCCAGTGCCGGTACCAGTGCCAGTGCTGGTGCCAGTGCTGGTGCCAGTGCCGGTGCCAGTGACAGTGCCAGTGCCAGTACCAGTGCCAGTGCTGGCAGAGAGGCCCCTGCCAGAGCTGAGGGACCAGACCGTGCTGCAGCTTGGAAGAATCAGAGGTCACTTGAGCATCCTTTGGCACTGGGCTGGATCGACTGCAGCTAAACCATTCCCAGCAGACGTTTGTCCAATCTATTTTCAAAATCCTCCCACTGTCACTCTAGGCAATCTATTCTTGTGCTTTCCAACTGAAAGATAGAAAGCTGTACTTAATGTCTAATCTAAATCATAAGTCAACTTTAAAAATTATAAGTATGGTTAAAAGTTTCAAGATTTTTCCTAATAATAAATGTGATTTTCATTTTATTTCTCTGTTGGTTGCTGCACATTCAGGGTACTTTCAAATCACTTTTTAAAACATCTCTCTAGAATCATGACATATAGAAACCATATTTATTATTTTTCACAAGAGCTGAGATTGTCATTTAATTACATAAATCCAAGAGTAGGAGATTTAAGGAGGAAAAAAAATTCAATAAAGTCCTGAGAGAGATGCCAACACTTAATTTAACTGTAAAAGGTTTTGGGGTTTTTTTTTTATCTGTATGCCTCACAGACCCATTGCCCAAAAATGTTCTGAAGTGACAGCAAAGTCAAGCAGAAGATATCTCACCCATAACTAATAGAAAAAAATATCTCTGGTGTGGGAGACGTATATTCCTGTGTATATACATGCATATTCCTTCATTCACCACTCATCACTTCTATCACATGAACACTGTCTTTCAGTAGATACTTGGCAAGATCCCATTTAAACCAGTTAATAGCAAGGGAAGTGGTTTCCTCCTGCCTCACTGAAGATGAACCCCTAGAAAACTGACACTTCGCTCTGGCGCTTGAATTCGAAAATATTACTCAAAAAAACCTGGACTCACTTTCTGATTCAAGCTTTCTGAAACTGCAGCCTAAAGTTGCTACCAACCCTGATTCAAATGCAGAAACACAATATAAACAATAAAAACACAAATAGGAGCTCTGATCTTTTACATCAACAGCACCAGATATGAAGGCTCAACTTTCTAGATACACATGGCTGGGCACTGATTCATCCCTGGAGACAAACATGCTCAAAATTTACATCCTCAAAGCTTGTTATTTATCACTGGAAATGCCTAGCTTTTTAACTAGGGTGTCACATTAATTTTTCTTAACTTTAGAATCCATAGCATAGTCAGCTGCACCTGAGTGAGTTACCCTAGGCACTGCACTCCCTCCCAGAGCAGACACAGAGGCACAGCAGATGAGCTGTGCCTCCCCTTGGCTGCCCCTGCACGGCAGACGTCTCAAGTTAGGCAATATTATCATCACCCTCTCTGCCTGCATCCTTCTCTCCAGAACTACTTGGGGAAGAGAAGAGCGCAATTCCTGGTAAGAGACAGGCGACTGTCTCTGCTCACCATTTCCTATCAGCAGGCTCAAGCCAGCCAGCATGCTCACAAGATGCCCACTTATCAGGATTGCACTTCCAGGCTGAGAATTTCCTTGGAAAGCCAGTTATATCAAAATTAGGTATTGCAACCCTGAGTTTCAGTCTCCCTCTAGGTGTCTAGCCTGAAGAGCATAGCTATTCTTTTTTCTGTACTTTCAGCAAACACAAGGGAGGGAAGAGGGCTTGTGGGTGTCCTAAGCTGTTCAACTTTTGCTTTTACCTCATCACACTGGACCTATATGTAGGATGTGCCTTTTTCTTTATGGATATAACACACTACCTACAAATTACATTCAAATCAAGAAGAAATGCCTATTGTCTTGTCTTTTGCAGACCAGCCTAAAGTGATAAATACAATCCAATGAAAGGTCCAGGACTGTATACTCCTAGACAAGAGGAACAGCCATTCATACTCATTGTGTCAACCATGCACCTAGAATGTGAAGGCATGTAGTTTCCACATGGCCCCAGTTTCCACCTTCAGCATGCCTACAGGACATACAGCATCAAGCTGGGTGATCTCAGCCGTGTCTGGCAGAGCTAGCTCTGTTATGTACTGCATCTGAAGCCAGTTCCTCTCAATCTGTTCCCCACACCGTAGACTTTTTTTTCTTTGCCCCACTGTAGACTAAAATCTACAAGATGAAAATTGTTGTCGTTATTCCCAAAGTCTTGTGTGACAATAGAAAATCTGGGTCTTATTGATGCAATCTAGCAACATTATAACCAAAAATTTTTGGCTGGAAGTATCACACGACTATAACAAGGGACAGCTCGTGCATTCCCACCTGTAATTGCCAGGATGCATTCAGACAAGAGGCAAAGAAAAGAGTAAAGTCTTCATCTCCTATCCTTAAAACCAAAGCAGGCAGATTTTTTAGTGAATGCATTTCTTTTTTGTCAGCAGCTATGAATATGGACCTCTTTCAAAATAATGTATGAGCACTGGATGTTGACCAAGCTTTACTGGATAGTTACTGGATAAATACTTTTGTGTAGTACAAAAAATTACTATAAGAAAAACGAAGAAAGGAAATAATGGGGGAGGAGTACAAGAAGCCCTGCAAGAAATTTGTGAGAGATGGTAGAAGCCACTACACCACCGAATTGCCCATGAGTAGTCCAGCCTAAGCATGTTTCACCATCCCAAAAGGTTGGAACCAGCAATGCCAGAACTCTGGAGAAAAAGGACTAAATCAGAGACCCTTTTGGCTGCATGAAGATCTTTTATTTTGAGCAGAGAGCAAGTTGTCGTGAAGCCATGGCAGGGAAAACGTGCTGACACGGGGTCCCCCAGGATTACTGGTGCCAAACACAGAAGCTACTGTCAGCTCACAAAATGCTTTACTGACATGCCAAAGATAAAAATTCTGTATTGCCAATCACCCCTACCACACAGCCCAAAATGTGCCATATGGCCGAAAGTATGAATGGATTTTACCATTCCTTGGGTTTGGGTGTGAATTGACAATGAGTCTAACATATAAATTACATCATCTTTTAACTTTTTGTGATATATAACATCAGACAGCTTTGTCTGGGACAATCCATCATGAAGTAGTCTTGTTGACATTCTGGATTCTCTCTTCTGACCTTGTCCTTTCAGCACAGGCATAATTGTGCTTATGATAATTTTATTCCCAGTTAGGCAGTGATTTTGCACACCTTTGAGTTACAGAATAACTAAGAAGCCAGTTCTCAGTACGACTGCTGAAACAAGGCACCTTGAACCAATTTATGCTGAAGCGCAGTCCGGTAGTGCAGCAGTAAATAAAAGTGGATAAACTCACCTCTCTCAGTGTGCATAAGTAGGTTAACTCTTTAGTCCTGTTTACTGTTGACTCTACCACAGGTGCACTCTCAGCTGGGGGCTCCCCACTGAGGAAACACCAACCATATGTTTGCACAGCAGAAAGTGGAGGGGGGGAGATGTATGACCCATCTTCACAGTATGAAGGGTCTAGCAGGCAAAGGGAAGGGATCCGGGCTCATTTCTGCCACCCAGCTCACGTGCAGAGAGACTCCTCTTTCAGCCACAGAGCTCTAGGCTCAGTTATCACCACTAATTTTTATGTTCTTGCATATCATCATGGGGGTTTAGGGATTTTTTCTAGGTATGTAGCACTTCAGCAATCATCTAGGGTGATGGGCAAATCTTTTTTGTTGAAGGATCGACTGTTCAGTGTCACTTTAGTGGGAATATACAATTATTATGGTACATGAATTATTTGAGCTGTTCCCTATGAAGACTGATTGCCTTTCATGGGCTGTGTGTGGGAGCAGCAGAGAAATCCCTGCTGTTCCAACTGGTGTCAGCACCCCCAGACAGTCAAGCATAGCTGCAGAAGTGCAATTGTCACGTCACCTGTAGCAGTGTCTGAGTCATGGTCCCTGCCCACCCTGCACTCAAAGCAAGGGAGTGATTTAGCTTGTTTCTAGCTACTGGATTTACACAAATGTGACAAAATAAGTTGGACTTCAAATACTCAAAATTAAACTTTAAGCTCTGCAACACAGCAGAGGGAAAGGGGCATCCCACCACATCCCCTGACTTTTCAGGGGAGAAATGTCAGCTGTAGCCTTCTCTCAAAATGAAACTTGTAGACCAATTGTTGGATTGTTTTAACAAATAGGCTATTGTACTCTCACTGTGATAACTTGGTAACCAGAGGAGTGCCAGTGTGTTTTAGTTGAAGACCACTACCACCCAGTCACTTCTGCCCCCTTCAACACTTTTTTTCAGCTCTGCCACTGAGGCTGATAGGAGGATATGGAGGAACACACATCAGCTTGACCAGAGGCAGAAAGTAAGTTCCTACAGAACCAGGTGTTCTAAAGCTGGAAAAAGTGGCAAACAGTGGGAGCTCTGCAGGCTGCTACTTTTTTAGCTGTTTGCCATAATATTCTTTTGTGTGGTTTCTGGACCTGCTTTCACTATATGTGTTTTACGACAGTTTCTGGTGGAGGTTCTTTTTACTGGAGTGTGAATATGTTGCTGAAGATGCTGTTCAAGTTTGCAGACTGCTTGTGTGCTACAAGCTAATTTTTTCTGCTCTCAGTGCCCCTGGTCCCATCTGCTCAACATTATTTGCCATCAAATTTAAAATAAAAGGTATTTGTTATTTATTGGAAATATTAACTTCCTGGGGAATAATTACCTGTTTTTAGCATTGGTCTGACAGCATGGCCTAGGCTTCAGACCTGAAGGAGAGGTGCTTCTGGAGATCAGAGCTGAAGAACAAGACAATTTACTCTTATCTCTTCCACAGCTCCTCACCTACTCCATTTCTCGAAGCTGTTACTTAACATAGCATTAAGCATAAATGGTTATCAATCCAGTCCAGAAAGCGGGCAAGAGACATTAATAGACGGGAAATGGATGCTTTTGACAAATGCTGAAGCTCATGGAGGAGCAGTAACACTGCAATAACAGAAACTGAGTTTCAATTGAGTTGAAAAAGCAATTATCTGGTAATAAAGAATGAAGTGAGAACAAGGAAACATTTTATGATGTTATGATTTCTCTTCCTCACAGTTTTTCGAGGTGAGTAGGGGTTGCTATGACTTTTGATTTAACCATGAGGTTACCAAAGGCCACCCCCAGCTCTGCTGCACAGTTGCTCTCCCAAAACAGCCTCCGGGTAGTAACATTTGTCTTAGTCTGACTTCCTCGGACTTTTCTTCAGGAGCTTTCCTGGAAGATCAGCACAAAGGCAGACACAAGGAAGAACCATCGAGGCACAACCAGTATCCCACTATCAGGCTGGGGATGCTGCCGGGAGGACAGAGCCAGCAGGGTCGCCTGCCCCCGGATGAGCAGCCTCCACGCATCCCCCCCTCCCCAGCAGCACGCTCCAGCCTCTTTTTTTTTTTTTTTTTTTTTTTCCCTGATTTATTTTTCCCCTGCAGAAGTCGAGGTTAAAACACTGAAACCCGAAGCCCTGAAACCGAGCTGCTTGGCCCCGCCGGTGGCACGGCCCCGCCACACACGCCCGTGTCCGCTCCGTGGCCCGGGAGCCGCCGGGATGGGCAGGGAGGAGGGGAATGGGGAGTGGGGAATGGGGAATGGGGAATGGGGAATGGGGAGTGGGGAATGGGGAATTGGGAATAGGGAATGGGGAATGGGGAATGGGGAATGGGGAATGGGGAGTGGGGAACGGGGAATGGGGAATGGGGAGTGGGGAATAGGGAGTGGGGAATGGGGAACGGAGAGTGGGGAATGGGGAGTAGGGAATGGGGAGTGGGGAATGGGGAGTGGGGAATGGGGAGTGGGCAATGGGGAATGGGGAACGGAGAGGGGGAATGGGGAGTGGGGAATGGGGAATGGGGAATGGGGAATGGGGAATGGGGAATGGGGAATGGGGAGTGGGGAATGGGGAATAGGGAGTGGGGAATGGGGAACGGAGAGTGGGGAATGGGGAGTGGGGAGGGGACGGGGACGCGGGCGAGCGCCCGCAGCGGGTGCGCCAGCGGTGACCGTGACCCGTGGGGTGTGCGTGGGTGACCGCGGGGCTGGAGGGGTGAAGGAGCAGGGGAGAGGGGTTCTCTCACGGGCGGGAAAAGGCAGGATCCCGTGTGCCTGCGCGGGGGAGGGAGGGAGAACCGCTGAGGTTTTATTTTTGAGAGAAGCAATTAAACTCAAATTAGTTGCACTCATGAGGTGGAAGATAGCCCCGTCTGTCTGTCCTCGCTGCTCGGGGCAGCCGCTGGGCAGCGCGGGGGCCCGGGCGCCGCTCGGAGCATCCCCGGGCGGCGGGCGCGGCGCTCCCGCATCTCCCTCCGCACCCGCGCATCCCGGCGCTCCCGCCCCGCCCGGCCTCGCCTCGCCGCCACATCCGGGGCGGTGGGTGGGGGAGATTCCAGCTAAAGCAGGGCTGACCCAGAGCTGCTCCCCGGGCCCGGTTCCCGCCCGCTGTGAGCCCCCGGGGCTCGGGAGGAGCGGGACGGGACCGGGAGCTCTCCGTGAGGCCGCCGGCTGCCGGCGACCGAGCAAGTCCGGTCTCCCCAGCCTGCATTTTAATCCTGAAATCTGGAAATGGAAATTGTTTGATGTATGAGGAGACGTTATCTAATTAGGGCGTAAGAAATTTAATCTTTCCAGCAGGCAGGTCATATAATTAATGTTAATTTAACGCTCAAATTCTCAGTCATTAATTTTTATTCTCTTAAATGTAGTTTGGCAGGGCCCCCTGATCCATGGCAATGGATTTTACTGAATGTAAGAGCACACTTGGTCTTTGGAGTGAATTACTGCAGCCCTTCCTATCCCAATAACAAGATCACATCATGTATGCATTATTAAGCCATGTAATTGAATGGTCCATAGTTTGCATATCAGACTATTAAAGTAATGTGTTTTGCTTTTCTTCCAACACGTAATGTTAAAGCCTTTGCGAATATTTGGTGATTCTGATAATTATCACCAAATTACTACAAATGTTCTCTTCATTAACGTGATTTCTCTCAAGCATTTTTTTTAAAAATGTCAATAATGCATTAAGTGGTGGCTTGTAAAGTGTTTTTTTAAATAAAACTTGTCAACTACAACTCGAAAATTAGGAAAGAGAGAAAAGAAAGAGAAAGAAAGAAAGAAAGAAAGAAAGAAAGAAAGAAAGAAAGAAAGAAAGAAAGAAAGAAAGAAAGAAAGAAAGAAAGAAAGAAAGAAAGAAAGAAAGAAAGAAAGAAAGAAAGAAAGAAAGAAAGAAAGAAAGAAAGAAAGAAAGAAAGAAAGAAAGAAAACAATTCTCCTCTAAGATTGGAAAAGACGATTTCCCTTTTTTCCCTATTTCAGATAAGTGACTATACACCCTAGAAGTTTCACTTCATCAGGAGCAAAAGTGCATGCAATCTAAAGAACTGTCGATTGCAGATGATACAGAACAGATGGAGGAACAAAGTTGGAGCTTTTCCCTTTACAGGGAAGAGATGGGGACATAGGCAGACAGACAGAGAGATTGATTTGAAAAGATACTGACCTCTCTCCTTCAGCTGCAATTTAACTTGTCCTGGGATAAAAAAAAAAAAAAAAAAAGAAAGAAAAAAACACAAAAAAACCCTCACAAGTCAGACCTGCCTCCTCCCCTGTCGGCCTCCTGCCTCACCCCGCCCCAAGTTCGCACTGTCATCTGAACAAACTGCTGCGCCGATCTCAGAAGGTGAATAATTCTCAATTAACTAAGTAACTAACTTTCTTTGTGCAATCTTGAGTCACTCACTTAACTAAATCTTAAGCCTTCGAGACCCTTCATTATTGCCTTCCCTCGCCACACTATTTTCAAAGTTCAATAGCAAGGCAACAAAAAACACTGCTGCAAAATAAGAGTCTCTTTTAAAATTAAAGAGCTGCTCATTTGCATCGGAAGAAGTTATTTTTCTCCCCTGCTTTGAATTATTTAGGCACAAAAAGAAAGAAGAAAAAAAGAGAGAAGGACACCCCACAAAGCCTCCCGCAGTCCGTGTCAGGATCCGTGTCACGGATGGTCTGCGGGGTGCGAAGCCACTGTGCCCCAGTGGGTATGCCGGATCAGGTGTGCTGCTGGGCTGTGCGACCCGGGCACCCCTGGGCGCTGGGAGGTGGCTGCTCCGCACAGCAGCGCTCGGACCCGCCGGGCCGGGCGGCCGAGGGTGCGCGGCCGCGGGTGGGGCGGGGGCCGGGGCCGGGGCCGGGGTGCGGAGGCTCCTCGCCCCACCGGGAACCAGGGAATCCCAGCGGGCCCGCGGCCCGCTCTTATTTTGGTTGGGAGCGGGGAGCGCTGCCGGCTGGAGCCGGGTGAGCGAAGGGAGGCGAACTGTGCTCCTCTGTTTGGTTTAGGATCGGGTATTTTTTTCTTTCCCTCTCCCTCCTCTCTCTCTCCCCTTCCCTCCTCACTATAGCAACCAACGCCAGCCTGACAAAAATGCACCCTCTGTGGACAATGGCCCAGCCTTCCTGCTCGCCTCGCTCCTCTTCTTCCTCGCCAAGCGAAAGAAAGTTTCCAGCCCCCCCGGCCCGTTCTCGCCTCTCCTCCCGAGGCAGGCTCCCGTGCAAATCCCGCTCAGCCCCGCCGGGCTGTGCCGACCCCCACGTGGGAGGCTGAAGCGGGGGGACACTGCAGTCTCCCCCCGGCCGGGGCCCCTGCCAGCGGGCTGGCAGAACGCCCCTGGGCCGCCGCCAGCCCCGCGCCGTGTGCGGGGCCGCCCTGCGCGCCGGGCCGGAGCGGGGTGCCCGCTGCCCCTGCCCCGGCGGGGCTCGGCTCCCGCCTCCCGGGCTCGCCTCTTTTCTGCCAAAAGCACCATCCCAGCCCGGAGCGCTCCGCACCGGGGCGGCGGACTGGGGCGGTGGCGACCGAGAGCCCTCAAGGAAGCTTCTCAGAGTGAGGAGCGGGAGTCGTGCCCGAAAGTGCCCCGAAAGCTGTAAGAGGGGAGGGAGGACCACGTCGCCCGGTGAAGCAGGGACACCATTTATCTGGGCTCTTCCCGGCGATGTCTGCTTGTCTCCATCAGGCGTGAGCATCGACAAAACAAACAAAAAAGCAGCCGTTAGATTTTTCAGAGGAAGCTGGGCACTTTTTTTATCTTTTTTTTTCCTTTCTTTCTTTTTTTCTTTCTTTTTTTTTTTTTTGCCCCCTAAAATCTGTTGCTGTGTTTCATCCTGCACAACTCTCCGGACAGAGCAGGCTTTGGAAAGACCTTTGTGAGACCACTTTCCCGAGCCAGAGAGTCTGAATCGCCTCCTCTCTCCTTCCAATTCACCTGCTTTTCACGCCAAAAGAAACGCCCTTCCAGCTCCAGCACGGGGCGGTCATTTCCCAGCCAGGCTTTTGAACACTAAATTGCAAACTCCGTTGCACCAATCGCATGTGTGTCTGTCTCTGAGAATTCAATAAACAAGCTGTATTAACTCCAACCAGAATTTATCTCGTAGACTGATGGAATTCGTCTTTTTTTTTTTTTTTTTTCCCTTTTGCTTCTTCTGCTTCTTTTTCCCCCAAGGCCTCATATTCACCACTCAAAATTTAGCAGCCTGCCTTTGATAAATTACTCAAAGTAATCCCTGCAACAGCTAAGTCTGACTGGTTGACGTTGCGTTAGAAGTCTTCATAGCGGTATCTGTCTATAAAATATTCACTTGCGGACTACAAAGGGTGGATCATTTTTAATGACAAGATTCAGAACTGGAGGATGAAGGGAAAAGATTAATATCCGTGAATTCAAATAATTTAATTTCAAATACTGAACTTAGAACATTATATCCCACTAGTTTAAACACTGATGCAGATAAAATAGCAGATTCTCAGATGAATGAAGCGGCCGGAAGAAGAGAGTTGTGGGGAATGAACATTAATACAAACTTTACAGGAACTTTTTTTTTTTTTTTTTAATTCTACACCTTTCTACTTTCTGTCTTCTGGGATAATCAGTATTCTAGTAGGGCAAAAATGTACATTATTTTACACGTACACGTGTGTATACTCATATAGGCAGGGATATTTTTTTTTTCTCTAGAGATGGGTGGAGAAATCTATTTAGATGGAGGATTTTAATTTCAGTGGATAATGTAAGCTTGTGCAATCAAAGTTATCAATTTCTGTCCTTTTTGTTTAGATTTCTTAGTTAAATGTGTTTGTTATATCTACCCCGAGGAGAAGCAACTTGAAAGTGTAGCTTTTGAGTCATCTTATAAATACATCCCTGAGGCTGCGGTTCTTGCCGCTTTAAGCAGTTTTCATTAAAGCAGCCAGCTGCCTCTTTGTGTAGATTGGATTTTTTTAAAGCAATCACTTGTGAAGCCCCGGCCTCAGTTTTGTCTCTCCGCAGGCCCTTAAAGTTGAAGTTTCATTCATGTCTTGGGTCTGTCCGCCGAATCAGACTCCTCGGAGCAACACTGGAAAGAGCCACACGAAAGCACAGGCTTGAATACCTCATAGAGAAAGGTTAAAAAGGAAGCAGAGATCAAAACAATCCCATCTCACAAAAGGTGCATTAAATGCGCCCCAGCAATAAGCACAAATCTTCCAAGTTGGCCTTTAAAGCGAGCACCAGGAGTCTCACGTTTATTGCACCCAGCAATTCTCTGAGCGACTCTCCACGTCTTTGCACTCCTGGCGCATTTCCTCCTAAAACAACATCTAATGGGTAGATAATAGAGACGCGGAAAGGAGGCGCGGGGATTTCTCCCCCTCCTCCTTTCCTTTTAGCTGCGTGAGTCTATCTCAAGGTTTGGAGAGCAGAGTTTAAAAAAAATAATAATAAAAAAAAAATAAAAAAAGCTTTTCACCTCTAAACACAACAGGCATATGCAAATATATATTCCCCACCCTACCGCCTCACGCATCCAAAGGCACACAGAGCCGTGCGTTTGGGGAGCGTTCCCCCAGCCCCCCGAGCCGGGGAGGCTGACGAGCGGCGGCTGGAAGCCGAGGCTCGCTAGGAACGAGCCGTGCTCTTGTTTTGCTGCTGGAAATGCAGCTCTCTCTCCGGCACGCACGGAGTTGAAACACCAGGGAGCCCAACATCTCGTCAGCCGGAGCCCGCCGCGGCAGCTGGGGGCGGGTGGCGGGCAGGGGACCCCCAGGTGGGGAGCTGGGGGGGCCGGCGGGGGGCGGCCAGAGGACTCCCGCAACCCGCCCGCGTCCTTCTGGATGCACCTGATGTGTATGCAGCACCTCGCCTCCCAGCCAGGACTCAGCTCCAGTTAAGTGGCGCTCTATGTATTTTATAGCGAATATTCTCGAGTAGCTGCACTGCAATGAAGGAGATATCAAGGAGGCCTGTCAGTTCAAAGCTTTTGGGGTTGTTTGAAAATCTTCTTCACGTCAAAGTAAGCAGCCCTAGTATTTGAACAGCTGCTTTGAACAGTGAAAAGGGCTGAGCTGAATCAAAACACTGCAGTGTCTGCCCAAGACACCGCATCACCTTCAACCTGCTTTTATGCGAGCAGAGAAAAGGAAAGAAAGGCTGGTGAGACCTCTAATCCCGCGGGGTCAGCTCCGCCAGAAAGGGGCCGCATGACTGTCTCTTTTACATCCCGAGCGGCCCGGACCTGAGCGGCGACCGGAGCCGGAGCCCGCGGCGGGCAGCGGCGAGGCGACAAGACCGGCGGTCGGGCGTTCGCTCCCCGCTCCCCAGCGCTCCTCTCCACGGGGGGAGATGGGAGCGGAGGATGCTTAAGGAGCGGTATTAATGACAGGGCTAACAATGATGGGGAGGACGAGGAGGTGGAGTCTGCGGCGGCTCTGAATGCACCGGCCGCGCTCCTCGCTGCTCCCAGCTGCGCCTCCACAGGCGTGCGCTCCGCCGGGGAGGGGGCAGGAGGGACGGCGGGGGCCTCTGCCGGGGAGACGGGGTTTTGTCCGCCTCCCAGGGCCGCGGTGCTGCTTCGGTAACCGTGATTACCGCTAGCCCGAGATCTGCCGCTGGGGCGGCGGGGGAGAGGCACGCAGGACGGTGACCGAAGTAGGCAGCACCTGCCAGAGGGCCGGGCGGGACAGAGAGGGCCGGGGAGGGGGGACGGGAAATGCACGACTGAGGCAGGCCCGGAGGGGTTTTACCCCCCCCAGTAAAGTGCTGGTTGAATGTCGCTGACCCCGTGTCCCGTCTCCTGGCCGCGGCGAGCCGCGGGGAGCGCGGTGCCGTGGGCACTGCTCGGGGACCAGCTGTCCGTGGGGCCGGGGCACAGGGGAGGTCCCTCGGACGACCCCCGGGGCAGGTCTGCGCTCGGCCAGCACCGCACGCTGGAGGCGCCCGCCTGGAAGCCCCGCTCTGAAACTGACGCGTGGCGTGGCCCCTCGTGTCTCGTCCACGCACGAACTTTTGGCAGCGGACCTGGAGGCGGGCTGGCGGGAATGCCGCCCCCGGCAGAGCTTCGGCGGCCCCAGGAGCGGGGCGGGAGGGCTGGCCCGGGCACGGACAGCGGGGCGGCTCTCCCAGGACGGTCCCCGCGATGCCTTGGCAGAAGCCTGCTGCGGACTTGCCCTGTTGTTTTGTTTCAACTCACTGGTCTACACCTAATTGGGAGGAGAGAGACGAGAAAATGAGCATCAAATTATAAATTCCTGGGTGCCCAGTTGTTTACACACGGGAAACAAAAGGCACAGCTTCACTTCAGAGACACTTACTTCCCTCTCCGCAACCCTCGCAGAACAGGCAGTATTGTTTCTCCCCTTCGCTTGCACCTCGAAGAATGGGGGGAAAAAAAAACCCCAAAACAAAAAACAAACCTTAGGAAGAATCTCCACTCTTTCATGGACAAAGTTTGCGCCCCCCTCCTCTCCTCCTCCTCCTCCCTCCCTCCCTTCCCCACCCCCCGGCAGAAGGAGCTCTTGATACGCCGCTAAACTAACGAAACGAGGTAACTCCTGCTGCGCCCCTTGTCTCAGGGCACTGGATATCCTGTTTATGCTGCTGCTGTGTATATGTTTATGTGCAGGAGCCCATCCCCCCTCTCCTCCACACCCCCACGCAGAGGAATATTTCCAGGCAAGGAGCCTTTCCAGCGCTCACGTTAAATACGATGATTTATAAACAACTCGCAGAAGAAAGCTGTTTCTTGTTAGTAGTAATAAATTCCCCGGTCCGCCCTATTGTGTTATTTCGATGAAGATAGCGGGAGCCTGCGACGCGCACCTACCCCCGTGAGCAGTTTATTTTCGAGACAAAGCTATGGTTTTCAGCTCAAAAATGGGCAGCGAACTCTTTTCGCGTTGGCCAGCCTGGCGCTGCTCATTCCTAGGAAATCCGAATCCAGTTCCAGGGTCTCCTTCCTTCCTGTCCGGGCCGCAACTTCTTTTCCCTATCCCACTCTTTTTTCCCCGATATTTTGTTTTCCTTTTCCCACCACCCTCTCATGCCCATCTTCCGCATCCATGCAGAATCGCCAGCGGCGCTGGGGCGGTCCCGCAGGCATCCCGTCCCCACGGGACGGGACAAGCGCAACAAAACCCCCTCCGCAGTGCCGAGGTGCGAAGCCCCGACATCCCCGGAGGAGCGGTGCGCTCCGGCGACCACCGGGTGCCGGGAGCAGGGCAGGGCCGGCGGGCAGGCAGGGGGCCGCCCGCTCTCCGCTGCCCGCTCCCCGCCCCGGGGGCGCGGCGCTCCCGGCCGCTCCGGCGGGGCTGGCTGCGAGGCGGCGCTGAGGAAGTTGGGGGCGGGCAGGCGGGCACCCCCGGCCCGCAGCGCCCGCTCCGGGGCGCAGAGACGCGCTCGGGGCGCGAGCAACAGGAGCCGGCGTGCGCACCGGCGGCGGCGGCAGCATCCTCCCGCCGGCGGCGCGGGGCGGGGCGGGGCCGGCGGCGGCGCGCCCCTGCCCTCCCCTCCGCTCCCCCCGCCCCGCGGCCGCCGCTCCCCCGCGCCCCGTTCCCCCTCGGAGTTGGGTTCCACGGGGGCGGGCCGGGGGCGGGCCCGGGGCGGGGCGCGGCCGGCGGGGCGCGCCAATGGCGGGCGGCGGCGGCGGCGGTCGCCGGGAGCGGCGCTGTCCGTCAGGGCGCGGGCAGCCAATGGCGCGCGGCGGCGGGGCGGGGCGGCCGCGCGTGCCTTCGCAGTGGGCCCCGCCGCGCGGGCCGGGGGGGCGCGGGCGCCGCGCGGCGCCCGAGGCGAAAAAGTAGCTGTCAAATGCGCGGCGCCTTTAACCGGCGCGATCAGTGCGGCTCGGCGAGTCATGGCGACCGCAGCCTCCAACCACTACAGCCTGCTCGCCTCCGGCTCCCCCATGGTGCACGCCGAGCCGCCCGGCGGCATGCAGCCCGGCGGCGGCTACCGCGACGCCGGCGCCCTGGTGCAGGCGGACTACGCGCTGCAGAGCAACGGGCACCCGCTGAGCCACGCTCACCAGTGGATCGCGGCGCTGTCCCACGGCGGCCCCGGCGGTGGCGGCGGCGGCGGCGGCGGCG
Source organism: Oenanthe melanoleuca (assembly GCF_029582105.1). NCBI lineage: Eukaryota > Metazoa > Chordata > Aves > Passeriformes > Muscicapidae > Oenanthe > Oenanthe melanoleuca. Next base: position 38,380,910 of record NC_079336.1, read on the forward strand.
GGGGCGGCGGCGGCGGCGGCGGCGGCGAGGCGCCCTGGTCGGCGGGCGCGCTGGGCCAGCCCGACATCAAGCCGGCGGTGGTGCAAGCGGGCGGGCGCGGCGACGAGCTGCCGCCGCCGCCGCAGCACCCGCCGCCGGGGCGGGCGCCGCACCTGGTGCACCACGGCGGCGGCGGCGGAGGGCACCACGCGGCGGCGGCGGCGGCGGCGGCGGCGGCGGCGTGGCGGGCGGGCGGCGCGGCGCACCTGCCGCCCGGCATGGCCGCGGCCAACGGCGCGCAGGCGGGGCTGCTCTACTCGCAGCCGCCCGGCTTCACCGTCAACGGGATGCTGGGCGCCGGGCAGCCCGGGCTGCACCACCACGGCCTGCGCGACGCCCACGAGGAGCCGCCGCCGGGGCCGCCGCACCACGGCCCCGAGCACCCGCCGCCGCCCCACGGCCCCCACCCCGGGGCGGCCGGGCCGGCGCCGTCCGCCGCCGCCGCCGCGCCCCCCGGGCCGCCGCCGCACCACGACCCGCACTCCGACGAGGACACGCCGACCTCGGACGACCTGGAGCAGTTCGCCAAGCAGTTCAAGCAGCGGCGCATCAAACTGGGATTTACCCAAGCGGACGTGGGGCTGGCGCTGGGCACCCTCTACGGCAACGTCTTCTCGCAGACCACCATCTGCCGCTTCGAGGCCCTGCAGCTCAGCTTCAAGAACATGTGCAAGCTGAAGCCTTTGTTGAACAAGTGGTTGGAGGAGGCGGACTCCTCCTCGGGCAGCCCCACCAGCATAGACAAGATCGCGGCGCAGGGCCGCAAGCGGAAAAAGCGCACCTCCATCGAGGTGAGCGTCAAGGGCGCGCTGGAGAGCCACTTCCTCAAGTGCCCCAAGCCCTCCGCCCAGGAGATCACCTCGCTCGCGGACAGCCTACAGCTGGAGAAGGAGGTGGTGAGAGTGTGGTTTTGTAACAGGAGACAGAAAGAGAAGCGCATGACTCCCCCGGGAGGGACGCTGCCGGGCGCCGAGGACGTGTACGGGGCCAGCAGGGACACGCCGCCGCACCACGGGGTGCAGACCCCCGTGCAGTGAACTCGCGGCGGGGGCGCCCGGCCCCTCCTCCTCCTCTCCTCCTCCTCCTCCTCCTCCTCTCCTTCCCCCAACTTTTGATTGTCCTCCTTTTTTTTTCTTTTTTTTTTTTTTCTTTTCTTTTTTTTTTTTTTTGTATTTTTTTTATTTTATTTTCTCCTATCTTTAAAAAAAAAGACAAAAAATCAAAAAAAGAAACAAGCGCGGAAAAAGAAAAGAAAACAAAAAGCGAGCGAGCGAGAGGGCGAGCGCGAATCGCAGCGGACAGACAGATAGACAGACAAAGCACCTGCACCACACTGTCCCTTAGACGGTAGGAGGTGTGATGCTCTATTTTGACCTTTCCAGGCGAGTGCCCGTGCACGGGAATGGAGTGGGTACTGCGCACGGGCAGGCAGGCGGGCACCGGCAGGGCAGCGGCAGGCAGCGGCAGGGCAGCGGCAGGCACCGGCAGGGCAGGCGCAGGGCGAAGCGGTTCGCACAAAACTCCCTCACTCGCTGGCCAAAACATACGGCGCTGCCCTGCCGGGGAGGGGGCGGAGGAGAAGGGGGGGCACGGCCACCTCGGGTCCCCTCCGCAGCCCCCTCCCGCCACACAAAGGCAGATTGCATTGTGGAATGTCGCTCGGTGTTGGCACATGCTGCTGTGTTTATTTTCTGTGGATCCCCTGTAAGAATATATGTTTAAAAAAAAAAAAAAAAGGAAGAGAACTGAAAAGCTATCCCTTTTGATGTAGACAGTATTTAACCGTACCAATTTGCACTGCAAGAAAATCGAAGTTTACATAAACAATTATTTTTTCTTTTACCCCTTTCCTTTTCGACCTTAATTTTGCAAATGACTTGCATTTTCCACAGTGAGCGTTAGTCAACCAGTGACCGGTCTACAATATGTGTTTTAGCCTTTGCTTTATGTGTATATGTGAACTTTTGTTATAAACAAGTATTCTTCAACACGTATAACGCTTATTTTCTCCTTTTACCATTGCAAAAAGAATTAGTATATGTGTGTGTTTGTATACATATGCATGCGTGCATAGACATACATACATACACGTATATATAATCTCTCTATATACACGTATATATATGCACCTCCAGCTTCCATTCTCCAGAGGTGTGACTCTCGTAATTGTTTAATATATGCCTTCAGTGGCAAGAGTCGAGTTTGGAGAAGGGAGAATAATGCAAATCGAAAAAGTAAACTTCATTTTCAGGCAGTGTGTCCGGGGGTCGAGGCGCAACCAAAGGGGGCGGAAAAAAATATGTGCAACCCTTCCAGGCTGTGTCAGTGCGGGCAAGCAAGGCCTGGTGTGGGGAAGGCAGAGAGGGAACAGCATGCTTCCAGAGTTTTCCCAGAGAAAGTGGCATTTCCTTGAGAGGGAAAGGGGAATGTTTAGCTCCCCCACCACCGCCCCCTCTGCGCCCTTTCCTTCCCCTCCTCCCCCCGCGGCTCCCCTTCGTGCCTTTGGCATCCCCAGTCTCGCCGCCCGGGCTGATATCAGCCTCCAAACTTTCTTTTACTGAGCAGTTTTATGTCAAAGCAGAGCCAGGGAGAGCCTGAGGAGCTGCTGGGCCCGAGCTGGGGGTCGGGTGCTTACACCTGCCTGTAAACACACGCTGCCCCCTCCTCTCCACTGAGACCGTGTGCATTTCTTTTTCGCTTTACTTTCCATATTTATTTTATTTCCTATTTGTATCCAGCCCCTCTCCCTCCCCATCCTCCCCTTGTCCTTTGGTCAGATTGTGGTATAATTTATTGAAGGAAAGGACCAGTTTTAACTTGGGCAGCCTTGTGTCTTTCACTGGGGAATGAAATGAAGTGGGGAAAAATGCCATTTTTCAATCCGTGTTTACCACCCTCCCCCCCCCCCCCTTCGCTAATAGTTTTAAAGTGCATTTCTTGACATTATCTTGATGAGAAATGGTTAACTTTCCAAAATAAAAAAAGAGAAAAACCCACGGGGACAAAAAGGAAAAAAAAAAAAAAGGAAAAAAAAAAGGAAAACAAAAAGCTCTGAAGGGAAGCAGAGGAGCGGGACCTCGGAGCAGCGCATGTATGTGCGTGTGTCTGCGTGCGTGTTTGTGTACTTATGCACACACACAGCTATGCATATACATTAGAGGAACTTTATGATAGTTATAAATTCATAAAGGGATCATTTAGTCAGCACAAACGGGTGCTATAGAGACAAAGCATTTTTATAATCTAAAAGTTTACTTAGTTGAGTGTTGGACAATTATGGAGAAAAAACAGTGAAGCATTCTCTCGCAGAACTCTCCTATAAATATTGCATTCAGTAGCTAAGGCTTTAGAATATGTTTCTCATTGTCTTTTAAAATGCCTGTGACACTGGGTTTTCTTTCCTTCTTTCTTTCTCCCTTTCTTTCTTGCTTGCTTGCTTTCTTTCTTCTTGGTAAGACAGATGATGATTTCTAAGAGGCACATGCATTAGCCTTTTTCCTGGTTTTCCAACAATTGTTAAAAAGATACGGGCACCAAGCTTTTCTCTTTTCTTTCTTTATTTTTTTTTTTTGGTTGGTTTTTTTTGTGTTTTTTGTTTGTTTGTTTATGTGTTGAGCTGCTTGTTATTTAAAGTGTTGAGGACTAGCGCCTAGTGAAGGGAATCAGATCAGGGCAGATCCAGTGGTAAAGGGAGGAAATGAACTTTCAGACACTTATTAATATGTGCGTAAGGTCAGACAACGGAGTCGAGAGGATGTTTGAGAAAGCCTCAAACTCCAAATAGGTTTACTAAAAAAAAAGTTACCACGCAAACCTTACCACTATGTATATATGTTTAATATTTGTCCTTTGAAATGCAGAAATAGTTTCAATGTTTTCTTTGTCTATTTTTCTTTTTTTTTTTTTTTTTTTTTAAATGCTACCCAGGGAAATATTTTCATATCATTTTTAAGTGGCCTGCCTCAATGTATATTTATTTCTTTTAAAGCAAACAGGTTCTGGAAACTGTTTTTCTGTAGCTTTAAATGAGTAGGTGAACAAAATCTATATGGGATGTAATTTTTTTTGTTCAGTCTCTTTAAAAATACTTTGTTTTGGTACATTTGGATGTGCTTGTGGGGAAAAATAAAAACGCAGAGATCCTTATATATTTATGTTAAAGTAATATTTTATTATCTACATAAAACAGAAATGCACAATACCTTTATAGTTTCTTCTAATTATTGAAATAATCGTTATTTTATTTTTTAAAGATAGCATAGATTTGCATAGTTCTTAAGATCTGGAGGGAGAAGACCCCAGTACTTATACTGAGCTGAATTCTGTGTAAAAGCACCGCCGTTCCTTTCTATTTCGTGGAATTTTTGGAATAAATTTGATGCCTATACCGAGAGGTTCCACGCTTATAACTTTCAGGGTGAAGGAGAGCCTCGGGAGCTGTGTTCATTGTGTCTCTCCGCAGATGAACCACAGCCGTGTGTTTTGGAGCATTGATTTCTGTGCGGGTAGGGCTGTCCTGCCTTTGATGCTGGTGGGGAGGTCTGCTCCTCAAGTTTGTTGCATGTTTTGGCGGAAGGCAGGGAGGAGAAGAGATTCGACTCTTCTCGGTCCCTTTTTATAATTTAACATCTGACTCCTCAAAAAAAAAAAAAAAAAAAAAAAAAGAGAGAGAGAGAGAGAGAAAGAAAAAAGCAAAACAAAAAGGCGGGGCTTAATGATGGGAGTACCGTTTGCAGGAGGAAGGAAGAACGCGGCTGCCCAGCGGGGCTGCGCACCCCGGGCCGGGCCGGGCCGGGCCCCGCGGCGGTGGCCCCGGTTTCCCGTTAGGTGGCTGCGGCTCCGTGCGGTGACGAGCGGGTCGGTTTTCCCGGAGGGGTCCCGGCTGGGGACCCGCGGGGCTGGCGCGCTGACAAGCGGCATCCGAGTGCGCGGTGTTCGCACGCTCGGCGGTGTGTTCAGCTCCTTCGTGCCTGGCTCGGTTTCCTAAGTGCGATACCCTGTTCTTCTGCACCGCCCCCCCCCCCGCCCATAGTTTCTAGGCTTATTAGATTTAATCATCTTTTCTAACTTCTAGTCAATATTACACTCATCCCGAACAGATTCAGCTAAATGATCTTATCAATAGTTTCGAAGAGAAGTGACAGAAAGAAGAAGTGTTTTGTGACCGCAGACGTGCTGACGGGTAAAATGTTGAAGCTGGGTATGGATTTAAAAGTCCTTGGTCAATAGCCCGCGGAACGGGCTGCGGAAAGCGAGCAGCCTCTGCCCTCTGCAGGACACTCGGGTGGGCGCCCAGGGAATATTTCGCCTGTGACAGCAGGGCCCGCTCTCGGGAGCGCTCCTGTGTCGGGCGGGCAGGAGGTGCTCGGACGGACGGTGCCCGCTCGGGGGCAGGCCCGGCGCTCGGGGCTGGCCGGCTCAGCCGGTGCGCCGGTCGGGACCGGGCCGGCCCCGCCGCAGGGCCCGGGGCTGCTCCTCCGGGCTCTTTGCCCAGCGACTGGCTGACCTTACGGGAGCGACTTTGCTCGTCCTTCCGGACTGGTTGTGGGGAGGCCGCCTGGTTCGGGACTCATTCTTTTTCTCTCCTTCGATCTCTCTTTTAAGAGAAAGGAGAGGGGGAAATGGAGCAGCTATAGGATGCTCCTTCTGCAGGTGGATGTCAGGGTGCGTGGCAGCTCCTCGGGCTCTCTCGCTTACATTTCCAGCAGGGACGCTCTGTCGTAGGTCAGATGTCAACAACAGAAGCCCTATTTCCTCAGTTCGCCCTCTCACTGGTGGAGGCCGAAACTGGAAGGTGAGAGGAGGCTGCATACCCTCAAGCCTGTCAGTCTTGGCTGTCACCGCGGTGTCTGCAGCCCCGCAGGGACGAGAGGCTCAGTCGGTGCTGCCCGGCCCGGGGAGCTCCCGCCCCGCTCTTGAGAGTGAGCTGTGGGGGCCGGGGCTTGGGAAGAGAGAAGCGGAGTAAGGATAAATAATCCTGTAAATTCCCCAGGCTGCGGGGCAGGCCGGGATGGGGTCTGGCCAGGTGTTACTCTCGGGCTGGGCAGTTTGTGAGAGCCCCGGCGGGGGCAGAGGCCGCGGTCGGCCCCGGCTCCGCCCCGCCGTGTGTCTCTCCGTCGGGCTTTGTTGGCGGCAGCTCGGGGCTCCCCCGCGCCCCCTTCTCCCGTGCCCCGGTTCCGAGCGCGTTCTGGCCGCCGCGGGGGCCGGGCGGGACGGTCCCGGCTGCCTGCGCCTTCCCGGGCCCAGCCCGGGGCTGCTCCTGCCCTCCGGCTGATCCTACGGGAAAACCCTCTCCCCCGGCTGCCTACCCCTGCCTGCCGGGCGGCCCCAGGCCTCGGGGCTGTCCCCAGCCGCCTTGTGGGGGGTTTGGTGGCTCTTTGTTGCTGTGCCGTCGGTGAGGGTACAGAGCACGGCTGGCCCGGCCGTGGGGGGAGAGCGGAGACCGGCGGGCGGGAGAGCTGGGCTGAGTCCGGCTTAAACCTCTGGCCTGGACGCAGCACTGGGAGGGTGGCGGCGTGGGGGTCCCCCCAGCCCGTGCCAGGGCAGCGCCTTGCGGAGCAGGGAGAGGGGGTGAGGAAAGAAGGAAACTGTCCGCTGCTTTTTGGCGGTGGACGGGGCAGCGGCGGCCTTCTGCTGCCTCCAGAACGGAGCCGGGGCTTTGGGGTCTGTCTTGGGAATTGTGGCTCTCCCGCCTCCCCTGCTCCTGCGGGCCGGTGTCTATTTATTGTACATTTCGGAAGGGACTCGGCCCGGGCTGCCTCTCTGGCTTTAAATCTCGAGACGGAAAAGATAAAAAAAAAAAAATTTTCAGAGTTGCAGAGGCTAAGGTGGGTTTCTGTGCTCGGAGCTTGGCCGGGCTGCCGTCGGGGATGTAGGAAAATGTTCTGCAGAAGCGAGTTTGCCCCTGGCTCGGACGCGGGGTGCGGGGGGAGCGGGCACTTCTCCGGGGAAAATTAGTTAGGGCAAAGCCAAAGCATGCTTTAGCAGAAATGGAAAAACGAAAAGCAAAGATTCGTATTCAGACCCGAGTCCTCATCAAACTATGAACCAAACAAGTGGGTTTTCCGGCAGGCGAGCCCCGGCTGCAGCGCTGGATTCTCACGCCGCAGTCGGCCTCAGCCCGCGGCCTGGCCCACGCTGTGGGTCTCTTCCTTGGAAGCGTTTATCTGTCCCGGCAAACTCGTGTCAATACCTCCGAGTGTGCCGGGATTTCACGCCGGGGTCCGGAGGGCCGCCTGTGCCGGCGCGGAGCCCCTTCCCCGCAACCCCGGCCCCGCAGCATCCCCGACGGGATGCTGCCCTCCCGCCGGCGGGCAAAGAGGGGCAGGGATGAGGAGGACAGCGGTAACAGAGCGGCCGAAACTGTGCCAGCGGTGCCGGGGGGGCGGGCGCTGCTCCCCGGCTGGGGAGGGGGCGCCGGGACCCCTTCGCCCAGGGAGACGGCGGGTTCGGCCCGTGTTTGCCCGGCCCGGAGCAGCAGCTCTGCCTCCCTCCGCGGCCGTGCAGGGCTCGGGGCCGCCCGGGAAGCCCATCGCCTCCCCGGGAGGGCCGGGCCGTCCCAGCGCAGGGCTGCGGCTCCCGCAGCGTCCCGCCCGGCCGGGCTGAGCTGTGCCGCTCCGCGGCCCCGGCCCGTCCGCACAGATGTCATTTTTAAGGATTAAAAAGAGATCAGGCCGGTTGGAAGTTGGCGGCTGGTGTTCCTCCCCCTCCTCCTCGCACGGCGGTAAATCCTGGCAGGCAGAGGCAGCTTGTAAAAGTGATGACGAGACCGCTCTCCCCCTCCTCTTCTTCGTCCCGTCTCCTCCCGTCCCGGGAATTGTAAGAGGCGTTCGTCTAAAAGTTAGGACTTGTTTTTAGCCAGACTGACTCATTCATTAATTCTCTTTCCCTCCTTGATTCATTCATGTCTACAGTCATTCATTGCCAAGTCCATGGAGGCATCAGCTCCTTGGTCAGTAGGGGAGACGTACAAACAAGGATGGTGCTATTTATTTCCCTCTGCCTGTGGATTTCTAAGACGTTCAAGCAGGCACAATCATTAAACTAATTTGTATTTGATTGTTTGGGCGGACGGGGGTGAATTTTATTGCACTAAGCATTCAAGCACGCACGCATCGCTGATTACCAGTATACATTAAATAAAGTTGTTTGTACACATTGTCTTACCACATATAGGCAGTCTTATTATTCTAATTACTCTAATTAGTGCATTGAAATGTTTTCTACTTGATTTGAGGAGACAGTGATTAGTTCTATTACTTCTTTTAACTCTTATTTCATGGAAAACTGTTGATGTATGTTCCAATTACCTTGTTTTTCTCTTTAATATAGCGTGGGCCAAAATTATTATGAAATGATACCGTTGGCGGGTAGAAACATCCATCTATTTTCCCTTTCTTAAAGAACTTCCATTTTTTTGTACCCACCACCTCTAGAGAGAACACCCCAAAGCGTTCACAAGTAATTATTTCTAGCCAAAGCAGCACGTTTCTTCTTTAAAATTTCTTCTGCTAGTGCTTTAGTACTTTATGGTTGTAGCATTAACCGTCATGATGTTTTTTGGGGTTTTTTTTCCTAAAAAGAAAAAAAAAAGAGTCTGAGGTATACTTCACACAAAGCTGTTTCATAAGTTTTAAATTAAGGTTACTATTAATTGATAGGATCAGTTCATCAAACATGTTACTTCGATAGGGAATTGTAATTAAAACCTTAATCCCGTTTGAGACTTAGTTTTATCTTAAACACTTTCTTGAGGGATTTTTTCCGCCTCTTTTCCTTGGCGGTTGCCGCCTGAGGCATGGTGGGGGTACAGAGCGGAACCCAGACCCCACCAGAGCAGGAGGGTTATTTCGTTATCAAAATACCCATCGCCGCCATTGAGCCAATTGAGGTTTTGTGTCGAGTTTTGGGATGTGTGTGAGTGTTGGCCTTTTGTGTTGATGTGGCCGCCACTTAAACCCAGACGGTGACAAAGCGGGCGGCGGGGATGGAATCTCGCCTTCCTTTCACGTTTCAGACAGGGAGACTGGCTATTTCTCGGTCATAAAAATACTGTTGTGGGGGAGTTTTTTTGTATTTGGGTTTTGTTGTTGTTGTTGTTGTTTTGGTTGGGTTTTTTTTGTTTGTTTGTTTTTTGGTTGTTGTTTTTTTTTTTTTTTGTGTGTGTGTGTGTGTGTTTGTGTTTTGTTTTGGTTTTGGGGTTTTGTTTTGTTTTATTTGTGTGTGTGTGTGTGTGTGTGTGTGTGTGTGTGTGTGTGTGTGTGTGTGTGTTGGCTTTTCTCCCCATCTCTTCAGGTTAGTTTGTTAAAAAAATATGAAGGGATGGGGGGGAAATAAAGAAGGGGGGGAAGGAAGAAACGCAAACCATCCCTTAAATTCTTAGAAGTCCAGGTCTGGAGGGAAATCTATGGAGTTACATAGGTAAATATTGGGCCTAGGCTGCTTATACTTTTAATATTTAAACTGGGATTATAGGGGATCTAAAGACGCCTTCCTAACCTTTGCCAATTGCCTGTGCGAGGAGAAATCCCGCAAGATGCACAAAGGGGCGAGACGGCTTCCCAGTGCCTCTGATAAACGACTCCGCCGCTGGTGTGGCTGGGGACCGACTTTGCCCAGGTCGGTGCTGGCGGGGGACGGGCAGCGCTGGCCTTGGAGGTGTCGGAAGGCGGGGGTCCTGTTTCTGCTTCCCGCGGGGCATCGGCTCGCCCCGCTCCTTGGGCCGGGCTCAGCGCCGGCAGCGCTCCGGTCCGGGCGGGGGATCGCGGGCCGGGACCGGGATTGGGGTCGGGATTGGGGTCGGGATTGGTGCCGAGAACGAGGCTGGGATCGGGGTCGGGATCGGGGCCGGGATCGGGGTCGGGATTGGGACTGGGATATCGGGGCCGGGATCGGGACCGAGATTGGGATCGGGGTCGGGGTCGGGATTGGGGCCGGGATCGGGGCCGGGATTGGGGTCGGGATTGGGGCCGGGGCCGCGCGTGGAGCGCGGGCGCCCCCCAGCGGCCGCCGGCGCCGCCGCGGGGAGTCCCCCGGGAAGGGCAGGAGAGCATCCAGCATCCCGCATCCAGCATCCAGCATTCCGCATCCTGCATCCTGCATCCAGCTATGGAGCATCCAGCATGGAGCATCCCGCATCCAGCATCCCGCATTCCCCTCCCCGCTCTCGGAGCCCGCGCCTTCTCTGTGTGCAAGGCTGGCCTTAGAGACACCCGGCTGAGAGGTCGCTGGAGCCCGTGATGCCTCTGGGAGGGGGATGACAAAGTCGTGAGTCCTCTTGTTGTCTTCCCTTAATTTAAAAAAAAAATTTGGTGGTTTGGTACCGGTTTGTTCGCTTTGTTGTTGTTTTGGTTTTTTTGTTTTGTTTTGTTTTGTTTTTTAATATACACACAGAAACTTCTAAATCCCATGTTAAAAGTGTTGCTTGTCCTGTCATCTAGATGGGATTAAAAAAACCACCCAGCAAATCCATGGTTTATTTGCAAGCCCCTGAAAACTGGGAGAGATGCTATCCGCCTCCCCTCCTCCTCCCTCTGGGGAGATGTGCAGTCCCTCCGATAGGCAATCCCTCTTCCAGCTCAGGCATGTTGGATAACAGGACAAAGCTCTGTCACTTCTCCGTGGTGCAGGAGCAGACCCGAGTGTCCCATGGCGGGGGACATCTGTGGGGCTCGGCAGTTCTGATCACCTGCTCCTGCCCTGCAGCTTGCAGGGCGGTGTGAGCCCCGCGCCAGCACCAGCAGCCTCCGGGAGCTGCTCCTGCCCTGCAGCTTGCAGGGCGGTGTGAGCCCAGCGCCAGCACCAGCAGCCACCGGGAGCTGCTCCTGCCCTGCAGCTTGCAGGGGTGTGAGCCCTGCGCCAGCACCCGCAGCCTCCGGGAGCTGCTCCTGCCCGCCGCACAGCCCGGGCAAGCGAGGGCAGCGGGAGGGGGCGGGTCCCGGGGCCCTGAGCACTCCTCTGCCAGCGCCTTCCCACAGGGCTCCCTTCTGCTGGGAAGGCAGGGGGCTCAGATCCCTCCATTTCACCAAATGGCTTCTGCTTGCTGAAGCCAAACTGCCCCACGTACCAGACCGGTGTCACCAAACCCCTCCAAAAAAACCACAACAACCTCAAAACTCTCCTCCATTGGATGAACCCCCCATTTCCCAGGAACAGGGATCTGGGAACAGCCCTGGTCTCCTGCAGGGCTTTCTTTGTGCTGGCTGGGTGCTCTTTACACCCTGGCCCACAACAGGCTCCCCAGGCCGTCCAAGAGGTGCCAGGACCCCAGCTCTGTATGAGCACAGACCCCGCAGCAGCACGGGCTGGTACCACCACACAGGTTTACATCTTGTGTTTATTTCAGTGCTGCCGTGCTGTGTATGTAGGTGCTGAAAATGTTAAAATATTGTGAATATCAAGAACCCAAGACATTCAGACATTCTGCTGCAGCAGACTTCATTGCACTGAAAACTGATAAGTGACATATCACGATCTCAGAGTCTCTTGTTAACTCAACAAGCAAATTGAGCTGAAACAAAACAAAACAAAACACCCAAGACAGATTAAGTTTTAGAAAGAAATAAGCATTCTGCACAGAGCTAATCATACTACAGGCAGCAAATACTGTAGCAGTCAGCAGACGTGGGAGAAAATAACCTGTTTTCCAGCTGAACATCAGTGCTGGACTTGTTCAGATAACAGAAATGAGAATGCTGTGGATATAGAGGGAATTGGAAAGGTAAGACATGGCTATATCTTCAACTACAAACCAAGCCTGTGTCCATCCTACCTGTGGAGACAGCTCTGTTCACAGTTGGCAAAAACCGTAACAAAGGTTCAGCTGCGAAAGGGAAAAGCTGGCTTTGTTCCAGGGATCATTCCTAAACCAGCTGATAAGTAAGAATTGATTTATTTGCTAATAGGTCTGAGGACACAGAGAACAGTTTTGTTCCTTTGCATACTAATTTTGTGTACATGCCCAGTATATATATCATATCCCTAACTAGAGGTTTTTAATTTTGGGTGGAATTGAGGCCTTTAGCTTAAAGCAGTCCCTCATTTAATCATGCATGTCTGGCTCTTTGAATTGGGCAAGAGGACAGACAACCCAGCCTGCCACAGGTCATGTGTAGCCAGCCAAGAGAGGTGAGTGCTCCAGAGCACCTTCAGTCCATTCAGCTTTGGTCCTGCCTGCTCTCCAGCTGACCATTCAGAAACACAGGCCAACCACAGGAAGGGCCAGGCCACTTGAGATTTTATATCTATAGGTTCCATTTCACTCCCCTTCACTTTGCACAGGCTCTACCCACAAGGCTGAAATCAATCTCCCTCTTCCCTGCCTGGCCCAGTGCTGTGACTCTTGCCCTCCTGCCTCTTACATCTCCAGTGAAAGGGCAGAAGGGGCTCACCCTGAGAGCACACTCATAGCCCAGCAGCTAAGCCTCAGCTGCACCTTCAGTTAATTCCCTGAGACCTGAATCCAAGGCTTCCCAAACTCCAGCACTGCTCTACTGCCAGACTTGGACCTAACTCTCACCAGAGGAAATAAGGCTAGCTGCAGTGGGCTCCTGCTAGTCCTAAACATGCAGCCTACATGGCCACAGGAGGGGAAAGCCCCATAATTTACACGTGCTGAACGACTTCTCGTCAAGGTAAAATTCAGCAGTGACCAGAGTCTGGGGTGAGAAGGACACACTGTGGAGTTTGCAGGAGACCTTAGAGGCAGCGGCTGCAGCAGCTGTGAGTGTTGTAAAACACGAGTAACAGCCTCATTGAAATGTTACAATTCCAACCTGTTACCCAATACAGAAGAGCATCCCAAGGGAATATGGGCCATTTTCTCATATCTGTTTTGAGACAAGATACAGCATTGCTATTTCTTGGCCAGAGGGAACAGCCTCTGCCTTCCCAGGATAGATCCTGCTGTTGTGTGTGAACAGAGCCACAACAGATATGAATCATTCAGCAGCAGACAGAAAGATGCAAGAAGCTGGAATTCCCTCACTCTTCCAAATTTAAGCTCATTATTTTAGGAGACTTCTGGGGAAGTGTTTTTTTGTAAGGAGATAGTGATGTTCTGAGGAAAAAGATATGCTAGGGAGCAGGGCAGTACATGTACTTCCTTGCAAAGAGAGAGGAGACTGTATGCATTCACTTAGTCTCCTACAATATTTACCGGAACTGAAAGATGTAAAAACTGCCTAAGGACTGTATAGTTAGGAAAAGGCAAAAAGAGGGGTTGTAACCCTAGCCCCTCACAACTGACTTCTTCCTATCAGGTGACAGACAGCACTTGATCATTTAGCTGGAGATCCTTAATCCATGCCTCCTTTACAAAGATCTGCCCCTTTGAGCAAAGGAGACACAGATGTGAAAGCCTCTCTACCTGAACACCCATCGATCAATATTTTAACTTGAAAGCTGCCATAATTCTCTGAAAAGACTGAATTATTTAGAAGTATAGATATAAAAATATCAGAGCAGTATTGTAGGTCTCTCGGTTTTATCAGTGTCCACAATATTTTGATTTTACAAATCCTTTCTCTCAGCCAATTCAAAGACAGTGATTTACTCTTGCATAACATTTTTCTCCACGAATCTTATTAGTAACAGATACAGCAAATACTACCTGGTGATACACAAATGTAAAATGAATCTGAACTATTTTTAAACTCCTCCTCAGGTCAAGTAGCAGCCACAGCACTGATAAAAACATAGTCCAGGGCACCTCAAAGCTATGTCCTACCATTTTTTCCCCCTTCCACAATCACTTTAAAAAGAAGAGTTTCTTATATGCAGCACTGGGAAGGGGTTCTAGGAAAGGTGTCTGCTGGGGGGAATGAAAGTTACTGCAAGGCATCCTATCAAGTCTAGCAATGAATGTAATGGGGAAAAAAATAGACATGTTGAAAATAGGATGTCACCACCTCCAATGAACCCTCCCTGGGACAGTTAGATAATTTTGCAGACAAACCCTTTGCAATTACTACGCAGAAGCAATGGCAAAAATACAATGAAGGTTTCTCTAAACAGAGATAGCATTCAGTAAACTCTCTGAAGTTTATCCCAAACACATCTAGATTCTTCTATGATAGACCTGTGCTACAGTAATGTTAACATTTATTGTTAGACATGGATACTAGAAAAGATAACCTGAGTAGATTGCCAGTCACATTTTTCTGTTGCATTCAGTGTAGTTTTTAAATACAGACAATTTAATGCCTATATATATTATATATATAATTTTTTAAATATATATTTTGCCTGTGGTGCACTTTGAGCCCTGAGCTTGTAGCCAGTTAAAAAAGCTGAATGTAAGCATGATGCATCCTTCTCACAAAGAAACAATGGAGACTGCATCACTGGGCTCCAACTGCATTTAGAGACCTATTGGCCTGAAGTTTGAACTGAAATTGTTTGTGTATTTGCATCCAGAGGCGTGGACGTGACCTTGCTACAAAAATGCTGCTGCATTTATTTTAACTTCTGAAGATACTTGTCAGTTCAAAACTGCCTGGTCATGGCATCAGGGCATTTTTATTTCTAGCTGTAAAAAATTGTGAGGGAAATCATTATGTTAAAATCTGTTTGTAATAATAAATGCCTACATTGTATATAATGACATTTGATTTTACCAGTGAATAAACAATTGCAGCATGGTATCAGATCTGCAGTGTTCTGTTTAAATTTCAGTCTAGATTGCCAATTGCATTGCAAAACAACAGAGATAAGTTTGCATTTTTTAATTTTTTCACAGAACACTAGGCTTTCCTCCCTCTGTCTGGACATAGAGTAGGTAAAAGTATGGGCATAGAGAACATGTAACTTCTTAAATTGGCCAAATAATAATGCACATCTGCCAAATAATAATGTAAAAAGTGTATTACAGGCTCTCAGACATTAAAGTCGGCAAATCCTGAAATATTTTGAAATCTGGCTTTATCTGTGTAGGTTTTTAAACTGCATTATCAGAAGTGCCACACAGAGGAAAGACAGACACCTGACACACTGCAGATTTCTGTGTGAATTTTCAGCACTGTGAAACAGGTATCACAAGAAATAGGGCCATGAGAAATGATGCCTGAAACTCTACTGTAGCAGGTGTCAAAAGCCAGCTGTGTTTTGTCCAAATGCACAGAACCCAGGTTCAGTCTTGTTCTTACACTTCTGGATAATTGTGAGCACTAGCAGCTCTAAGTTGATGTTAGAAGACAGTTTTAGCACATTTGAAATTATACTGGCCTGAGGCAAAGCTGTGATACAAAAGCAGAACCCTTCAGGAGGTGCTGGAGATTAAAAGTCTTAATAAGAGTTTCTTTAGAGATGTTAGAAAACTCAAAGCTCTGTATCTGGTTAAGTTAATTGCCTTGAACAATTAACACTATCAGGAGAACCTAACACTTAAAAAATTTGTTGAGAAGAAAATGGGCACTGATTAAATCAACATCAACCTTGGAACCCATAAAACCACTTTAGATAACTCATCCAAAGGAGGATGAACTCTTAACAAAGCAGTTGCTCATTTTCAATTCAACATTTGGATTGTTCTTGACAATTAGAGTCCAGCTGATCACCTGTTCCCTTCTGGTGCCCATTTTTAAAGCTGCAGAACTCAACATTTTTGTTACATTCAGAGTTTATCATGTTACTTAAGTTCCACGTTTAAAAGCAACTGTACCAGTACGCACATAATTAAAGGGATTAAGAAATACCTTATGGTAACATAATATGCACTAGACTAGGAAATTATTCTTGAAAGAAATTCAACAATTATATTTTTCTTGGAGGTCTCTCTTGGTACATTGTAATCTCCATATTCTGCTTTATATCCCATCTGTCTACATACATCTGTTGTCTCTTGCTCTGTACAACAAACTGTTTCAGGCAGTGAAGCATCTATTTTGTGTAACACACCTAGTTCCGTGTGCTTTCATAGGACTAGAGGAACTTAACCATTAAACAAGAATTTTTTAATAATGATTTCTTTTTTAAAATTAGGTTACAAATTCATAGCCAAAAAAACATCCAGGATATCTTATTTCAAAACCAATAGTGATAAAAATACAACCAAACTGTTCCTCGGAATGCATCACATTGTGTCATATTTCATTGTTTTTTTAAAAAGAATGCACAAAAGGTTAATGAATGTAGACAAATAACTTATTTTTTATTTATTCATTACTTTATGTACATTTGGTATTTTGCAACACAGTCAAAGGGAAACAAATTAAGTGCAAAGCAAGATAAATACTATAGGTTGATTATATTTTAACACATTTCTGTCATCTCTGAATTAGCAGACACTGACAACTCAGGGAGAACATTAATTTCAACTTCTTTATATTGGCAGTAATGGAGTAAACTGCACAACACAGTATTATGACATTTTAAATGATCCAACACAGCAGAAGAAAACAGGCCTAATTTCCTAAACAGAAATCACTGATTTACTTTTAAGATACAAAGATTGTATCTTTGAATTAGCAATATAAGGCATTAGATAGTTTCTCCATAATAAATGAATTCCTTCATGAACACAGGGCTAATATCTCTGTTTTGTGTGTATGTGTGTGTTCAAATCAACTTCATACCCCAAAATCATGAGTCAAATGAGGAGGAGCCAGGTATCCATGCCAGAGCTGTATCTGCAGACACAGACACCTTTGGGTTTATACACAGAAAGAAGATACAGTAGCCAAATCTGAAAAGAACAACACACCAATAACATTATCTTCCACTTACTCTCGGTCAACCAGAACACAGACGGGAGGGAAAACCTTATTCTGAAATGTAATCAAGTAGTTGCCTAAGTATAAAAGAAAAGCATGAGTCGCAGAGAGGAATATTAAAAACAAATACAGATGTTAAGACAAAAACTGCTAGTATACTAAGTAGAGCACAAAACTAAAAGTAGGGCTAATTACTGAGTCTGGGACTGCAAAGGAGTGGATGTTAGCTTCATGGGCCAATGCAGCTTAAGATCAGGAAAACAGTCCTGAAAAACACATTTGAGAACTGCTGCCCTTCCCTCCAGCTTAGTTTTGCTAACCAATGCCTTCACCATACTTTAAATATGCTCTTATTAGCCCTTCTAATCTTAACCTTCCAAACTTTCCATTTGGAATGAAGAATTTTTGGGGGGGAATTTATTGAAGCCAGTTAGGACCTGAACATTCTCACATGTTCACAGTAGCATTTTATACTTTAGGGCTTGAGGTGCAAATAAACAACCTCACTGTGGACATTTTTGTGGCACAGTACTGAGATGAACTATGTAAAAATTAAGAAGCTTTGGATCACAATAAAGAATGGCTATCCTCATTTATGCTAATTTGAATTATAACATTTGCACAACCAACGTGCTCCCACCTGCTGCTTGTTATTCTTTTAATTGATGCTAAATGCCCCCTTCCTTCTGCTGGCTTTAATAGCCAATTTGGGAGGGTAAAAAAAACCCAAGCAACCAAAAGGACAACTACTAGAAAACAAGCAGTTTTCTAGTTTTAACCAAGATATTTTGTAGGGAACAATCAGTTCAACTAGCAGAGCAAAGCAAGTGGTGGCCTTTGGTGGAAGCAAGTCAAGCTAGGAGACTAATAGAGAGCACCAAGGGGTAAGCAATCTCTTACTCTGAATCCACTCATGCTAGCTAGAATAGAGGTCTTCACAGACCTCTGCTTTTCCAAAGGTCAATTCAAGACCTCAACTGAAGACTGATCTGAATTACCCTATGGAAGAACCTATCTACTCAGTGACAGGACCCTATGAGACCACCGTCCTAACTTTAGTATCTACTCTATAGATATTTAAAATTCAATTATATAAATATCCTCCAGCTACAGAAAATGTGCTTAGAGGCAATTATCCTTTTTGTCCTTCTCAACTTGTTATTGCAAAAAGGTGTAACTTGCTTCTGGTGCTTACAGGCATAGGCATGCACAGCACAGGTATTTACAGACAGTGTCTGGAACTATTCCCTCTATTGCTGCTCTTCCACCTTTACAGAAATTAGTTTCTTTAAAAGGTAATGCAACAGGAGTTTCTTGTTACATTACTCAAACTCCTATTGTGTCAGGAAATGGAGTGTACTATTAAATCACAAATACAGTACAAGTATTTTGTTGCTGGTTATGTGATGGGGGCAGTGAGAGACCTATTATGTTTAACTGAATCCAGGTGCTGGGTTTAGGTATTTAAATGTGAAAGTCTGGAGATGCCCTTCCTTCTCATCTGCACATACGAATAAAAGCGAGCAGGAAATTTCCCCAGGCAATTCACATACCTCACTTCCAGAGATCAGGCCAATCTCCAAACCCCCAGTCCACCACTTGCCTAGCAAGGATATGAATGCAAAATGCCACAAGATGCCAAAGAGCTGAAGTGGCTTTATGTTCACTAACAAAATCCAGAAAGATCATCATCACATAGATTTCACTGTGACAGCTGAAGGGCACCTGTAGTTTTCTATATGCCAAAGTTAAACTAGAAAGTGAAAGGTCCCCCTGTGAACACACAATTTCCTGGTTATTTTAATTTACTTCTAGTAAATAATATCTATTCCAAAATAACTTCAAGCATAGACTAGCCATTAGTTTCCAAAATCCTAACCAAGCCAGCTATTTCCTCTGTTCATTTCAGAACAGTGGGTATGTGCAAAAATTCTTTGGCACTGCCCTAAAGAAAATTCTAGAGAGACCAAGGTCTGATAAAAGGGAACCCACCTTCTGATGGTGAGCATACAATAACTCCTGAAAATGGTAAAATAGTAAATACACAAAAGATTGGAACTCACCATGATTAAACATGGTACTCCCTAAAATATCCAGACATCTCAGTGTTTGGTAAACTTGGTTGTCTTTTTCACCTGAATTTTCACATTCATTCGTCTAACACCATGAACAGGTAACTGCTATACTCAATTTCCAACAGAGGAAGCACAATAAATGTTACCTAAACCATGGCAATCCCAGTGCAGTATAAGGTCTATGTAAACAAATACTAAACATATACAAACAAAACTATTCCTAGTGTATTATAGGCAACTCAGTTTCTAACCAGAAACTATTGCCAGTGCCCAAGAATAGGGTTATTTTTCTTAGTCCTCGGTGTAACTTTCACGCTTTGGAGTGACAATCACACTCCCATAAAACAGTTGTGTGCTTTGTATGTTACAGATTGGCATGTTGAAAACATTACCAAAATTTTATTCCAGTTAAGTTGCATTTAGATTTTCCTGCTAACTTAAATGGAGAGCTAAGTTACTTCTCCTAAAATAACAAAAAAAAAAAAAAGGGAATGTACAAGATTCTTGTGTCTGTTCTCAACCTGACAAGTTCCTTATGATAGGTATTCTTTCTTTCCCTTCCTTCTTCAGCAATTGGCACAATGAAGAGAAGAAACCAACCACAGGCGCATATTGGATCACAGAACAAAGAAGAGATAAGGCTGGAAAGGGATCTCTGGAAGTGATCTAGCCCAGCCTCCACCAGCTCAAGCAGGCCTCAGAGGGCACCCAGTCAGTTACCCAGGATGAGTTTCTCCAAGGATGGAGACTCCACAAGCTCTCTAGGCAACCTGTGCCATAAAATGTGTCATCTTGTGTGTTTCAGTTTGTGCCCATTGCCTCTTGTCCTGTTCATAGGCATCACTGAGAAGAATCTGTCTCCCTCTTCTTCATTCTTCCCCTCCATCAGGTATTCCTATAAATTATTCCTATACATTGATCAGAGTTCCCTTGATTCTTCTCCAGAGACTTTACCATTTTTACCCCCAAACAGCAGTTTGACCTCAGAAAAGGATCAGCTGAATAAAAACTCAGCAATTAAGTCTTACATGCACCTCTGTGTACATGCACGAAATAGTTCATTAAATGATTTTAAAAAAAAAAGATTTCACAGTGGTAGACAAAGTCAAAAATATTTTAAGTAGTTGATAAAAATGAAACGAAGAGACAATGTGACTGACTGCACAAACATGTACATGAAAGGTCAACATTAAGAGCATCTAAATAATAAATCTTGATTTAGAAGTATGAGCATGTGATACTATGTGGAAAGCTATGTTTCTGAGAAAGGTAACAGCTGATCTAGAATAAGGCACTTACTTTCTTCACATCTACAAATAGCTCTGGCTACCCCTCCATGAGTTTCCAGATAAATCTGGATAAGTATCCTTTTTTCCTTTCTCAACCTTCTTGAAATTTGCATTTCTTCAGAATCTAAGGAAAATGAGTTTTCAAATAGTTGAGGGTATTTTATTCTTTTATTTTTAGAAAAGGTGAACAAAACATGCAACAGAAAAACTTTATTCCCCCCAATGGATGCCCTTCAGTTTAGGACGTCTGTCCGAACTGCACCATCCACCCTCCTTAAATGAAAACAAGACAAGGAGAAACCAGAGCTATGAAACTCAAACAAAAGTAGGAGTATTTAGTCCATTAGCTGAAAAGGAAAATCTCACCACTACCTCCTACTACAGAGGCTGAATCTTCTTAAAGAAACTCCTCTTGCTGTTGCCCTTCTCTGAAGCTCATGAGCTCAGGCAACACTCATTTATTTCTCAGTCCCTCCAAATGTCAATTACCACAACTTGTCCTGTGTCTGGTAACATTTATTAAAGAGCACCTTCTTGCATTTCATTATCAAGTCAGAACTCTAAAAATCACAGAAATCATCCTCTCAGTGCAGGACTAATGACTCCATTTGAGAAAAAACACTGACTGCATTTGACACAGCATGTGCAGATGCATTGAAACAGGGATTTCCAGTCTAGCAATTTCGAAAGCTACAACTTACAGAATCATTGTTAAAGAGAAATAATGAACGTGTAAATCATATATAAAGTCGCTCCCAAAGTCCTCATAATAAAATGCTACATTTTATCTAGTTTTTGTAAATTTAGCAGTCCTGCTGATGTGACATGGGAAATATATCCCATAAGATGCAGTAAGTACACACAGTAAGAACCAGGACTCAGCACACAATTTTTGCAAATGCACAGTGGGTGACATTTCTGATGACAGTAGAGCAGTTAAATTACTCAGTCTTAATTATAGCAATATGAAAAATTATCAAAATAGTGGCAATACATTAATTATGTTTGTCTGTTCACTCCATGCATTTACAGAACTATAACATACAGCCAGTTAGGTACATGAGATTTTGGAACCGGGAAAGGGGATGCATTTCCAAAAAATCCAAACCCAAAAGCACTAGCAAAATAAAATTAATTATATACCACAGGTATTGGCAAGGGGCAGAAGCAGATCCTGGCATTAAGAAAACTCCTCAAGGTTGTCAGAATTTCTCTTTTTTTTTTCCCTTTTCCATCTCTCTAGATGGAATTTGGAGGGTTTGAAGGTTTAAGGATGGATGTTATTTCAGTCTTGTTTTTCAAGACAGGTAGTACAGCACTGGATGGAATTAATCTCAGTTTAGTATCTAACCTGAGCTAAATCACAGCTTCCACAGTCTCCAGAGAGCCTCTCTAGAAACATGATTCATTCTACTTTCCTTAAATGTCTGCCTTAGGAGATTGATAACTCTCTAGAGGTGCCCGGATTCCTCCCTTGAAGTAGATGTCTAACTTTCAGAGAAGTAATATTCAGTGAGATGAATTCTGCTCACTGTGTACCATGATTACTGAACATCTTGTATCTGGAAAACTTAGCCTAAGAGCTATAAGGAAATACAAAAGCTTTGGTAGATTTTGTTGGTGGTGGTGTTTTGTCTGAAACTTGGACCTCCAAGTACATGGGAGACTATAAGGTCCAAACTCCCATGCAAAACTGTTCTATGTAAGTCATGCTCACTAATGGACTTATCAGGTGTATAATTTTAAGAACAGAAACCTCATCCATTTCACAGAGCTATGTAGCCAGACAGCTCAAAATTATGAATACAAGTAAGTATACTACAGAATTAAAGCCTTGAAGAGTGAAGATGCTTTAAATGGTAAAGTTATCATACTAGTTTTTAAAATTACATCTTTTCCTACAGGCCATCCCACATCAATTTCATACAGAGGATATGGAAGTCCCCTTTTAGTTTAAAAACAGGAGCAGTTCAGAGCAAACCCCTTTCTTTGGACATGTCAGCCATGTTTTTTTAACATTTGTTGCCAAAGCACATCTTTTCCAAAGCTTCAGAAAGAGAGATAATCAAACAACAGGATTAAACAAAGGAATAAAAACATCAGCAGAATTCAGGTAACATTACTGAGGAACAGTCTAGTGATGGAGATGACAACCTGATTCAAGAGTAATTAAATTCCTCCAATGGAGGAATTGGTGTAATTCATTTTGGGTTAAATGAAACTAGAATATAAGTTTTCCTCTATATGACTGCTTCACCAGGAGACAGTCCACAGTAGTTATTGGACTTTGCATTCACTCTTCATACCCTGTAACACCTTTCACTAGCAGACAAACCAAAAGGCACTTTGGCAAAGCAACATTGGAAATCCAGCACATCTGTCCAGGCTTTTCCTGCTGCATGGGTGGAGATGAACTCAGTCTCCAGGTGAAACATCTTTTGCTGTTATATTCACTTTACAAAAGTAACTTCTACATGAAAGGCTTTGAGATTTATACATATATGTTTATGTATGTACCAACATCCAAAAAGTTCATATATACACACAAACATATGTGTATATACAATTTATGTATACATATGTATAAATAAATAGACACACTTAAGTATAAGATAGCAGAACTACAGAGACAGCGAGCTATTCTTGCTTCTTTGTGACATATGAAGAAGGTCTAAAAGCAGGTTGTTTTCTTTATACTACAAGTACTACAAATGTCAAGTCTGGTCTAACTTTGTTTTTCTGGAAGACTTCTTGGACTTATAAGGCCATAGCTAAAAGAGCTTCTTACTCTCTGACAGAAGGTTGAAGTCTACAACTATAGATGGAAGTAATTCCCAATCGTTTCTCTGCTCTTTGAATTAATTTTATGTTGGCAATAGCTATGTTTTAAACAATCCAAATAAAAAAACTTCAATTTATCTTCCAAGTGACAACAGAGAATTCCTAAAAAAACCCAATTTAAAACAGAAGATGCAACGTAAGAAAGAAAAAATCCTTCAGTATGAAAAAAAATTAAACTTTCTTTAAGCTACCTAAAAAGCAACAGAGGATGAAATTCTTTACACGTACATGATTACAAAAACACTTATTTGATTCACTGATGAGAAGTTAAACTGTTATCTACCAAGTTTACCAGTTTGAAGGCACAATGGCTATCACTTCATCCACATCCCATTCTATTTACAGTGAAAAACAAACAAAAAAAATTTCTAGAGAAAAATGGAGATAAACACAGAACAACCCCTGAGAAGTAAAATTTTACAACAAAAACTTTTGTTCTGAAACTCTGTTCTTTGTAAACTCCCATTATCTGTACCTGTGTTCTCCTTTAATTATAATAATAATGTTTAATCCTCAATTACAATGAAAAATACAGACTAAAAAAAGTTAAAAGTCCACAGTAAAACAAATGAACCCAAACATGATTGAGAGAAATGAGGTCTCACAGAGAATCATACCAAAGCTGACATCATTCAGTGCAGAAAAAAAAAAAAGTAAATCAATCTAAAGTTCTCTGACAATGCCCAGATTTCTAAAGAAGAAAAAAATGGAATGGCATAAACTAGTTGGAAATCCCATAGTGCCATCTGTGTTGAGGAAAAAAAAAATCAAAAAGCCAACTGTGCATGCCCTTCTTTGGATCTGGAATTCCCCAGAGATTCAGCAAAATTTAAAAATCTGAAGAAGTAGGTCTTTCAATAAAATCAGATAAATGTTCTGTAGCTGTTTCATGACATGGTTTATAAAATATTGGCACCAGCACAAAGAGTTCAAAGCAGTCATTCAGGAGTCACAGAGATTGTCAGATTTTTAGCCATTTGCAAAAGTCCTCTAGTAGCAGTTGGTTATTTACTGCATGAACTGAAGTGTTCTTTGTCACTGATCTTCAGTACAATACTGTACTTCTCTCAGACAAAGTATTCTTCTTCTTATTCCAGTAGGTAATAAGTGCCATCAATACAAGAATAACAGAAGCAGTATCAAAAAACAGCATATATTTTATGGTCCATATGCATCAACAATGGCTAAAAAGGTAAAATTCTAAACCAAAGCTGTACATAGCAACATACACTAGCAGTGGTATTCAAGGAAAAAAAAGAGAAAAGCTTCATCCAAGAAAGTGCAAAAGGAAAAAACTCCCAGAAATTGTCCATCAACACAGTTTTCCTTCTCCAGAGGTTAAGCAGTCTTAAACAGAGAGTGCAATAGTACTTTGAGATACTATCTTCTTGGAAAAACAAAATGAAACAAAACCCCAAACAAAACAAATCCAGTACTAAGGTTTGGTGATCATAAAAGTCATCAAATCATATTGCCCTTGTTTCAAACCATCATATTTTCATTGCTGTTTTACTGAACAAAGATGCTCGTTTTTACACCTGACAGTAGATTTGATGCCAGTGAAAGGACAATTGCTACTGAAACTAAGTTCTAGTTTTCATGGTACTCTGCACAATAACTAGGATGTATCACAAATCAAGTCTTGACCATGACAGAAATATGAAAAAGAAAACTACTCTGGAGTTTTCCACACATTACCAGTTATGATATTAAGTACCTGGCTTAAACTTTGTATCTCAATACCAAGAAGCAGCTGTCAATTTTATCTTTCATTTCTGTTCTAAGTTCAGGTGGTCAAGGTTCTGACATTTATTTGTTGTGTTGCTTAGGCTGGACTGTAAAACATCATTACATCTATTTCATGTGAAGGAAGGGAGAAAACTGTATCAGATACAAGTCACTGCCAAAACTCAAAGAAGACGAAGTGCCTTTTCTATCTCTTCTTATACACACTTAAACTGGCTTTCAAATAACTAATTATAGGCCAGATCATAAAATCTTATGCTGCAGGCCAAACTAGTATGCTACAGTATCTGTGTATGTATATACAAATACATATGTATACATTTATATATACACACACAAACACATGAAAAGGAAGCACCCATATTTTCTTTACTGATACATATTGAACTTCTGCTTTCACCTGGATATTAACATAGTGTACTGTGTATAACACCCTGTGAAGGGACATTTAAGAAGACATTCATTTGCTTCTCATTAAAGCCAGACATATGGCTAGTATTTAAAAACATGCAGTGCCACCAATTAACAGAATAAAATAATTCTTAGTTACAATATCAACTTTAAGAAACATAATACATTTAAATGTATTTTACTCATTTGATAATTAATACTTTCCACTATTTTATAGCAGATTTATATTCTCCTTAAAAAATTAGCACAAATTTACAGGAAAACAACTCTGTCAAACGAGTCCCACAGCAGCATATGTAGGGAGTCACTGGGTGAAACTCTTTTTTATGAACACATTAGGAAAGCTGGCATTCAGTTCCAGCACAACTCTATTATCGATCTGCGAACAGAAGGACACATCGAGTAAAGAAAGATCTTTACAAGACTCCAGCAATTTTCTTAAAGATGCAGGGCTCACCATCCTCGTTCCTGTTCAAAAACAAAACAAAACAGAATTGTAACGTTACAAAGAACGGTGAAGGGTTTTAAGCTGTTAATAATGTGTCATGAAAAAATGATACTACAACACAACTTTTATCTAGATTATTTAAATTAGTTTTTAAATTAATAACTTCTCAGAGAGCACGTGGAACTTTTACCTTTAAAAAGCCTAATGTATTTTCTTAACTGCTTAAGTCATTGTCATTTCCTATTGGGGGGCAACTTTACAACTTCAAGGGGAATCTCCTACTACAAAAGCCAAGTACCCAGAGCCACAAGACTGCCCAAGGACCAGATGCTGGGCTTAGGCATGCTCTCATGACTCTCCTGTTGAGCACACAGACCATCAGCACAGCACACAAGTGATCGGGGGCTACTCCAATTCCAAAGGCATCAGCAAGGCTCCCGGGCTCTAGAGCAAGCGTGGGTATTGCACACATGCAGGGGCAGCTGTTCAAGAGACTGCTCATCATACATAATCTATGTATAAAACACACTAGCTAAACCCTGCTAAAAACAAGGCCACAGTGAATGAACTCCCAAGTGTCACACAGGGTCAGATCAAGCATAGGATTCAGTCAGAAACCAAATAAATTGATGTTTGTAAGCACAAATCCACACACCTATTAAAGCTCATGGACTCCAGACAGTCCAGTTCATGGTGCTTAGCACCTGATTCATCTGACTGGGCACTGGGGTGTGAGCTGTACTTCAGCTGTCTGAAGTACTCAGCGCTCCCTCACACTGTGTAGGACATCCACACATAGCTGGCAGACAGGACACTGGACCCAGAGGAGGAGATTCATGCCTACAGGAAAGGCTGGAAGCCTGGCAGGTTACTCTAGGCAAATGAACTGAGCCTAGGTGTCTACAGTGGGCTAAACTGCTCATCAAGCTTTCCCTCTAGAGAGTTTGGATATCCAACACTACTGCAGAAAACTGCTGGCAGACACTTCAACTTGCACAGCTCCATCTTCAGGAAACTAGCACTCCAAAAGCCATCTAGCTCTGGATTTTGTCTAAGGCCAGGGCCAATTACATTCCCTACACTCCTTACTTCCCCTGGAAAAAAAGCAGATTTTTTTAAAGTAGCTTTTCGCTGGTGAATCTTCTCAATTCCCAAAAATTATAATTTTAGGGTTTCTAAAGCTATCTTTCATGAATTCTTCTACTTTTCTGAATTTCTTCATACTTACAGCCCCTTCACAAGTTCCACAGTTCACCTACATAATGTCAAAAAAAAAAAAAGAGAAAAAAACAAACAAAAAGCTCCAGCCTATTAATTGCAATAATTAAGGTGCAATGAAAGAAGCAGTGAGATCACTCCCAGTTCACTATTTCTAAATCATTCATACTCCCATCCACATCTCTTCTGCTCCCTCCAGGCCATCTGTTTTCCAGACTCCCTTGCATCTCAAAATGACCACTGTTGCAT
The DNA here is from genome assembly GCF_029582105.1 of Oenanthe melanoleuca. Lineage (NCBI taxonomy): Eukaryota > Metazoa > Chordata > Aves > Passeriformes > Muscicapidae > Oenanthe > Oenanthe melanoleuca. Next base: position 38,407,935 of record NC_079336.1, read on the forward strand.
TGTTTCTGCACTAATTTAGTACTTTTGAAACTGGATGACCAGAACAATACAGTGCAATGAGCACACAGTCAGTAATTTTATAGTAAGTCTTAATGGTGTTTTCTCCATTTCTGGTCTAGGAAACACTAATTTTCTCTATTCCCATTAGAATGATGCTGGGCAATGAGCTGATGTTTTCCAAAAATTGTCCACAGGATCTCTTTCCAACAAAACAGTAGCCAATATAAATCCAGTCCCCTATATATTTAGTTGATGATATTTTGCCTCATACAACTACTTTGCACTCGATTCAATGTTTTCCTCCTGCTTTATCACCTGCTTAATAAATATCACAAGATCATTCTGCCATTTCTGAGTGTTAAGTTCTTTAGTTTAAGATTTTTCTGCCCTGAATACCTGTGTGTCATCCTCTGGCATTATTCACCCCTCTGACACGATTATTTATAACCAGATTGGAACAGACCCTTGGTGACCACAGCAGTAACATAATTCCACTGTAAAAAGAGATGATATCTTTTTGTCCTCTGTTGTCTCTGAAACACTCGTAATCCAGAAGACAGCTAAGTTACAAAAGCAGCACAACCTTTGGCTAGAGCTTTTGAAAATCAAGTCTTCTATGGATTGGAGTAGTGCTCACGTTCACCAAGAACTCCAAGGAATTCTGAAGATTTTCGGAATTGCCTCGGAGAGGCAAATCTAATACTACTCTTGTTGGGATGCAGCTCTTCTACAAAATATAGTAATGTCCCCTGAATGTCCACTGTCTGACTTTCTCATGGCTGCCACTGGTTTACACAGAGCAAAAGATGATCTTACTGTTTTGCAGCTCCTAACCCAAGCCCTTTACAGGAAGTTATGCCATGTTTGTAACCCTGCACTACTCTAGCACCAAGGCTGATTTAAGAGACAGATCACATACCAGAAATTAGATTTCCAGAGCCTTGTATTTGAGCTCATTTAGAATCACTGCATAAATAGCATTTAGTCCTAACAATTTATTATTGTTCAATGTATTGATTTGTTCAAAAGCTTTCTGTATTGGCATTCCAATTTAAGGCAGCTTTCCAGGCTAATCTCCTGGAAAGAATGGCTCTGATGTAGCAGCCTGCTTGATCCCCTCTGCCACAAACACAAATGGACAGTTTTCCTGCAATAGCCTTGTACTGGGGTGAGCCTTCACATCTGGACTATCTACTGAGCTCAATCACTCCAGTAAACTTCTAACACAGCTGAAATACAGGATCATTCACCTCTAGTCAGTGGTTCCTTAATACTTGTTGTTTCAATTTTGTTTCACCTTCTAGAGTTCATCTTCCTATTTTTGTTCTCTGAATTGGATTCAATTTCAGAAAGACTCCAGATGGTTTCAGTAGTCTCCAGTACTTTTCTGCATAAGCAAGGGGGTATCTAAATGTGGTCTTTGATTATCCTATGTCAGGCTCTCAGATTAGCAGCTTTGAGACATAATTGAACATCACCCAAGGACAGTCTTTGCTATCATGCCCCCAAATTTTATCTCCTCTACAGAGACTAAGCTCGTCATTATCACTGGGATTTTTAACTCCCTTACCATTATATAATCACCACTATCAGAACTGTCTGGTTGTTCATGCAACAGTCCCTACGGCTTTACATAGAAATTCTGTAACATGCTTTATTCATTCACTTCATTTGACCATGAACTTTACCACAGTATCACTGTTCTACCATAAGGACCTGCTCCACCATTCCAAATGCAACTCTAGGAACAACACATTATGCTACTTATCTTTTTTTCCACCAAGCCTTAAAATTGCTACTACATCAGCACCTTCATCTAAACCCAGCTTCATTTATGCATCACAGCTTTTATGCTTCAAGATCCAAACGTGTGTTTCTACAAAAATTCTAGACTTCGATGCCTAGCCACAGATTTTTTTGTGTAGGATGTTCTTCATTCCTTCCTACCTGAACTTTGATAGCTCTCTTACCATTTCATCCAAGACTTTTAATAGATTTGCAACTAAGTAGGTCATCCTAAATTGCATGTTTTATTGCACGTGGTTTTTTTTCCTCCTCAGACTTAAAATTTTATGTTAGGAAATACCTTTTTCTAAAAGCAATCCATTTAGGGTTTGGTTATTCACACCACAGAATAAATGAACATCATCTGTAGTCTTACTTTTATTTATACAATGCACAGTCAGTGATGTATGTATCTTAAAAGCCCATTCAAAAGCATTTCAGAATTTTAATACAGCATATTTTCCTTTGCTTTTGAAAGACTGACAATATTGCCTGCTAGTTAATTACTTATATAGTACATTTTTCTTCCAGAGTTTGGAGGCTTTTGGACCTTTATTATTTACTACAACTTCTCCTCATGGACTAATCAGCCATTTCTCAGAATACATACATAACCAAAACATTAAAATCTGCTATTTAATTTTGTTGTTCAGTTAATTCTCTGGTATCACCCTTGTAAAAGGCATCTCTGAGCAATGATCTTTTTGCTAGAGCAATTATGTTTATTACCTGTAAATAATTGAATTTGTATCCATCCTACATCCAAATATCTAAATTCTATAGCTGTTCAGGAGACCTGTGCAGGACAGCTATAAAACTGCAGAACCCAGATTTCTAGGGCAAGGGACACTGCCACACAACAAATAATATTTCAGAGTATCAACCTTGAAAACATCTAACACTCTTCCCTCAAATATTCTTACTTTTCTTTCCTTTCTTCCCCTAGACCAGCCAAAGTAGTCTTTTATTCTTTACATTTTATTCCATCTTTTGCACACAACTCAAAATTCAAAATTTTAATGTGCTACACATTTTCATGTTTGAATTGACTAACTACGTGTTGATGTTCTCAAGATAAAGCTGAAAACGTTGACAGCTGGCAAGGGGGCAGTTGGGTTTTCTGTTGCTCAGGAAGGTGTGGGAGGTGTTGGAATGTAGATAGGAATACATGAATTTTGTGGTAACGAGGGTGTCTACTTTTCATTACTCTTTTTGCGCAGGACAGAAGCAGTTGGAACTTTTGGGGAGCGAGGTTAATACCATTTACTCTTCACCCTTGACAGCAGCTGAGAACCCCAGAGCAAGAGAACTAAGCAGCTGATGTAGTGCAAGAAAAGCTTTTGGCACTGTCAATTCAGGTTGCCATCCGACTTGTCACATTGCTCAATGCTGATCACAGTTTGAAGACTAGTTTTTTAACTACTGGTCTAGAGGTGTCCACTTAACTTTTGATAGCACTGGCTGATGCACTGCAACACTACAGAGCTGTCAGATGATCATAGCTGGATCATTCTGACAGAGGGTGGAAACATGCCATGTCAGTCAGTGGAAAAGATGTGGGCTGACAAGGAAATGATACTTATAAGCAGGCAGTTCAGGATGTAGTGGGGAAAAGAAAGCTCAGAACTAAAAGTTCGAGTGAAGCACATCCTTGTGCATTCAGTGACATACACCACACTTCCTCTTCCAAACTTATGATACAGCAAATATGGACCAGCCCATTTTTTTTAACAGAAATTTACTTTCTATGTTTACACAGCACAAACACAGCCTGACATCCAACAATGCTTTAGATGGGCCAGTAAGTATACAGAGTCCTTGAAAATCAGCAATTTTCATCTTCTATGGAGTCCTCTGACTCGGTAACAATGAAATTGCCAAACAATTATGGTAAATGACAGATGGGTGGCAAGCCTCAGGACCTATCACCTTAAAACAGCATCCAGGCTCTATATAATGCATTTTGCACCTCTTACAGTTCAACAGATTTCTTTCAGAGGCTTAGACTCCTCCACCCCTGAAGCTATTGTGATGATAAATAACCTGTAACTGAAAGAAAAAGTTTTCTCTGACAAGTTTATAAGTTCTAACAACTGCAGAGTGACACCAGTACAGTATCCTCAATGCTTGTGACTACAGTGAAGACATTCTGACCTTTACTTAGATAAGTGCTTGTATACAGCAAAAAACCTCGCTTTTACACAGCCTTGTTGAAGCAGAAGTTCCTTTACAGCACACAGTGCTAACCTAGCAGCAAATACCTCTACACCCTTCACAATGCATACACAAGCTAGACATTTCTTTGCTTGGGAGATGACAAAGGATATAATGAGAGCACCTCTCATTCGTTCACATCACAGAGAAGACCCACTGTTCAAGGTTACTCTTTCAAAGCTGTGCTCTGACCTCTTACAGCATCAGACCTGTTGTCACACTTCTACTGAAGGACAAAAACATAGTATGCATTTATGCAGCTTAAAGTAACAGCATGGCCCTGTATCACATGCCCAAAGCAAAGCTTTCAGAGATTTATGACTTCCTTGATATTCCTGCACAGTGAGAGACTCACTCTTTAGTTCAGACAACAGAGACTTCTGCACTTACATGGGAACACCTGGCAACTCTACCTCCAGGTGACACGATGTGATTCTACTTGACAGCTCTTTCTTGTAACCACAGACTGTAGTGGTTACTATCTTCAGACAAAAAAATTAACAGTTTCCTCACTGTTGCCAAAAAAGCAGGGTAAGATCTTCATTACCTTGTACTGACTTGTTTACAGCAGAGGACAACCTTTTTTTCACCCTACCAAGTATTTCTCTGAAGAAAGAAATAATTTTTTTGCAGATTTTTCATTTTGCAGGTAATTCAATTGGATATCCCCTAGAGAGGATTTACCTGAACGCAACATGCAGTCTCACTGGAAAAGTTTGACTACAAATCCACCTGACTCAGGAATATTGGTAAGCACCCAGGGAACAGAAGAAACTCCTTTCCCACTTTCACATTATTAAAAAAAAATAAAAATCATTAGGATGTCAAACTGAATTAAAATCTGAATTCAAACATTAAAGAAATGTGGCAGCAAGCCTTCACTGCTGTCAGAGAGGCAACAGAAGTAACAGACTATCCACAAGTTAACACAGGCAAAATATTCTTTGGGGAGCCTCTGGTGCAGTAACCAGGTCTGACCACTTTGTGGGCAGACACAAGGCCATTGTAACAGAAACACATGGAGGTGGGTGCTCAGGGGCACTCAAGTGTTTCTGAAAGACTAAATTCCCTACATCATTTGGAAAATGTTCATGTCTCAACAGGACAGTGTGCCCCCAGATAATTTAGCTACAAAGCAGATTCTCTTAAGACACAAAAAACACAGTACCCCTGGAAGGCATTAACAGAATGTATCTAAACTTGTACTAGGTTTTTTCTGCTCATATGTCTTTCCCATGTTGGTCAGAAGGCAACCTTCTCAGTCAGAAGTGAGTAAAACTCTTAATCATTACAGAAGAGTGCTCTGGACTGCCAATCTGAAGTCATATGGTAAATACTTTGAAATTATAAGTGCTGATAAGAATAAATCCTTAAACTTGCTTAGAACATTATTCACATTGATGGCTCTCAGTTCTTTGCAGCAGTCCTTTCAACCTAAATGTAATCTTTTCATTACAATTATTAAACATTAGAAGTACACAGAGCAACTACTTTATCCCCTTCATTTAAATCTTCCCTTTTCAGCTAACCTGTGAAACTAAGTTGGTAAACCATGAAGAATTTTCTCCCACACTGATGTCACAAGCATCCCTGCTGTCCTACATTATTATAAAAAGAAAACCTCATATGCCACCATAAAAGAATAAATTCAGCATCACACAAAACTACACTTCTCAAAGTCCTTACTCAAGAGTTCAAAGTATATTTACTTTAGATCTCTAAAAATATTTTCAACTATGGAAACTGCAGAGGATTAGAAATTTCAGATTTGCTATGCTTTTTGACCCTCATCACTTCCTTCCCACCTTACTAGAAAGCCTATTTAGTTTTACTGTTAATTACCTTTTCATCTTTAATAACTCAAATTCACTTACTGATAAAAGTGATGAAGAAATTCAGTATTGCATAGTACATAATAGATATTATATAAGAAACATTTATTGCACAAAAGCAGAATCTGGTTATTGATCACAGACTCATGCTATAAATATACCTTGTCACACTTCACAGAAATAAAAACACAAATAAAAGCAGAAGGAATGATAAGAAATTGGATCCTCAAAAGAAAAGAAAGAAAAGAAAAGAAAGGCTTCAATTAAAAAATCTGAATCATGAAAATAAGTTAGTGGAAAAAATCTTGCACTTAAATTCTAGCTTAAGCAATTCATACTCAGCAGTCAAAGTACACAGCTGGTATAAATCTACTGGATTCTGAGTCAGAATTAATGCAGTGAGCAAAAACAAAAAAACAAAAAAAAACAAAAAAAAAAAAAAAGGTTTTTTTTATGTGCTAAACCATAATTTTAAGAAACAATTATTTCAAACACATGTCTAGAAGACAGTTTTGTCTTGAGGACTCCTTTTTACCCGAAAGGCTTCTGAGAACACCAGTATTGCCACACTCCCTTACCCAGGATATCCAGCTGCCGCAAGCGCGTACAGTTGGCAGCGAGCTCCTCGATGTCTGTGTCACACACAGACCTGTTGGCCGTCAGAAAGAGCTTCTGCAAGTTCGGGAGCCTGCGCGCAAGGTTTGTGAAGCAGCCTGTGCTGCTCTGCAGCGTAGGGCACCAACCAAGATCAAGCTCTTCCAAAAGCTGGCAGCCTGAAGCCAACTCCGCGATCCCGTTCTCAGTTATGTTTTTACATCTCCACAAATCCAGGCTGCGAAGCTTTTTGCATTTTGCTCCCATCATGCTCGCTATAAGGTCATAGTCTTCAATCTGCAAGGAAAGCAGACACTCGGTCACGTGCAGCATCGCTCCAGACATAGAGGTGTTTCAAGGTTTGCTTCCTAACACACACAACACACCCGTCTCAAGAATTTGTCATTTCTAAAGAGCTCCAAAAATTGCTCATTGCATGGTACAGTGAGATCTACTTTTATAAAAGACAAAAATAAATTTCCTATAAAACCCAGACACAGCTGTTTTTAAATTCCCTTAATACTAAGGATCAAACTGCATCAAAAGTTGTTTCTCTGAAGAAACTTATTTTTTTTCTGCACACTTGTCTTCCCCTTAAAAGATGTTACAACAGCTTTTATGATCACAGGAAGTGCAACTACTGAAGAATGATTGAAGACTGTACTTATTTCCACTCTAAGTTGATCGGTCGCTGCATCTCCTTATGAAAGTCTTATTAATTACTTATTAATAATCATATAGATTACACATATAGAGAATGCCCAAAAACTTAGAAAAAGGCTGAAGAACTCTGAGAAAGCCTACAAGCCATTTTAGGCCTACTAAACTAATACATAACCCTTAAATACAGGACCAAGCTGCATTCACCTTGGACCTTCCAAAAGAGTCTTGTATCAACCTTGCATTTAACACACCTTTGTGAAACACACCCAGATTGCTTCCAAAGCAGGTGTGCACACACATACACACAATCCCCCCACACATCCTGAATGGTCCAAGCACTCACCATGACACAGCTGCCCAGACTGAGGTGTTGCAGCTCCGAGCAGAAGTTCAAAATACTGAGCAGGGCTGTTTGCTGCCACGGGGGAGCACATCAGAAGGAAATACGGAAAGTGAAACAAAGAGAAGAGGTCAATTAGACATTAAAGGCTGTCACCACATTTCCTGAAATACAGCTCAAAACTCTTTTACAGGTATCTCAAATGCCACTTAATGAGTCTCTGGGTACTTCACCCATTGATTGGCTTAAAGAAATGGCAATCATTACAAACCTTTAAGCAAGTCACTTTGGATGGGGTTCCGTGCTGCCCTGCAGATACCCACACACTACTGACCTATGCACTCATTTCCCATAGGACAGCTGATGGAGAAGTGCAGCAAGATCAAACAACAGGCAAGGCCAGCCTGCAAACACAGAGGGCTGGTGACACACCAGGAGAAGAGGGCAGGCTCTGACATTCCCTGATCAGCTGCAGCCTGATGGAACTGCCAATAGAGCTGCACAGCATCAGGGCTGGGCTGGGGACTTTAATGTCAAAGGCAGCTCTGTGCTGACAAAGATGCTGACAGCCATTGAGCACTTGTCACTACTATCACGCAGACTGAAACAGATATAATGTGTATTTCACACTCCTGTTCCTGCCATTTAATGTTGCCATTCTTTGTAGAAAATACTGCACATTGCTCAGCCTGAAACTGGACTGCAACATCAGATGTACCTAACTAAAGTGCACAGCTGGTCTGTTCCACAACAAAGGAAACTTTACAGATTTTTACCTGTGTTTCTAAGATACAGAAAGGATTCTTCTGCAGTGTCTGTAGACATATTTTGTTTTGTAGTTGGAAACACAGTGTGAAAAAAGAATGTAATCTGGGATTCACATCACAAAATACCTATGCATCATACTTAAAACATCACTTCATGAGGACTTTGTGATCTGTATGAGCTTTAAAACAGGACTAAGCTTCACAACACATTAACAACAAAAATATGTGTATTTTTACAGGATATACAACAGTTTCTAACAGAAAAACCCCAAGCAATATACAAGTGGCAAAGTAATCTACTGCTATTAAGTGTAATTACAACGAGAACACTAGTTAGCAGTATTTATATGCAGGGCCAGTACAATTTATAGTTTCTTTAAATATAAATGTACTTGTTTTCAGAAAGTTTATAGTTAAATACTTAGTTTCCTCAGTTTGTTACATTTCAATGGAACTTGGCAGAAATATGATCCTTTGCCATATCACCACAAGAAACATATGATTCCTGGAAAGACTGGCAGACAAAGAACAGGGACATAGCACGGGGTATTCACAGAAACCATATCAGACATTTAATTTAGGTGTCTCCAAGGAGCAATTATAAACACCCAATGCTTGACATGTATGGAATCTTGATTCCAGCTTGGCCTTCTAAGATTTGATTTCCCAAAGGCAACCTAAAAGTAGATGCTAAGAGTAAGCCTTCCTCACATATATCTTGGTAGAAGTCCTACAAAGTCACTGTCCCTTGCTTGCTTCACTTTCATTCACTTTTTAAAGGAAATGGTTGCTAGAGAATGAAATGCAAGCATTAAAAAGTCATTATTCAAGAGGTTATTAAGAATATTTTAAGGCTGGCAAATGTGTAAATATCCAGTTCATTTTAAATAGAGCACTTAACAAGCAAATGGTTTATTTGGATCATTAAAGAGGAATAAACAACTCAAAGAGAATGAGACATAGCCTTTCCTATTCAACTCAGTGAAAGCTATGAGCTTCAGAACCTAAGCAGATGCACAAATTAAAAGCAAAATCCCCAAACCCCTGTCTGCAAACCTTAAATATCAGAGCTAAACAGATCTGTCTCTGACTGCACACAGAGCTCCAAACAAGGTTTCTACAGGCATTCAGATGTCTCTACAGGAAAGCTGAATATATTGCTGCAATCCACCAAGTCTTTTAGTAATGGTTTCCAGATTGGAATTTAAGCACTGGATAGGAAACAACAATCTCTTTCCTTCATTGACACAAACAATAGAAAAGTGAACAGTCACTCTGAACAACTTGTAGGATATGAGATCAATTTCATGCCTCTTCAGATAGGGGTGAAATAGAAAGGAAGACTAGTATTCATAGCTACCTTGATAGATAATTAAGCTCCACGTGTTAACTTCAACACAAATGTCATGGATCTCTCAGAGTACCTTTTTAGTCCCTCTCTTTTTAAAGAGTCCCTTCCTGTACTGCCATCCATTGAATCCAAATTTTCAAAGGTCTTTTCGCAATCTATTACTTTAAACCATCATTTAAAAAACCAAAACAACTTAAAAAAGAGCACTAGAAATCTGAGTAATAGAAGAGAGCTTGGTAGAACACCATGTCATACCATCACAAATCATGCCAAGTCAAGCCCAAGAGTAAACAACTACATACTCAACATTCATTTTACTGGCTATATTAACTCCTCTTCTGGGGTGCATACATGCCCACACACAGCAAACCAGATTTCCTTCAGACGCAGTGTCTGTTCTTCTGTAACTGAGGTGGGCTTTGCATATGTCATGTAAGAAGAAAAAACCCTTTGTGCATGCCTAGCTGTGTCTCAGTCAGTTGAGAATCCAGGTGGCAAAAGACATGAAAATAGCAGGAGAGAATGGCAGCTCACAGAATCCATATGCACCACATATAGAAGGACTATCATTGTAATAACCTGTCTGTGTCAAGCCATCTGTCAGTACAACAACATGGGCGACAACACTCCTACTTAAGCAAAGGAGAACAGCAAGGCAATCACCCCATCCTGGAGCTGTAACACAGGCCAACTTTCAAATGTTAGACTGCTTTGCAAGAGGAGCTAAGAGGCCACCTAAACTCTGGAAAAGCAAGCATTAACCTGGAGTCTAGCTTCACTTTCTTGGCCAAGCAGATAGTCAAACCAAAGACTATCCATCTAACAATATTCTTCAGCCTAGTAGCCAAGACATGTATAGTTTGGAGGTTTTTTTGAGTTTTCCCTGAAGCAAAGGCAAAGTTTAGCTTCGTATCTGTTCTCTTTTAAAGGGATTGAGAGAAGAGTGGATGATTATAAAAACCCCAAAATACACTAAAAAAAAAAAAAAAAAAAAAAAAACCACTCTGGAAACAAACTTTAGGTAAGATTTACTTTTGCTTAGTGCAATCATGGCTTCAGTGGTCTAAATTTCTTTTGCCATCCAAGCCAAAACAAAACCCACCAAAATAATAATTTGTTTTAAGATGCCACAGACAACAGGAAAAGTTCAAAGTGGGTGAATAAAATGGTCTGCCCTGCTCTCCATTCCCAGGAAAGATGTTTTCACATGAGGAAAACATACAGTGAAGAAGTTGTTTTCAGAAAGGAGACTTTGACGTCAAACTGATAAGAAGGATATGACAGTGCTGCTAAACACAACCTTACAGAGCAGATTTCAGAAATATTTTAAGGCATAGTAGTTAGTCATAAACCTCAGAAAAAAGGGAAGATGGCCTGAAGATTGTCTGAAATCTTTATAGACTGGTAAAACTAACGTCTGTCAGAAAGGACATCAACAGGGCTGATCCTGGCTTGAACAAGAGATGGGATCACCACTTGAAATTCTACTTTACTCCACACAAGACAGGTGATAGGTCTGTCCAAACAGCAAAGACCTCCACTCTGTAATACACACCTGGACACAATAATAATAATAATACTTACTGGAAGACAGTTATGTGCTGTGTATACTTCAAATAAACAGGTGGTATTGGACTCAGTTGTATCCTACCTGTCTTTTTAAAGGCCTTGGCCATCACACAAGTATTGACTTTGATGTAAAAGTACTTCTGGTTTGAGCAGACAACCCACCAGCAGAGAAACAAAACACTGGTGCCAGAGCAATACACTTGGCAAGACTGAATCTTGCTTGACTTTTTCCAGGATTTTTTTACATTCATGATCCAGCAGAAAGCACAGATCATTTCTGATGTTAGCATGATACAGAAAGTATCCAACGGATAGCCTGAGCTCAATGCCTGTTCAAACAGAAAACCCTTCTGTCTGTGGCAGATGTGACTCACTTGTGAAAGATGCATTTAGAACATTTAAGTATTTACTCATTGCAGTTTCACTGTCAAGTAGTCAGAGATTTAAAAAATACAAAAAAGGGCTTAAAAATACAAATGATGCACTATAATATGGCTATCACATAACAGCTGCACTACTACACAAGGCATGAAAATAAGTGCACCACAGTGTGACTTTGGAAGATTAAAGGAAGAGCTTAAGAAAAGAAACAAAGCTTTGCTTTGGGGCCGGGTTAGGGAAGAAATAGTCCGCAGCTTTTAATTAACTTTCTATAGAGAAATCTTAAAAGATTCTTTAAAATTTGTTATTTTTTCACTGGAGACAAACAACAGGTTGTTTCTCCCCCTTCTCAGAAGAACTGTGTCTGGCATAAATCAGAAATTCTTCCAGACTCTCAATATAACAAGAGCCTAAGTCTTTTAAAATACTTTTATCCTTCTGCAATTGTTTCTTCAAATTCTTCTGTGAAGTTAATGCTAAGACAGAGAATCTAAAAATTAGTAGTAAAAAACCCAAACAACCTAACAAGGAAATCTTCAGAAGAAACCAATTCTATTTCAATCTGAGTGCCACTACTGCCATAAATATTTGTAATTACAAGCACCCCATACAATAAAAGAAAATGTAAAAGATGATCTTGTTAAGACTGTCAAAAGCAATTAGAAGTCTACAAAAATTCACAATACTTTTTTTTCCCCTCCATTTGGCATTATACAGCACTAGAAGAAAGCCAAAAATCAACTGTTTGGGTGAGGGGATTTTCTTGGCACACTCTGTGAAAGAACTAAGTCAGAAATGACTTGGCATCTGCTATTCTACCACAACGATTAAAAAACTCATTGGATGCAATGTCAGAATGTTGTAAACTTCTATGGAACCATGCCTTTTGGAAGGTGCAACTGGGCAAACCAGTATGGCCTGCAAGTGAAAAAAAGAGTCTACTTCACAAATTTCAAGGTATCATACCTCCACATCTAAATATCTAAATCATGATGCAGTAGTCCCCAAAAGCATGGTTTTTTTAACAGAAAGGAGAATGTAATACATTCGAAATGCAGAAAACCAAATGTAGGATAATGGTGAAATACAATTTTCATCTAAATCTGCTCCAACAAGAAATTGAAAAATATGATTCCAGGATTATTTACCCTCCCATTCCCCCCACACCCCCAGTATTTCAACGCATCATGATAATTTCAGTTACAGACGTCTTGGTCTATGTTAAAGATACAAAGTACTGTGAGGGGTTTATAGAGATGCATGCTAAGAAACACATGAGAGTCAGTGGTTTAACCAGATAAAAGACCCACAAAATTAATTTTAGGTACTTATAAAGTACTAGCCATAGTTTTCAGAAGTTGTCATACCTGCTGGTTGCCCAGAAAATACTCATTTTCAGACTGCTTCTAAGATTTTGAGTCCTGAGGATAAATATCTATTCTCAGTAGCTTATTTTTTACAGAAAAGCCCACTTGTGGGGACAGTAAATAAACATTCAATAACAAAAAAAATACATTATTTCTTGAAACTATACTTGGATCTAGAGGTCTACAGAGCTATTCAAGTTGCTCACCTATTGGTCTATTTTTCACTATATGTTAATTTCCAGCTAAATGAAATGTTACAGAAAATTTCAGTTATAGAAATTGGCAGGGAATCATGTGTCAAATTAGAACTAAATGGTGGCCAAAACTGTTTAAAGCCTAAATAACCCTTTACAATGTAGTTTTTGTACCCTTTTGGAAGAACAAGATGCCCATGTCGTCCCCGAGAGAGCTATCCCCTGCAAGTATCCAATCACTCTGTACCCAAAAATTATTATACCTCTTAAACAAGCTTAAACAATAATTTTTTCAAATTTTCCAGATGAAAAAAGGTTGAGCTTTGTAACAAACTGAACTTCCTGCAACTTAGAAAAGGCTGTTACATTATGTACAGTATTTCAAGTCCTTACACACCCCTATGTAGAGTATCCTTCATAGTATCACATGTCAGAGATTCCCAGCCTTCTTTATATCTATCCTCATACCACAGCTACAAAATGAGTAAGTTGCTACTACACAAATGTTATTGATGGAAGAAGTGTAGCATACAGAAACCGTGCACCTTGTAACTGGCCAGAGTCAGAGATCAGGAAAACAAAGCTCCCAGGCTAAGCCTTCAATTAGCATCACCAACACTAAGAGAATCACAGAAGACCTAAGCACGGGGCAGGAACTTCTGTAAACTGTTCAGCCCAGACCACCTGACTCCAGCTCAGCTGGCATCTCCAAACCTACTGAAAAACACTGTCAAGAGATGCAAGACCCAGTCCCTCTCCAGGATGAAGTCCCCACCCTGTCCTTAAATACCACAATCACAAGGGTATTTGAGTGATGCTTTCTGACATAATTGCAAACAATTTTCATTTATAGATTCAAAATAAACATGGCAGCAAACAATTTTCCTCCACACCAGAAGCTGGCATTAGAACAGGGATTCTGTTCTCTCTTGGAAGAAACATGCAAAGAAACATAATGAAAAGGAAGACAATTGAAATGTATTTGTTAAAAATCAACTCTCCATCTCCCCCTAATGCACATGGATTATAGGACCGTTTTTGAGGTATCATTTTTGAGACAGTGATAAAACTTCTGTCTCCAAAGCTTTATGACACATTTAGAAACACTGATGCAATATGAACACTTGTAAGCATGAGGTAAGAGAAGAATGAGGTGGAATGAGCTTTATTAAAGAGTGCAGGTGTAGCCTTTCAAAAGCCTTGACTCTTCAGAAACAGACCCAGTATAATTTGCAAGCTGGGATTCAGAATATACGGGGGCACCTTTTTGTTCTCTACAGCTACTTGGTAGTGCCAGGGGCACAGCAGGGACTGGGACACAGCGATTACTGAATTAATTCAATGAAAGTAATAGTCTCTGCAGTTAATTAAATTACTGTATTTTGATTTTGCTTTATTTGGTCAAATTATGTCCTCCCTTATGTCTGCAAATCTGTTTTACACCTTCATTCTTCCCCCTCACTTCACATTACAGGCTCAAACAACCAAATTCCACGCTGTGAGCCTGACATGAAATCAAAAAGCACCATCAATGCCCTGTATTGCACAATTAACTGTCACTGACTCAACTTGATTCCAAGAACCCAGCTAAAGCCTTTCACCGTTTTTTTCCCACTATTTGCATGCAACTCTTCATCATAAAGATTCACACCCAAGCCAATGGAACTTTGCCCATACTGAAAACCCTTTAAACAATAGCTCTCAAAAGTATAACACAACCCATAACAGGTTATTTCTGAAAACTCTGTAGAACATTTTAATGGCAGCATTAACGGTTATATTGCTCATGGCATAAGAAAATAAGAGTTATTACATTTACTGCTATAATTCTTCTGGTTTTTTTGCTATACAAGATTTCCGGTGTCCTCTCTTGCAGCTGCCCAAGTTCCAAATTTGCTTTTGGTCAAAATTATCAGAGATAAAATCTATTTACATTCAAAATTCTAATTTACTTCTTCATTATTGAAAAAAAACCAAACCCCAAACCAATTTTATCAGGATTGAAGATACTTATTGTGAGGGTTAAAAATAGCTGTTCTTACCTCCACTTTCGTTCTGTAGAGAATGAGACGCTTTAGGCTGCCCACTTTGGCTATGTGGTTGAAAGCCTGAGGTGGTATTTTATCACATGATGAGAGATTTAATTCCTGAAGATTTGGACACATTTCAGTGATGACCTCCAAGCACGTTTCATTGAGGAAATGGCCACAAGACAACTCAAGACGTACTAGTTCGGAGCCACAGACTTTCAGGAACCTGTAAAAGAATCCACTGTTTTAAGTGAAAAATTAATACTTTCAGGTGAGAGTCTGAATACTGTCAAAACTTTAGTCACATAAACCAGGAAATAATTCTTTACAACAAAGACACTAGTCTTGAAAATTCTGTTTTGGTTTAGGAAGTTAGAACATGCTTTTTCTTAATATTAACTCTGGGACAACGGAGCAAAGTAAAACACTAATCATGTTTGAAAAGCTTTTAAACAGTCACAAACCAATTTTGACAATGGCCTGCAACTTTATACCAATAATTTCGTATTTATCTCAGAAAAATCTGCAAAAGTAAAAATGAGGTTAAATAAATACTTTTAAATTAATGAAATATTCAGAAATGTTTTAAGACTTTGAGAAAAAAAATAATCATTCTTTTCATTAACAAGTTAGAATCAACACTTGCTAGCTGTTCTAGAATACAAATTCCTGAGGACTATTTGACTTTCATTGGAATTATAAAAAAATAATATGTCATATAACAAAAGACCCAAAATTTAGAAACTTTGATGGTCTCTATATTTCGCTTTCCTGTCAGAGATCTCGTGTCAGAAACTCAAGCTATTTTATCTCTAATCCAAGTTTTAACCAAAAACCCAAACTTAGTCCCTTTTCATTTCAAAGATAACTGCTAAACAATAAATTAACCACTAGGCTTGTAAGCTTGATATTTAGTAAGATAAAAAAAACCCACACATTCGCCATGCTTACGTTATATTTTGATAGTTCCTCCAGTAGAAAAGTAGTTTCTTAAACTACAGGCCAGAATGAGTTTCCCATGTTACTTCCTAGAATAATGGAGCTACTTGTGAAAGAGCATGAATTAGTTTCTCTTAATTAGTATTCTGATTTGCTCTCTTACCAGTTCTATTCAACAAAAATGCTCATGCAGACAAAGCAGCTTCAGGTTCTGACACTTCCACCAGGAAGTCAGTACTACTTCTTGGGTTTAACTGATGCAATAGAAATGCCAGACAGACACAAGGCTCCTGCTTGCACAGAAACTACTATTGTTACAAGGAAAGAGTTATTAGCCTTCCCAAGCTTGATCATGCTGAAGCTTAGGATGAAATTGCTGCTGGTCTTAGAAGACACATTCAGGGAGGCATGACACCAACACTAGCCCAAGACTTGAAATCCATCTTTCAAGATCCAAGTTTTCAAGCTGCCTCCTTTCCTTAACTTTCATTACACACTCAAGTCATACTTGCCATCGTTATCACCTTTCACCTTACATATTACATGGCCTTAGTGTGATTATGCAGATCCTATGCAATACAGAGGGAAAAGGAGATTCCAGGGTGGCATCTCCATCCCTGGATGTATCCAAGAGTCACCTGAAACCTTGACTGACCTGATCTAGCGCTGGGGACACTGGCACATCAAGTGGGAGCTTGGAGTAGACGACCTTCAGAGGTCCCTAACATCCAACATTTCTATGAGCCTAAGCAAACAGAAACAAAGAGAGGGTCTGAGACACAAAAGGGGACACATAAGCCCCAGAGCCACAGGAGTTCTGCCATCTATGGTCTCCAAGTCTACTCCTCCACTGCTTTTTTGCTAATTCTGCAGTCTCTATTTAGAATCTATTTTAGCTTTAAAAGTCAGAGTTTAATCAAACACCAAGCAGTTTCCAGACTGCATGCAGTGAATTTACAGAGATTTGTAAACCTTCCTGTGGGAATGTCAGAGCTGAAAATGACACGACAATTCACAACAATTAACATTGGGTATTTAAACATTTAAGTGCTATTTTAGACTAGCAATACAGTTCAACACTGTTATGGAGAAATGCAGGATGAAAATCCCCTGGAAATCAGAGTAGAGATATATGGATACATTGCTGATTACTAATTAGCCAATTTCTCTATTTAATGAGTGCTTTAACAACACATTCACACAGCTTCTTTCATCAACAAATTATCAGGTTTGTTTGAATGATGGCATTTTCCATAAAACTTTGTCAGTCACCACTTATTATACCTCTGGCTTTTAATTTGCTAACAAATAAATATTTTATGAATTACTCCATTACAGTAATGGATGTTAGTTTAACTGCCATATAATTTAACAGGGCTTGGCTGTTAAAAATGTTAGTAGAGATCAATGCTTTTCTCTTTCTAGGACTATTAAAAGTTAACATTACCAGGTCAAGGAAACAGCCAGTTAAGCCCCTAGACTTGGAGAAGAACTCCAGGCTCACCAGCTTGAGGAGTTATTATCCTCATAATGTTTTATTTAAACTCATAACACTTGAAACACACAGGGAGATACCAAACACAGCAACAGCAACAAGCATTGCCCTTCATGGCTTTGCTGCCTTGTTAGAAAAGATTATTTAGGAGACACGAAACAGAAACAAAAGGGGGATAAGGTACACGCAGCAGCAGGGTACAACAGTGAACAGATATGCATTTAGGAAAGAGAACAGGAACAGAATTAGGAATCTGAGAAAGTCACCAACCAGCACAGGGCAGAAGTGCACAGTCCTCTAAATGATGGGGACACCCCAATCTTTGTTTGCATTAAACAGACTGCTCAGGAGAGAGGTTTTTGTTGATGTCTTTCTACATGGATCTTCACATAGAGTCATATGGCAAGGTAGAATATGAGTTCTCACTCTTTCAAAACAAATGTGGCATGGTCCTCATACCCCTGAGACTTAACAGTCCCTAAGTGACTGGCTCAATTTAGCTAATCTGAAAACAAACAACACCCAAAAAAGCACCTTCTACCAAAATCAAAATTTCTACACATTTATTCACATACCTCTCCTTTAATCACTAAGGACTGACTGGTTCCTGTTCTCAGTGTCTCCTCTGTTCTGCAGTCATCCATCCCTTTTGTTTTTATTATCAGTATTTTATACACACCATTTCTGAAGTGATTTCTCATCATCCCTTAATGTTTGCTATAAAATATGACTGAGCAACCTAGGATAATGTAAACATGTACATTTCTCTTGCTAGACACTGGATTGGGCATTTCCCTTGAAGTTTATCCTCACTCTAGACAGCAGTATTTCAGGCCTTATAGTTCATTTTTTGAAGGGGGGAGGGGGACCATGTTTTGTTGGTTTTTTTTTTTCCCTGGGGGGAAGAGATTGTTGTTTCTAATAAAAAAAAGGAGTCTCACTTTCCATCACCTTCTGCCTACTCTGAAGAACTGCTGCTTATTTTCAACCCCTTCAGCTTTTCGGAAGTAAGTTCTAGTGAAGTTCTTCTGAAACACCAAATAGATCTATTAGCAGGTATTTGCTCAGGGTGATGTTAAACACATCATGATCACAGGGTCACTTAGCCCACTGAAAATTTCCAATCTTGTAATTAATGTGTACATCATTAGCATATCTCATGATCCAAAGTTAAAATCCAAGGTAAAAGACAGAATACTCTTTGTGTCAGAAGGTAAGATCTCCCAAATGAAATTCTCAAAATATCTTTAGAAATGTGATTATGCAGGTACTGAACACATCACATTTCCTCCAGTGGTTTCTGGAGGAACTGCACTTGCTACAGAATCAACACTTAGCCTAATGATCCTCATTTACTCTATATTCCACAGTTCAAAATTACTAAAGACCCTACAACAAGCAGGAGTCACAGTTCTGCTCTCTTTCATCTTCTCATCCTCCCCTAAACACAATTAGCTACGTAGTTTTATATTGCTTTAGTGCAATTAACACAATAGTTTTCTATTATTTTATTATTATTTTCTATTATTTTATCAAATCTTTTTTCAATTAAAATCTTCAGTACTGATTTTACACTCACTGATATATATTTGAATTTGGTATCCAAGAAAGAGGGTGGAAAAGGGAAGTAACCTCCGTTTGTGAACAACATGGGGTTGGACAGAATATTTTTTCTTTAGCACTTCTCCCTTGTAGTATTACCTTACATTAGCATCCACACTAGGGATGTTACCTCTGTTATTTGACAGATATAATATTGCCCCATTTGCCAGGCCTTCCTTGGTATCAGTCTCCTAGAATCAGTATTTCACAAAAACAACTATTTCTGTCTGCTTCAAGCCAACTACATGCTCCCTCCAGCTACTCAGGATTCCTGTTTCCAGAGCCTGCCACCAGATAAGCAAAACTCACCTGGATTTTATTCTTCCTCATTTTACTTCCAATATCATAAAGTCCCGTCTTTCTTACTTAGTTCTATTTATACGATTACTTGCACAAACTCATAGAGGACTTTCTGCCTTACAATTACAATCTTGCATTTGGTTTGTGGAATTCCATTTTAATATTCTTCTTAAAGACATATTCATACATTTTTTAAATTCAGTGATGCTTTTCCTTTCAAGACTGCCACATTTCTTACCACATGTACTTGTAATAAAAGTGTTAAGGTTGGTATGAGTGAAGAATAACTGGGTACACAGAGGTGTAGAAGCACGAGAAAGAACAAACAGAAACACAAAGGCTGGAACAGAGGTGTGTGGTGGTGGAAGTCATTAGCAGGTCACTGACATCCTTGAACACTTGTGCAAGGGCACAAGTTTCTCTGGGCACACAGATTATGAGATGAAGGATAGGAGCAGCACAGGATGGTGAGACCACATGCCAGAAAAACTGATTTGGACACACATCTTGGTTCTCTTGGCACATGCAAGTATTCACGCTTGAGAGTGAGACTTTGTAAGGTAATTTGTAAGGTAATAAAATTAAGTCACTTTCCCTTCCTCTAGCTATTCTAATTGGTACAATGTTATTTTTTATTCTAGCACATATTACACCTCCTTTTTGGTAAGCAAATCCTAAAATATGGCATGTAAGTAAGCAGAGCATTAAGTACCTGATCTTGTGCTTTTCTCAACACATATTAAACTATTTTAAAAAAAACATGCAAAACAAACATTGTAACTTACTCTCAGTTACAGCCAACCCTAGTTTTACCAAAAACCTCTGGAAATTACAGACCTTTTTGTTAAATTGAAAATCCCTGTAAAATCACGCATTATTCCATTTTCTGTGACTGTTTGGTGCATATTTCAGTAATTTCTCTGACTCTCCTGGCCAGTTTGACTTCTAGCAAAGCCTCACCATATTAAACATTGTCAAAACATACTTCTACTGAGGGCAATAAAAGCCTTCAAACGTGAACAACAAAAGTGTTAAAGAAATATTCCTGGATGTGCTTGGCATGCAAATACTGCATCACTAACCTGAAAATAAAACACTATTAATTCATTTTCACAGTGAAAAATGTCAGATGTAAATAAAAACCCTAATTACTCAGATATTTAAAGCAAAAGAGTTTAAACAAGTTAATGACATTATCAGTGATCCAAGGAAATCTGCATGCAGAACTCCATTTTTAAACTGCCATTGTCCTTGAGCTGTTTAAACCTCAGAGCTTTTATTCAGCATCTCAAAGTTCAGTACTCCTCCAATCAACTCCCCTCACTCTTCCTATATAGGTCCTACCCTCCCACACTGATATTTCCCCCTGGCATGAAGAGATTCACCAGACCTCTAAAGCCAAGAGGAATGCAGTGCTGCTTATGTAATGCCTGCTGTGAAATCTTTGCTTATTCCCTGTCATTTTGCATTTCAGACTCCTGAGACTGCTCAGATACTACTTTCACTTTTTTTGTACATTTTTAGTTCAATCTAATATAAAGTTTAGTTAATTCATATTATATGCTGAAATGAAAAATTTATGAGAGTAATTTTTAGCCCTAAGGAGTAGATGCTATCAATAAGTTAAAATACCTTCAGCTTTGCCTCAGGATGTTCATATGCCTGAAGCATTCTGTCTTCTCATGATAATACAGTATTTGCTCCAGTCACATTGCCTAAAATTACTTTTAAATTCTTTTCACTTTAATACATTTTTGAAGAAAATATGTATTTCCAGTAATTTCTTAGTATTTTCAATCATTTCATGCATATATGAAGATTTTTAAATGACAAATTTATACAAGCTACTACTATCAAGACTGTCATAAGAAACAACAGATAAAAACATTTTTGAAAGATATTTTACAAAATAAGATTTAAGCAAGAGTTGCATTTAAACATACCCTGACTTGTACAAATCATAACTTAAACTGTACAACTGTAAGAATTAAAGCAGCTCTACTGGTTTTGAATTCAACACTGCCAATGTAACTCCAAATGCTGAGACAAATGCAAAAATATGTGTCCTGGAGAAAAGGAAAAACGGTGTGAATTCTTGTTTATGTGCTCTGGATGCTGTAATATTCTGCAGATGGTGGTATCTTAATGTCAACCAGGGCAATAAAACTATAGAATTTATTGACAGATTTATCTGGCAAGGAACAGTATCTCTTACCAGGAAGCTCCTTTTTCAATAGGAGTTACATTAACGCTTTTGAAAAGCAAGTCTTGTTCTAATGAGTCTCCTCTATTAGTAGATACTTTCATAGCAAATGAGCAACAAATTTTCCTCTCCTGGAGGCCAGCAAATTTGACAAACATGCTGATAAAGACTGTAGAAAGAAAAACTTGTGTTGGGGATTTTACTAGAAAGGACTTTTACAGAACAAAGGGTTGCAAAGTTTTTTCTGTAATAGAAAAACATTTTAAACCAGATCTAGTTACAGTGGAGAATTTTTGTTTCAGAAGGGAAAATTATAAGCACAGTTTAGACATGCAAATTATTTAGCTTATAAAATAATTTTTATAAGCTTCCCTCTAAAATTTACAATTGAACTGCATCTCCCATTCCCAGACTGCACCCATCTCTTCCAAGAAACACTTTTTCCTAAAACTAAGATAATTTCAGAAATGCAACAATGTCAAAACATTTTTCCCATTTGTTACAAATAAATATAATCCCTTATAAGAAATATAAACTGATTATTAATCACAGATTATTAATAGACAAATAATGAATATTTATTATTTAAAAATGCTGTGTACACATAAATCTTACTAGCAGTTCAGCACTGAAGAAAAAAAAATTAGTAGTAATAAAGAGATTTTCAACTAAGTGGAAGTCAGAAATGCCAGAACTGTAAAGTTTTTAAGTCTCAGAATCTGGTAATAATTTCTTCCAATACTACAAATAATTTTAGCAGTCCTGTATGCTAAAAAAAAAAAAATAAAAAAAAAAAAAAAAATCATGGAAACAAAAAAAAAATAGCTGCCACAAAGATTCACATATGTTAAGTTTTCAAAAGACAGACTTAATAGCTAAGCATCAGAAAGCAGGCATTTCATGATTTCAGAGTTGAATTCTCAATTAAAGCTTGCATATTTATCCTCTGCATAAAGTATCTTAACGTGAAATCCAAATTTAAGAGAAATTTTTGTACCCAATTCACCAACTAGTCGATGTCTATTTTCTAATACCAGCAAGCACTAAAAAGGCATAGGATTACTGCATTATACTAGAGGGTCTGGGAAAACAGAAGCAACATTCCCCTCTCGACAAAGTATTTCTTCAAAATATTTTAATTCCTCGGGTAAATAACTTAGGCACGAAAGGAGAGAAAATGCCTGCATACTTGAGTTTATCTTTTTATTCAGAAAATGAATGAGAGTTAAGACAACTTTTTCAGATATATTAAACATTTCTGTTTCTTATCAGTCAATTTTTGCTTTCACCTGCCATTGCTGATTACCCCTTAGTTGAAGCAACAACTTTTGTTTAAATGAAATGCATTGATAGAAACTGTTTAACTAATGCAAATGAGCAAAGAAGCAAGAAATGATATCTTAAGAAAGCAGAGAACATGGCTGTTATACAGAGAAGAATCTCTGCAAATTTGCTATCTTAATGACCTACACCACAGTCATATTTTCAGCTCATTGGAATACACACATGCAACCCCCCTGTTTTCCAACAGGGCTAATGTTTTAAATCATTTTTATGAAAATATTTGCATTTACATTGGACTCCAGTGATTACTTGGCTCATACCATGTGAGCATGCAATCAGTTTATTACTGCAGCCTTTCTAATACAGTCCTAGTGATGACTCATCTCTACAAAGAACAACCACAAACACTTTCCTTGCGAGATGGGTTTTTGATAGCTCAGTTCTAGCAGAGCGTTTTAGAAGCCCAGAAGAAGGCAAAAAACACGGCTTCCCCTGGAAGCAGCCTTTCAGTCACAAGCAGCTTGGAACATGCAGACTCTACAGACTGCTATGGACTTCTGCTGCTATATTAAGTTTCTCCTACTGTTTTAGCTGTTCCTTTTCTCTACATCGTAACAATCACGCCCTTTATAGTAAATCCAAGACTTTTTTGCCTTTTAATAAAGTTTCAAATACTCATGAAACTACCGTGCAGCAGCTCTGCAAACAGAGCTTGTCAAAACATTTCTGTACATTTAACACTGACCTGCTAAATCCAGAAACAGAGATGGCTCCCCTGTTTCCAGTCCAAGATAAATTCAGCCACTGGATGAGAGTGCAGCGAGACTGTAGGTACTCCAGGGATGTGTCATTAATCCTTGCCCAGTAAGGTTGTAAACTGAGATGAATGTACTGTAGAGGATCACAGCAATGTTGATACAGTAGCTTACAAGTTTGTGCTAGTCTACACAGGTCTGGTACTGTAAGGTGACTCAAAATCAACTGGATGAGCTATATTAAAAACAAGAAAAAAAAATTCACAGGTGGTCATACAGTGTTTAAAATGTTAAGGGAAAACTGCAAAGAAATAAAATATGTTCTAACTTCAAAGAAAGTGCAACCTTTGACTTAAAAGTAACTCCTCAAATAAATCAATTAACTATTAAATAGATCTGCACTGCCTTCTCAATTTGACAATATGCTAAACAAAAAAGGAAAAAGCAGATCAGCATATGAAAGTGACAGGAAGCTTTCAAATCAGAAGTTTCTTTACCCATGCTAATTTAAACAGTGATATATATGTAAACACTCTGTTTATATATTTCCTTTCACTTAGTCTGCTCTTTCATTGAACAGAACACAGAACTGGCATCCTCCTTCTTCTCTGTATTTGGTTTTTAAGATGGGAGATCTTTGCAAAGTACATGGGAAAACCATACCATGTCCCAGTTTCCCCACATCCTGAACAAATTTCAAATTTATTCCTCTTCTCCCTGCTTTAAAAACCAGTGTTTTGTCTTCTGTCTTATGTCCTCTCCCCTAGACTACACAAGCAGGTAAAAAATTCAACATAATCAGATCTCCTTTTACAATATCTTCCTTGCTGTAATACTTTGAGAGCATTTTTGTTCTACACCAGAGTCAAATCTGAAAGGCAAAACCTGTTTTTTTAAAAACTGTATGAGTTGAATCATCTCAGCTTCCAAATAATCACCAGCCTTTCTGACTAGCATCACTGTAACAGTTTTTGTAATAACTTATATCACACTCAGAAACTAAGAAATATCCCTCCTCTCCCATCACACTCTGTTTTCCTTTCCAAGGAAAGATGAACACACACATAGACATAAATACTCGCTTCAGGAAATAACAAAAACGCCCAACAAAATAAATAAATCTCCTTTAGCTTAGGAACTGAAAGAAAATGCACTTGAAAAATGAAATCTAAAAATTAATGCTTACTTTACCAGAGCTGTCTCTAGCAGCTGTAAGTACCTGCACTCAAGTTATATAACTTAAATTGACTGTTTTCAAGCAGAGTGGGAAACAGTAACTTCCCAAAATGAATCAGCGTAAATTAAAAAACCACAAGTCACAAATCTACTTAAATGGAAGAGAATCCTGTGGCCCTTCCAAAATACCAACGTTTCATTTTAATGTCTTAGAAGGATTCATCAGACAAATCTGCCAAAAATCAGAATAAAATCCATGACATAAAAATGAAAATAGAACTTTTTGTAAGATACAAACAGATTGTACTTCCAATGTATCACTTGCAGCTACTTTCTACCTCCCCTCCTCCCCCCTTCATTTTTGGAACAACAAAACAATTCAACTTCCTGCAAAATGGAAAATGTTACTTCCTACTCAGCTCCAGATTTAGTATTTAGATTTCCAACATGAGCTACATATCTTAAAAAATTTTAGTTCAACTCCAATGCAAAAATACAATATTTGATACACTCAAATTTCTTTCATGCTTGGTTTCAAGCCTTTCATCTTCTCTTCTCCTTGCTTGTCCTTTCCCCTAAAAGCAGCCCAGGCTTTTGTTTCTGCAGGTGTTTGGAACTCTGATTGATGCAGAGGACCAGCACAGACATTTCAATGTACCAGCATATAGATAGATAAGATAGATAGATAGATAAGATAGATAGATAGATAGATAGATAGATAGATAGATAGATAGATAGATAGATATAGATAGAAATACGTGTGTGTGTGTCCATATATGTAAAATTATGCATGCACATATATTAACTGCAGTTATATTATAATCAGCAAACTTTGCACCGAACTGACATTTAGGAACTATTGACATTTTGAAACCTAAAATATCCAAAATAACTAGCAGCTAACAGACAATCCCAAACGAATATCTTTATTTCTGCAAACTTAACAGCTAACTCACACTATGCAAGTCAGGTAAATATCTATTTTATTAATGCCTTTCCCTCAGATTTTTCTCCCATGGTTACTTACTAAGTTTTCTAGAGCTGTAAGCTCAGCAGAGGCTGTACAATTAGCATAATTTATGTTTACAATTAATGTGGCATAATGTCTGATAAAAGCAAAATAATACAAATTTCATTCAATGAGAAAAAAAGTTATTTTGTAACTTCTGAGCAATACAGAGAATGGTGGATGAAACCATAAATGATTGAACAATGTCCATTTACACTAATTAATGACTTCAATGAATATTTTGTAACACCCAAGATATCTTTCCACAACTGAGATGGAATCTCCCATGTCTCAGTCAAAAAAATGCATCTTTAACATTTTACTACTTCATAATACATAGAATGAAAACATACATTGAAATGTCACTCCTATGATATTACGTTATAAAGAGGTTTTTTCCTGGCTTTTGATTAAAAAAGATAACCGGTTCAAACCATACAGGCAAATAACCATTAATCACCATTAGCCTGGAGTCTGGTGTCTGTCAGGAACATGCTTTTTGTGCCTGTGTACCCTAGCATGAACTACAGTTTGATATCACAATGAGTATTGACATGATGTGCTGTACTGTGCTACACTGTGCTCCTGGTGATTCCAAGAATGCTACAGAACTGAGTATCTGCTTTGAAAGCTAATTTCATAATGCAGTTTCTCACCAACAACAGTTTTTACTGTGATTTTATGAAAAATTATGACAATCATTATTATTTCACACTTTCTCATGAATCAATCAGTAAAAACAAAGTTTATTGGAAAAAACAATAGAAAGAGGAAAACAAAATACAATTTATACAACACTGATTGCCTTTTTAGGCTATGATGGACTAAAAGTACAAAAGTACTTCCTCTCCCATTTCCAGGGCAAATATGGCACACACCAGCTTTAAAAGCCTGGTAAAAGGTTTCCAAATCACAATTCAACAAACAGAAGTACACAAAATCACAGAAGTACATAAAATTTTGTGCTGAGCACAAATAGGATCCTGATTCCTACTCAATCCATATTTTTAAGATCATGGTAGTCCCTGATTGCAGCATCTCACAGGCATGTATTTCGAACTACCAAATAGAAAGTATAACATCTTAAAAGAAAAAGAGAGGAAAGAAATTTCCCACCCACTACAAAGTTTGCTTATAAGCCCAGACAGAATTTCCACTCCTCAGTACAGGGGGCAAAACTTTACCAATGGTGCAGTTTCTAATAACACCTATTGAACCAGAAATTTCTGTAGCTTTAAGTTTTTTGCTGAAAAACAGCAAGCAACAACCATTTGAATCTAGTAAAATACTTTCTCTGGCTAGAGCACAACAACGCACAACTTGGTTTTGTCAGAAAAGAATATCTGGATGCTGGTCAATATCCATAGGTTTTTGTAGAACAACTTTCTACAAATTTCCTTTTTCAGTTCTTCCACGTGAAGATGAAATGGTTTTCCAATAAAAAAATACACTGGCTTATGCAAAAAACTCATTCAGAAACAAACAAATGAGCAACTTGCAATTTTTTGACTCTTGCAGCTAGAGCTGCTACAGCTTAGAAACCATTTAATTAGAATTGACATTAAAACATAGGTAAAGGCAAAGGATATGTGCACAAAGAGGCAAAGAGAGAAGGCAAGAAGAAGATAGTATTCTAGGGCATTTAACATTCCTCAGGATAGTTTAACAAAACACATATCCCTGGTTGCACAACAGAACAACTTGCACCAGTAAATGCACGCACGTTTAATAGTGCATGTGAATACCAGCAGACATAAACAGCTCATAAAGCTTGTAGGCAGTTTTCAGAAAAACCAGCTTCCAGAAATGACAAAGATGTCATTTATATCTTTCTATACCAAAATTTTTTACAAAAAATGTATTTTGGACTGGAGCATGCAGAGTCTTCTGACTCTCCTCTCTGGAGGAAAATAAGCTGGGTTTTTAGTAGCCAGAACATTTTGGTGAATCTGAAACTGCACAACATATATGCAGGTGTTCCTTAGCTTTCCCAAAAGCTTTGAATTTGTTCAGGCCTTCAGGGCTCAAGTATTCCTGAAAAGCCAACTAAGACAAAGGCCTTACTCCTTCCTTTACAAGCAGTGCAAGCCAGTCAATGAACTGGGAAGGAGACAAGGACATGAAGTCTCTCCTCTAAAATCCTTCCTCAATTTTAAGGTAGTTCTGGAGAAGAGATCATAGCTAGTACAAGTACTTCACTGCTAATAAGTGCTGGCTAACACCATTCAAGATTAGGGAAGGAAAATTCTCTTACTAGGTCATTCAAAGATTGTCAGTTTCTTCTACAGAAGCCTGAGCCTCGGGAAGCTGAGCATTTTTCTAATTTTTATACAGGAGTAATCTTAAAATGCCTTTAGAGTTCACACTGCAGCAAACTATTCCTAATGCTATTCTGAGGAACAACATACTCTATGAAAGGATAGTCTATGGAAAGTTCAGAAATACAACAAAGGCAAAAAAAAAGGCTGGAGGAATTGCTGCCTACTTAGCAAAACCCACTCAGCTTGCATATTTTGTGAATGACAGAGGGTAGTATGAAAAAGTTTCAAACAGCTCAAATAAGGAACAGGCATGCTCATGAAAACTTAGAACAGTTACACACTGTCCATCAATATACCCCTACAGGTACAATTTTTCCTGTAATGCATCAATCAAAAGGAGTCAGCAATTGCCTTACTTCATCCACAGTTTGAACACTTCCCATAAAAATCTGACATTTTTCAGTCTTAAATACAGCATGCAGGGCACCGCTTCCATACCCAATGTGATAAAAAACTGTCACACTACCAAGTACAACATTTTTGTTGTTCTGATGCCCAATCCTTCCAGCTGGACTAGAAAGTAGGAAACTGGGATTTCTGCTGTCACAAAACCAGTACAGAAATAGTCTTTTATAGTTTTCTGACAAATATTCCACCCATATTTTCACTTTCTTTAAATCAAAGGAGAAGAAAAAAATGTTTTCGGTATTGACAGACCATATAAATTTATTCACGAAACCAAATGTTAAAAAATGGATAAAAAACGGAAGCTGGTAGACAAACAGAGCAGCAAAACACAATAAAGTACATGGAGACAGAAGTTCATACGAGTAACAAGACTACAAAAGATACTTCCTAAATTAAAATTTTAATATGTGTAATCAACCATTTATGGTTTGATTCAATGATCTTGGAAGTCTTTTCCAAACTTCATGATTCTATGATCATGCAGAACACAAAATTATATAATCAATCTCTGATATTCTAGTAAACTACAAATCAATTTATCCAGCCTTTTCAAACAAGAAAAATTCCTACATTCAAATAAAGTTTCATCTACAATTAATTTCCTTGAATTACTAAAACCAACATGTTTTCAAACTTTCAAACAATTATACAAAGTACTTTCTTTACTTCAGTAGTGCTACGCAAGCACCAACAGTAAAATATATTAAACACCATGTGTACTCTGGGGAAAAAACAACCAAACATCACTAGAGCTAACTCACAATAAAGTTAGTATCCTCATTTATTATTCCACTGCATCAACAACAAAAAAAACCCAAACCGAACTCAAGAGGTTTGGATTCAAGAGAAGACAGTAAGAGTTGTTACATTCTCTTTCCTCTTTACAAGCACAGCAAACTTCTCCAGGCTACTAGGGCACATGCAAATATCTAACATCCACCCATGGAACCAGACAGACTTACAGAATTCAGGCATACCTATACAGTAAATGCAGGAGATTCACAAGGAATGCAAGGAGCTGAGAAAAAAAAGCAAAAAAAAACAACAATTCTGACCAACATCCTCTAAAGCACCTTTGCACCCTTAACAACCAAGACAATGATTGAGAGTAAACATGCTTTTCTTACCTCATAAGGCAGTTTATCAAAATATCCATTAGTTGGCCATTCCCTGAGGGTAACAATGCTGAACTGTTTATTAAGGGTGTCCATTCCACACGCAAATTTTTCTTCATCCTCCTCTTCATCTATATCATTCATATCAATCATTGAAGTCTTAAGTGAAAGCACAGGCCTCTCTTTCACACCATGTAGTACTACTGCATCCAATTCAGTGTAATAGTCCAGAAGGGAGCTGTTCACTTCCAGCCGGATTAGGTTTGTGGGAAAGTTTATCTGTTTGATACAAGGTGTGAACTGCCGAGCCTGAGGACCATTCACCTTTGTAGGTGCCTCAGACCAAAGTATTTCCCATCTGTGAAAAAAAAAAAAAAGACACACATACAGTACAGGAATTAAAATCAAAGTTACGTAAGCAACTCCTCAGCACAGTAAGAGGGCAGCATCATCTGTCAAAAGTACTTAGCAAGCAAGAAGAATGGCTGAAAAGATGATTTATGAAATTTACATTTTCCCTAGATTTGATAAATATCCTATGGATGAATTTAACAGGACACACTAATTCATGGCCTTGACATATTTTCTCTGCATCACTGAATAACAAAATAAGCTGTAGACTCAGTCACTTGTGCTAGTTCTGTCTGTGCCCAGGTTCTTCTAACATCTCACAGGTAAGGCAATCAAAACAAATAAATTACGGATGTCTTCACAATGATGACACGTTAGTGTAACTACACATGGTACAGTCTTGCCATGTAACCCAAAGAGAGTCATCTGACCTCTTATTTCTGCAAAACAAAAGAAAAAAAACCCACCACTGAGACTCTTTAATATCAAGCCTGTTTAAATTACAGTATTAGAAATTACTAAGAAAAAAATAAATTATATTTTATCTGCCTAGGCAAGCAAAATATTCCTTTAGAAGTAATTCACTGAAAAACTAGCAAAGTAAGTAGAAACTTCAAGTCATTATTGAAAGGGTCCTTTGCAAAAGATACTAGAATTTCCAAACTGCTGAACTGAAAAGCCTTTCTGTTCTTTGGCCCAATGACAGTCAGAAGTCCAAGGCATGCATAGAACACATCCTTACTTTCACACAGACCCCAAATCTCCTCTAGTGAGTGACAGAGAAATGTGCTGAAGAACAAGTCTGGAGGAATCAAGTCTTACATTCCTTAGATCTTCAGCATTCCCAAACCTGCCTCAAGGCTGAAAACAGAAACATGGTCTTTTATATCTGCATGGGTGCTTACTCAGTGAATGGAGATCCTCCAGTCACTTATGTCCATATTCTTCCTCCCTCAAGTCTAGTTAATTCCTAAAAAAGAAAGCCTCCTGCAGTTACTACTGCTACTCCTTTTGACAATATGCTTACCTTGATACTAATCCAGACACTTCTACATGTACACCATCTATCTCCCATGACCTTAGTCCCAGCTTCAAAGATTTCTCTGAGACTTCTTGTCCCATCACATGAATCTCACAACACTCTATCTGCTCTATAGCACCTCAGCATCTTGGCTTTCCCTACGAGACACCACTTCTTTGAATTAACAAGTATTGTTCAACACTGGTACCTACTGCAGAACACTTGTGAGGATAACAGGGGAAACAGTAATTAGAAAATAAAATCAATCGTGCTTTACTTTCAGAACCAAATGCTTAAACTCTTTCCATCATAAAAGAAAGCAAAACAAATGTAGGGTTTTTCATTAAAACATTGCACACAGCATAAGTAAAGTTTACAAGTTTGATATTTTCTAGTAGGAAAGTTAAGAAAATTAACCCATATTGGCTGAAACTTCCATTTCACAAAGGACATTTTCAAGTATTCACAAATAAATTTTCCTATCCTGCATCATGCTGCTCTCCAAGTACCTTATAGTGGAATGGGACACTTGCAGAACTTATGTCCAAAGGAAAAAACCCACCAAAACATCATGAACTAAAAACAAACATACAAGAGCAGTGAGCATATAGGATATCAAAGTACTAATAGAGGAGAGTGGACAGCTCTACCCAGAAGTAGCAGTTTTCACAGGAGAGACACAGTACCAAGAAAAGATTTCATTAATTTACAAAATGAATGCCAACCCATGGCAAAGTAACAGCTGTAGTCCCACTGTCACATCCTCTCACATAGGTCGATTCTCTAAGCAAATACTTAGTTCTGGCAAGGCACATGACCTTCCTCGAACACTGTCTGATCACCATCTGACATTTAGCTTAGTCACTTCCATGTACCCACTCAAAGTATCCTTAGGGAAACTCAAGGCTATTTCTTCACTAATCTAACACACATTGGACCATCAACTTCTAGTAGAATGTGTCTGTTATTGACTTCTCCTTTTGGACCTTGGAGAGAGGATTATCTAGCAGCAGCAGAGCTATGGAAAAAAATTAACCAATAACCAGCTCCAGCAAGCAGAAGCCAGTCTTTGTAATAAACTAGAGAAAATGGAAGACACATAGCATGACTTCACAATCTTGTGCACCTTCACATTGCATACCAAATGCTGATAAACAACAAAACCAGTGATAATTTTCCACTCTCCTTGTCCTACTGTTTATTTTTCATCGACAGCCCACCAGTGTGACTTCAAAGGAGTTAGCTCCTTTGTTTATCTGGAAAATCTCAAGTCTATCAGGTTGATTTGAAGATGTTCTCTGCCTTAGTGGCAGCACACTCAAGAGCAGGCAATAGCAATTGCTCTGAGTCAGGGCTGGTAAATCCTTCCCATGCTCTTCACCCATTACTACAAGTGGAAGCGATCTCTTCCTCTAGGATCACCACTGAAACAGGCTGCATGTAATCAGAATGGGAGTGAAGAATTCACATCACGACCAAAGAAGTCTTAACTTTCCAAGATGCTTCAGCAAGAATTTCATTCTTCTGTTCTGGACAGAAGAATGGTAATCCACTTAAAAATCTTTCATAAGAAAGGCATTTGTACAGTCAGTCCTGGTTTGAGGATACATATAAAAATCAGTTTCCCTGAGAAGGTTGCCTGCATGTATTTCAAGCTTACAATGCTCAATAAACTATTTAACCCAGAACAAAGAGAAACTGAATTCCAATAAATACCTTTAAAGAAGTCAAAATATTTCTGCCTGCCCCATAACTCAACGTAGCTCTCAAAAAAAATCAAGTAGAATCAAAGAATTCAGGTAGTACATTGTTTGTCCTCCAGTCTTGGAGGACACAGTAACAGCTGATCAAGGATGTCACAATGAGATTGCTTAGATAAGAAGGTTTCATCAGCAGTGTGCTAAAAAGCTTCAGTCTTCCCAGCAAGGAGTGCCAGGCAAAGCCTGAATAAGATTCAGCAACATCAGTACTATTTTCTCTAGTGACTGAAGAAAAGAACATTAAGTGAGTTTCTCCATTTAGTCATGGACTCAGTTTTCCCATTAAATTTCCCTGTCTTATAAAGACAGACAGGAACTCAATTTTTTCTGATACTAGACTCCACATACACCTATGTGGTAAAAGATTAAAAATAAAAAAAAAAACAAACAACTCATTTGTCTTCCTGCACCATGAAGGAAAATACAGTCTGGTGATTTCTAGGCTGATAATCAAACTTTTAAGATCTGTGTCAAAGGATAGCACACATTTAAAGTTTGCCTAATTTTTTTGTTGACCTAATGCTGTTGGAAAGGTTTTTAATGCTTAAAATGATGCTTGAGCAGACCTGGTTACTTTTTGAAGAAATATATGTAATAAGAGAGAGTCTTTGGAAAAGGGGCTTCTAGGAAAAGTAATCAGATTTCTCTCCATCAATACAAGATTAGACTTTGCCTGCAATTGCTGAAGTTTTGTCAAATTGAGATAGGCGTAGAAAGTAAAAAAGCACTATAAGCAATCCAATAAATGCCTTGCCTCAAGAAACTAATAGCTGAATTAAAAGCCAACAGAAGAGAGAGCTCCAGATAGACCAACAAGGAGAACATAAGGAATCTCAGGAAATATAATGACACCTTTAATGAAAATCCAACTTCTGCAACCATTAGAATCACATGCTACTCTTAGCCAAGCAACTGCACAGCAAAAATCCGTAGATTAACCACAAGAAAACATCTCCTGCCTGCAAACATGCCAGAGATGCTTCAGCACACTAGTTCCAACCTGGAAAGTGTACCTCTGACCTCAGCTGGGAGCTCAAACACAAAAGGCAGGGAAAACCGGGAATATCATGAGCACAATTTAAGAATCATTCAGATTAAGCTGATAAGCAGAGTTCACAGCAGTCAAATTACTACAGGAAAATACAAAGCAAATTTTCATTTCTATCAAGAGTATAATTCTGAAATACCAGAGACAGCAGACAGGACTCCAACATTGCTCAGGACATTTAAAATAGCAAAAGTACTTCAAGTAACTGCTCCGCTTTTTTAGGAGTTTCTCAAAGATGACTGTATTCCAGAAGCCCAGAATTCATTTTTTCTATGACAGGCATCTGAACAAGAAAAAGCTGCTTGCCTGAAGATGTCAAAACAAGTTTTAAGTAAGGATGCAAATGTCTAGAAC
Organism: Oenanthe melanoleuca; assembly: GCF_029582105.1. Taxonomy (NCBI): domain Eukaryota; kingdom Metazoa; phylum Chordata; class Aves; order Passeriformes; family Muscicapidae; genus Oenanthe; species Oenanthe melanoleuca. The sequence continues at coordinate 38,442,163 of NC_079336.1, forward strand.
TTGTGTGTTACACACAGGTGAGATACAGGCCTGAAGGTTCCTTATCACACTCTAATGTGTTGATGGTATCAGCAGTGTTTTGGGTGTTTTCATCTAAGATTCTCAGGGAATAAAAGGTAGAGTGAAAGAACCATCTGAATGCCACTCTCTACAAGTAAGAACTCATAATATTTTACATTCAGTACACTGCCTTTCTGGTTTCACACCCTTTTTTTAAAAGGGGAGGAAGAGAGGTTCCATCAAACATTTTGATCCCTGTTCAGGCTGCTTAAATACAATAAATTTCCCATTGGAAGGAGAGGGAGCCTTTTATTTTGTCCATCTTTCTTAGCCTGCTCCTCTGGTTTGTAGCAGCTTCTGCCTCTACAGGCTTTAAGGCTTTCAGAAACAGAAAGAAACTTTGCATACAACAAATACAGTTAAGCTTGGAAATACTGAGCCATGCTCAATTTTCTAGCAAAATTCTAAATGACATGAAATTAAACAAATTAAGTAGAAATAAACAACAGGAATACACAAGGCAGAATGGAAGTGGTCCCAGACAAATGATCATGGTATCTCATCTTTGAGAAAAAACCTAATAAGTGTCACACCTTATCTGCAGAAAAACAAGAAAAAAATAATCACAAGATAATCTCTTCTGAAGAAGCAATCACTGCATAGCAGGAAGAACATATCACCCCAAGTACAGTCACAGACTAGTTAGGAATCTCTGATTTTGAGCTTTTACAAAAGCACATGAATATACAGTGTCATTATAACAAATATGATATAAAAACAACAATCAAATTAAATTTAAAAAGACCACAAGAGAAGAATAGGCACCAATTTTTTGTTTTATATTCCAAACTTAAAAACCAAAGTTATTTTTACAAAAGGGAAAAGTTGAAAAACTTATGAAAAAGTTATTTATGACTTGCTAACTCTCATTTAAACAAAGACTAACAACAGCTAACCATTAAGAATATCAAAATGTAAAAAAAGAGCTGACACTGAAGATTAGGGAAGAGTAAGCCTTCTGGGTAAAAAAGGAGGAAAAAAACAGCGAAACAATTTTTTTTTTTATCAGAGAAACTAGCTGTAGCTTACCCATCAATCTAAAACACTATGAAAAACAAAGAAAACTCTCTTGGTTGGGTTCAGCTCATGCTACATTTGTACCCACCACACATGTGTACAGCTCTGCCTCTTCCAGTGGACGAAGCTTGGTGACAACTCAGCGTTGTCACCAAGCCCTACAAGACAGAATGTGCATTACAGTACAAAGTCCCAGGGCCACACTAATATAATAATCATAACACAACACAAAAATACAGATTGAATTCTTCATTACATAAAAACTGAGACTTTATGTTACAACATTTCCCTAATCTCAGACCATTAATATTTTCTTGGGCTTTCTGCACTCAGGTAATTAATAACAAATCTGCACATGGAATGTTAGTATAGGATAAGGAACTACTACACTTCTCACCAGTCAAGGTATTAGAGGTACAAATGAAAAGCACAAAAGGTTTCCATGTGTTAGAACAGCATTTCTCTGATATTTATTATTTTTTAAAATTGTTTTATTTGGAGAAAAGTGATGTAATGCCTTCTGTGTTTAAAGCAGCAAAAGATATGAGAGGACAGAGAATCCTCCAGTTGCTGGATGCTGGTTAAACCATAATGAAAAAAACTTCAAACTAACTGTCCTGTTTTAAGCATGAGGATTACCTTGAAACAGTTACATACCTCTGGGAAGTAAATGCTTATTCCCATTCAATGAAGATCTGACCCCACCTCTAAAATCAGTGAATAAAGCTCACCTTTAGATAAAGACACATCATACAAAGCTGCAAGGCAAGTATCAGTACACTAGCAACAAAGGAACGTGACCAAAGACCATTCATTTTCTGAACACCTGTGAGCTGTTCTTTCATGCAACTGAAGCACAAAGTGAGTAATACATTGACCAACTATGTGTATGTCAGCTATTTTTTAACAAAAATGTATAAAATTCTCTGGAGCTGTGATACACTAGCCCCTCACAAAGACTCATGTAGCCTACAGGTTTTTGTACACAGCAAAGTTTTGGATGAGCTGATTTTTAAATACTACCCAAAAAGAAAAAATATCACCTAGTTGGAGCAGTATAATCCACTAAACACAGCATTTAAGCAAGACTGACCAGACTTTTTCCTCTCAGCAGTTTTGACTTCATCAATAGTTTGGCCTTCTTTGTATATCAAAAGCAGGAACTGGTGAAAAAGAACTTTCCTAATGACCTGCCCTTTCTACACTGCTGTTCAGAAACAGCGTCAGCTGATAAAACAAAGCAGCACTAAAAAGCTTCATTGGTGATAAACCAAGAATCAAAAAAACAAGTATCAAAATAGTCAGAAGAGGAAAACAAGGCTAAAAGTGCCTTTCGAGTAAGTAGGTCATGGCCTTTTTTAACTGAAGAAAATAGTATGGCAGTGCTTCAAGACCAACATCAGTTAAACAAGGAATCACCTGAGATTATAGCAGCATTCCATCTTCAAAAAAAGAATTCTTTGCTGATATTTCAGAGAATTTTTGGAAGTGAAAACAAGAGATCAAGAACAGAAGCAGAAAAAATTCTGAACTCTTGCAACTCTTCAGATTCTCCTCATAAAGGTGAGCAAATGAACAGAGAAAAAATATTGTGTCCCTCATGTGGAGAAAGGGTTCCTTCATCTTTCCTTCAAAACACCATATATAAGACATGTGCCTCCTTCAGAAGTAAAGAGACAAACCAAATCTGCAGCTCCGAAAAGTCCTGCTGAGGAAAGCCAAACAAACAGAAAAAAAGGGTCTCTAACACTTCTCTAGCACCAAGACTAACAAGAATTGAAGAGGCAGCACAGACAACTCCTTCCAAGGATGCCTGAGACAACCTTTTTCCAACCAGAAATGTTAGCCTATGCAGGCAGGACAGGAGGTATTCTTGCCCACAAATTAAAAAGCAAGATCCTACAGAAACTTCATATTTTATTATGAAGAAGGGCATCTGAGCTCTCACTCTAACCACACTTCAAGAGAAGTCATAAACCACATACCCCAAAGTTTTATATTACTGTTTTCACTTCCATCTCCTTTTAGCTCTCTAAACAGTTTTTTTTCTGTGTACCTAATTAAACAGGTCCTTCAGTTAACTATTTTTGAGCTTTCCTCCATTCTGTGGTCCACCATAAAGAAATAAAATCTACATCATAAAATAAAAAACTAAAATGAAAGTTCACAGAGTAATTGCCCAGAAGTCTTTCCACATTAGGTTCTGAATTTGGAAGTCTTAAAGCTGCTTTCACCACATACCATTCTGTAAATATGTTCTGTATTACAGTGCCAAAAGCACTCATACTTCTAAAGTTAGGTGGCCTATTATTATTACTTTGACCTATCTCTTGAATTCAGATGTTTACTTTAGAGATATATAACATATTCTCATTAGACCAGTAAAAAAGCAATTGCACTTAACCACAGTAGATGACAGAATCATACAAAATATATTAACTGGGAATTCTGAATATAAACCACAACACCCAATTTTCCAATGGTTTTTGAATGAACATCAATAGCCTAGTATTAGGAAACAAGGGATAAGAAGTTAGACCTAAAAATATACTTTTTAGTGGCATCTGTAAAAGACAAGTCAGTAAAAAGTCATACAACATCCACACTAGCACTGCTTATATCACCAAAGTGTGTATATCATAGCAATATAGTATTTTATGGCAAACTAATCTTTATAGGACACATTTTTTTAAGTATTTCTTCTATCAGCTCTCCCTTCCTTTATATTTTTGGTATAATTAAATCTCTTTTTGATATGGGATACTTCAGTTGCATATACTGATGGCTTTTCCCAATGTTTTTCATCATTACATGCTTTGACCTGTTCACTTTCTCCTTCCATTCCTATTACCTCACCTCCTCACTAAGAGCTTCTCACCTCACACACAGTGTTTTTCTTTACTATCTTACATTTCCCAAGTTACCACACTCCTGATCCTGCAACTGGAATTTCATCAAGACTTCCTAATATATGGAAAACCAACAGGATCAAATCTGCTTCTTTTAGCTGAAATGAGTATAAAAACAAGTGCAGCTCACACCCTTTGACCAGACCAAAAATAAAGATTAAACAAACAGCATCACCTTTTGTCTGACTGTTCTGTGCTTCTGACTGTTCAGCTTCATTTCCATATGAATAGTTACAGTGCCTAATTGTACTATACATGCAACTAAAGTATACACAGAAGAAAGAGTCCATGGCTACTTGAAGAGGATGATACAGCAGCCATGAATCCTCAACCTCTTTTACACAATTTCCTCTTCTTACTGGAGGAAGAGCTCAGACCTACCATTTCAAAAGTAGTGTTTTATACGGCCATAGTAATTATTGCCCATAAAAATTCCAACACCAAAACTATCATTACACAAATTAAATTTGCTATTAGGAGATGCATTCATTCCTACAAAACATCTACATCTCTGAAGTTGCTATCAAACTTCACCATAGTTTTAACAACATGAAGAAATAAAGAAAATTTTAGTGGGCCAGATACAAAACTGATAAATACTAGGAAGTTCACTAAACAGCCCTATTTGTAGCATTTAACATCTTATAGGAAAGCATAAAGAAGAAAAAAATTACCTTACTTCAGCTGGTGGATTTTGTGAGTAAGGATTTGCAGAGCATGCCAAAATCCTGACTACAGCTCCAGGATGATAGGTTTCCAGAATGTGCACTGCAGTGGGATAAACTGGCTCTTCAAAAGCAAGTTCCACATAGTCTTGGCTACAGAAGGTGGATGGTGTCCTCCTGAAAGGCAGCCGAGCGCTCGGGCAACGATCCCACCAGGTCCCGTAAGTTCGGAAGACAGCAGTCTGGGTGAAGTCACCAGAACTAGGGTACACGTTGGGAATACCCGCCAAATTCCACATGGTGTACGACATGCTGTTCTCACTGCCGTAGTGAGAGCTGAAATCCAGCACTTCTTTGGCATACTGAACTATTTCAACATTGATAGGTAAGGCTCGGGTGTTGGACTCAATAGCCCTGCGACTGTTCATTTCCCCTCTCGTCGCTGTCCTAGCTCGGCGCCGAAGGCACATGTAGTAAAACATGCTCAGAACTGTTAACATGGGAAACACTGGTGACATTTAGATGGGACTTAGGAAGATGCAAAAAGTCAGGAGTCCTTTGTAAGTTGCATTAACTGCCTGTGGTGTTTTGAAAAAGAGCTGATAAAACAGAATGAATAAACACAGTGAGCAGATACAGCATTATTAGAAAGCAAGTTGTGCTGTTTTGAATATCATCTTAAACAAAGTACTGCTACTAAAATATTAATAAATTATTGTATTTTATTGGAAGACAATTGTCTAGTTGGAAACTACTAAGTGCAGCTTCCCATTTGCTTTTTACCTTACTTCCTGTTTATTTTTCATTTAAAAAAAGAGAAGACTATGAAGAAACATTAGCCAAAACCAGCCCTCAAGCAACAAAAAAAACTAATGGTCAAAATAAACATTATCTTTAGGGATTTATTACAAGAAAAAAACTTGCACAGACTCAGGGAAATGAATTCAACTATGAAATGAAATTTGGTTCACGCTGTAAACAACTGTGAAAGCATACCTGAAAACAGACCTTCCCATTGTAAAGATACAGCTGCTTAAAACCATAGTGAATGGTTTTACTTTCTTTAAAAAACAGTGTAAATGGTTTTAAGAGTGAAAAGAACGAGCTTTTGGGCTGTTAATCTAAACTTAAGCCACTGCTTCCTCTATCAGAGTGCTAATCTGAAATAAGAGTCACAAAAATACCATTACCATTTGAAGTTGTCCATGACAGCACACACCAATGACAGAAGAGTCATCAGCCTCCTGAAGGATGCTCAGTATTCACTAACAACATCATCTTCCTTTAAACCATGCAACAAACGAGGTCTTCAAAAGAGTCCTGGCATCAGAAGCAGAAGTCTCCATAGAAAGCATTTTAATTCTGATAAGAGAATATATTTTCATTAAATTTACAATTCAGTTAAACACTAGATTTACATACTGTAAAAAACCCAACACAAAATATACTATTAATTAAAGATACCAATGTGCTTTACACAGCTTGCACCAAGACAAGTAAAAAAATCAAATAAGCAGGTTTAACAATAATAAAAAGCTAAATTAAAGATAAATTACTCTACTAAAGTTTTCTGTTTACAACTGTGAAGAAACATTTATAGCTGAATGTTCTCTACAGGACACAGGAGGACTGTATCATATTCCCTACTAATAAAGATCCTATTACATATGGCTGTCCCATATTGAGCAGCTGCTCCATACCTGTGTGATGTAAACTGTGAGTTTTACCAACACACAACGAAATGTGCAGTGTATTCTCCAATTTCTGCTGGCACTACACAACACACTCGGGCTATGAATTCACATCCTCCAGCACCACAAACTGTTTCTCACAAACTGGCCCTCTCATTAACTTGTCCATCAGCTTTATAAGAGAGAATAAGGAGCAATGCCTGTAGACTGTTAGAGGCCAAAACAGGAATGACTAAGCACGTCTCAAAATAGAATAAATGTTTCTTCAACAGCCCATGCTGGAGCTGCCGCTTAGTTTACCACAGGATACACACTGTGGTAATCTCTGAATCAACAGATGTGACCCCTCTATTGCAGAAGACACCTCAAGTAACAACTAACAGGCACATAAACCACGAATTTAATGTTTGCTGTGGGTACAAGTGAGACCCTACTACAGCATTTTTGGAAACATAAGTTTAAAGTAGGGTAAGCAATTAAACAAATGGGAACTTATTCACGTCTCTACACAGATCCAGAGTGTGTGTTTTCTGGGTCAGTTGCTTGTTCCCAAACTCACAAACACACAGAGATGTACAAACAGCTCTCTTTTGCAGGAACTTGTGGTAACAGATAAGGGCAGGCTGAACTGTTTGCCCATTTTGCTCAGACAGAAAGAAAATTTACTAATGAAGCGCTCAATTCTCACTTTCTTGCCTCTTCTATTATTGGCTTTTTGTTTGGTTTCACATGTTGATGTAGCTGTCAACAACATGAATTACTCCTGATACTCAGTGAAGAAGGGAATGCATTAAGACAATATGCCAAATTTACTTCAAGCTCCCCTGAAAGCCAACAACCAATAACGTCACGTTTCCCACGAACAACCTGAGCCACTTTTCAGAAAAGACACTGGAAAAAAAAAGTAGCACAACCCTGAACCTCTCCTCCTCAAAAGAAAGGGAAAAAAAAAAAAAAAGAAAAAGAAACAACTCCAAACTGAATGTTAATTTGGGTCATTCTCCCTCTAGCAACTTGATGTTTTCATAAAACCTGTAAAAATTTGAAATCATTGACACTGACACAATTTTTGTTGACATTGGTCAACAGGGTCAAAAGTAAGTAAGTAGGAACAGAAAGCTTTAATGAAAACTTATTAGCCTAAACAATAGAAGTGAGGGCAAATTAGTTTTAAAGAGTTAAGAACAACATCAGATATAATAGTTTATAACAAGTAAGACAAAATTATTATAAAAGGAGGATTAAATAACCATAAGGACTACAATACAAATAGGAATTCTTCTTCTGGCATTTCAAAAGAAGCATTAAGAATTGTGTGGAGTTAAAAGACAAATGAAAAATTGCTCCAGAGGTTAAAGGATAATAAGCTAGTGAAAGAATTACATTAAACTCAGATCAGTCGGGGCAGATGATACAAAGAGATTTTTTTCAGGAACTACCAGAAGTCATGCTGATTTCTAATTAAAAGGATTCAACTTTGCAAAAAAAAGATAAAATGCAGACTCAGGTCTATGCAAAGCATCAAGATAACAGCTCCGGAGCTCATGTACATGCAAAGTTTGTGTTGAAAGCTCCCCCCTCCCTCAAATTTCTTGATTATTTTAAAGAGATCCGCTTTGGCCCATGCAGCTATGCCTTCTGATCTCTGGCTGGGTCTTTGGCCCACTGTATATTATTATTTTTTTTTTTTTTTTTGTACAGGCATAATTATGCCAAACTAAAGCCTAATAAAGGCTTCTTACAAGTGCGTCTTTTTATCCTCCTCCCAAAGAGGATAAAATCCATCTTGTGCTCCACGCAGCCCATCCCTCTCTACTTCACAGACACCTTTCCAGCTGGCACTGCTAGGGAGCCAGATGAGTCCTGAGGCTTGCCCAGCCAGACATGAAACACTCCTGCAAGCATGTGTAGTTTTAGTCTGCTCTTCTCCCCAGACCCTCTTGTGTCAGTGCTGGCTTAAGAGGGGAGCAAGATTGCACAGGTCCCAAGTCAGACCAGCTCAAAGGACTACCAAAATGTTATTTCTACTTTTACAAGACAGACAGGACTCCAGAAAACCACTCTGGACTAGACCTGGAATAAAACTTTTTAATCGATTTTTATTTCAAAATACATTAGAGTCCATCTCATTATTTACAATATCTCCTACCCAATTATTATTTAACTGGTAAGTACTTCAATTATATGGGCAAGCTCCCCTTTTCTAATCTGAATAACCCTTCTTCTCTTCATGCTATAGATACAGAAAGGCTTCTAAGGCTGTCATTCACTATTTCCTTCTTCCAAGCAAACCTTGATAAACCAAAATGTTTTACAGCTTCTGTACAGATTTCATGGGAAAAGGCACTAATTAAGCTAAAGTATTCAAAAGCACTAGATCTCTTCAGTCTATTTTGCCTCTTCTTACAGGGAGTTTTTGTATACAAATCTATTTTCCAGCTTTGAAGCAACCCATCCAATTAATGATTACTGTACTTGAAAAAACAACATGAAGCAGAGTCAGGGCAGGTTTAGGCTGGGTATGAGGACAATGTTTTTCACCCAGAGGATGACTGGGCACTGGAGCAGGCTCTCCAGAGAAGCAGTGACAGCACCAATCCTGTCCAAGTTCAAGAAGCATTTGAACAATGCTCTCAGGAACATGGTGTGATTGCAGGGAGTGTCCTGTGCAGACACTAGACTCAGGGATCTCATGGGTCCCTTCCAACTTAGGATATTCTATTATTCTACCTATTCATTTTGGTGTTTGGCAAATGCAACTCCTCAAGAACCACCATTTTATCCCACACAAGCAGAAACAGGACAGAGTTATTCACCAACCAGACTGCTGAGAGAAGGTGGGAAGTACACAGAAAAATACTTGAGATTTCAAGGGGCTGTGAAATTAAGGATGTGTGTGAAAACACAACAAGTAACAGATACTAGATTTAAGGGGGGAAAAAAAAAGAAATATGGCACATTTCATCCCTCATCCCTGAGCCATCCCTGGAAAAGCACATGATAGGCAAGAGTTCATACTATTTCAAGAGAAGCAAATGTTGTACATGCAAGTCATGCATACACCGGGTTTGATTTTTAAAGCCAGTGAAGTAATAATTTCTGTTTACACCAGCTCTGCTAATCTCACATTTGGGACCAGTGAGTGGTTTTCTTTCATTTGACTATAAAAGAAACAGCAACATTGACAAATTACAAAGAATGTATAAATGACAAAAACAATGGATTGTATGATCTCTGAAGAAAGATTAATGCAATTTAATACGTGTGTCTTAGATAAAAGACAGTAAATGGGAAATCTCTTAATTATCTTTGTACACTAATGCACAGAGGGAATACATGACAGTCTAAAACAGAGTACTTTTACCACAGGTTAGCATCTCTTGCTGTTAATTACCTAGATTATACCAACATCTACATTCAACTTGTTGAAAGCAGAAGCCATTATTAATTTACAATTAATAAGCTCTTACAGCATACTTTAAACTCATGGCCCATTTGCTGTGTTTCTTCCCAAAATGCATTCTGGCACTAAAACATGCCATTTTACAATATCTAACCAATAACTTTACTGTTTGAAAAATATGGAATATATGGCAATTTTATCTATCTAAAATCTTGTGTTGCCTTTATGAGCACCAGAACATGCAATATCCAAGAATTTCAGATTAGTTCACTGATTGCATTCCTGCTAGGACCAGACTAATCATGTGGTTTAGCACTGAGATACAATGGAGATAAAAGTTCCTTCGGCACCTATTACACATTCTAAGTGGCCCCTGTCTTATGGAGGCTGCTTTCCTAGATAACAGAAATTGTTTCTCAACATGAGTAAATCATCAGGTAGACCTTTCTATTAACAGCTTAAATTTACCAGCATGATACCACTTCATTCTGACCAACTACCCTTCCTCTTCATGTAAAAAAAAAAAAAAAATTAAAAATTACAAATTCCCCATGCTACTTTTAAAAAGGAATTTGCGTGCATTTGTCTTATTTGTATTTTCACCTCTCTTGAGATATCATACTGCCTCTCCATGCAGGCATATCATGTATAGCATTTACTTGCTGGCCAGCTGTTTCCTCACTGCACAGAGCACAGCTATTAGGCCATGCAGTTGTTACCTCCCACTGTCACAGAATTACTGAATCAGTTGGGTTGGGAAAGGCCTCTGAGATCATCAAGTTCAACCTATGACCTAAAACCACCATGTCATCCAGACCATGGCACTAAGTGCCATGCTTCCTTACACACCTCCAAGGACAGTGACTCCATCACCTCCCTGGGCAGCCCATTCCAGTGTCTAGTCACCCCTTCCATGAATTCTTCCTCCTGGCCAACCTAATTCTCCCCTGGCACAGCTTAAGACCGTGTTCTCTCGTCCTAATCATGTCCGCTCACATCCAGGAATGTCCATTTGCCAGCCTGCACTGACAAGCTGATAAATAGCAAATAACAATCCACAAGAAGTGAAGCACCCCAAAGTACACACCTAAAAAATAAAATAAAATAAAATAGTACTGCTAGTTCAGCCCCTATCCTGCTTTCTGCCGTGGTGTGGTCGGGCGAGTGGGTGAAGCCGTGTAAGTGTGTAACACCGCAGGGGAGAGGAGCACACCCCGTGCGCAGCCCTGCCCGCTTTGTCTGGTCCCAGCGCTGCTGCTCCCCTCCTCCCTGCTCCATCCCATCCCAACCCTTCCCCTTCCCACTGCTCGGGGCCCGCGCTCTCTACCGACAGGGGCAGCTCCCTTCCCCGGGGGGCAGCTCCCGCCGAGGCCCAGGGACAGCGGCGGCCAGAGGCGGGCGGGACTGCCCGGTGCGCCGCTGCCTTCCGCGTCCCCTCCCGACAGCACACCGGCCCGGCCAGGCCCGGCCCCGCCAGCCTGCCCTGGGCGGCCGGGGAGCGCACACCCGCGGCCGCCCGCACCCGCCGCGCAGGGCCGGCCCCGCACCGGGGCTGCTGCAGGGCCCGGCGCTGCAGCCCCACCGCGCCCGCCCGGCGCCGCCGCCGCCGCCGCCGCCACCCTACCCCGTCCGGAGGGCGGAGCCGCCCTGGCCGCCGGAGCCGCCGCCGCGCCGGGCGCCGCCGGAAGCAGCGCGCGCGGAGGGCGGCGGGGGCGGGAACCGGGGGAAGCGGCGCGGCGGGGGCGGGGCCGCCGGCTGCGCCTGCCCGAGCCCCGGCGTGGGGCGGGCCCGCGGGCCTGGCGGGCAGCGGGGCTGGGGGCTTGTGCCGGGCTGGGAGAATCGTGGAGTTATGAGCGTTGGAAGGGCCCTTAAAGGTCATGAACCCCCTGCTGTGGGTAGGGATCCCTAGCACTAGGCCAGGTTGCTCAAAGCTCCATCCAACCTGGCCTTGAACGATGCCAGGGATGGGGCATCCACGGCATCTCTGGGCAACCTGTTCCGGTGTCTCACCGTCCTTGCAGTTCAGGATGTCTAACATAAATTTCCCTTCTTTCAGTTTGTACCCATTACTCCTGGTCCTCTCTCAACGACCTGTTGTCTCTCCAGGTACCCTGTCGGCCCCTTCAGATACTGGCATGTTGCCATGAGGTCTCCATGAAGCCGTCTCTTCAGGCTGAACAGTCCCAGCTTTCTCATCATTCCTAGGGGAGAAGCTCTAGTCTGGACTTGCTTCAAAACTTTCATGTCCTCCTTGTGCTGGGCACACCGTAATTGTGCACAGTACTCCAGGTGGGATGTCAGGAGAGCAGGGTAGAGGGGGAAATCACCACCCTAACCCTGCTGGCCACATTCCTTTTGACACAGCCCAGGACTCCATTGTTTTTCTGGGCTGTGAGCACACACTGCTAGCTCATGCTGAGTTTTTCCTCAGCCATCACACCTAAGTCCTTCTCCACAGTCTGGCTCTCAGTCACTTCTCTTCCCAATGCAGGTGTGTCTGGGATTGCCACAATCCAGGTGCAGGGCCTCACACTTTGTTGAGCTTCATGAGATTCACACCAGCCCACCTCTCAAGTGTGTCAGGGTCCTTCTGGAGGGATCCCTTCCCTCCAGGGTGCCAAATTATTGCGGTGCTGTGGTTTGTGACTCAGGCCCCCTCTGCTTTGTGTCTGGTTACCTGTGCAGAGGTGAAGGCCATGGTGAGGTAGGTGCTGTGAGCCCACCTGCTCATGATGAGCTTGGTTTCTCTCAGAGCTTTTCACCAGGCAGTGTGCCCTGCCCGGCACCAGGCCAGTTAGGTTATGCTTTCAATGTCATGTTTGAGTTCCTAGCATGTCGTAAGGCAGCCCTATTTTAAATGATCTTAATGAGTCCTTACTCCAGGCACTGTGGTGTCTCTTGGGTTGCTACCTGGCGTATTGCCAAGGAAGTGTCATGTAATTTAATTTGGTACACGTGTCCAAGCACAAGTGCTTTCTCTCTCAACCACCCCTTCCAGTCAGAGCTTCTGCAATGATCACCAAAATTGCTGTTACTCCATCTGGTCTCCTCAGCAAGGCTCCAGATTAAATGGTACCTGGGATCATTCCGTTACATAGAAAATAAAGTTGCTGACTTGTACTAGATGGTCAAATATAATTCTAAAAATTCAGAAAATGTGCAAATAATTGCTATGTAAGGTGCTTTTTGTATAATGCTTTAATATAAATTCTATGCATTTTTAATACATTTCAGATATAGAAATCTCTAAGTCTAGTATAGAATACTTCTTGGCTGCTAACTGCAGTGGCAGACAAGCCACTACACAACCCTGATTTCCACAAGACATGCGAGGATGACCAGCTTATAGGTGACCCGTACACCTGCATGCACCTGTGTGCACATATAAAGAAATGCACATATATATACACGTGTTTTATGTGCCTCAGACACTACTGTACTATTTTTAAATAGCAGTTTAAGCCCTAAATTTTAAGGCACTGCTTCCATGGAAGAGGAAGCTAGACTCTTCTGGTTTCAGTGACAGCAATGTAGAGTGCCTTTTGGCATCATTTATCTTCACCTCAATCCAAAACTGGATGCAAGCAACAAGAGTATTTATAAAGGTGCTTTCAGTAACCACCTTCCAGGAAGTGCCCAATTCAAAGTGTGATTTTTTTAATATAAAATACAGTGGAAACAAAACTATGAATAAGTTTGGTGAGTCAGAAAATAAGTTAGGCATGAAAATGAATTTTTGAAGTTTGTTTATGTTACTGTTTTCATCTTGGGTTTTGTACGTCATGTGCTATCCTCTCTTTTCAAATTAAATTAAGAAAGAGGGAATACTTGGAAGGCACAATTTATCTAACCCATTTAATGGGTTAATTTAACCAATTATCTAACCCCTTCTATATTAGCATTCAATCTATCAGGTTAAAACAGGAACACAATAGTTTGTATTTCTATTGTCAGCTGTAAAGAGAAAGCAAGCAAAAGACATTTGTACAGAGTTCTGCATTTGGCCAAATCATTCCTATCCTTTGTTTATTTTAATACTGTATGGAGGTTAAATTATGTTTCAGTGTAAAAGGTAGATGGATATGAAAAGTTTTTCTCTCAGTCCACTCATCTGCCAGCTCACAGAGGCTGAAACAGATTGCTCTTAAATTTAGCAGTGTCAAAGTTCTGTGGTTGGTCTAGTCTGCAGGGCTTATTCTATAAATCACAGGGAGACATGGATATCTCCAGGTGATCCAATGTATCCCCTTCATTCCTATGATTGGTGCCTAAGGGGCATGAAAGTTGCCACTGTTTGGAGGTACATCTCTCTTCACTTTGCATAGACTGTCCTCAAGCTTTCAGACAGAAAATAGGATGTGCTATGTGTGAGGACATCCTTAACAAGCTAGAGAAATTACAAAACCAACTCCATCATTATTCACAGGGGCTGCCCAATGGCATGTAGCATTTTAAAACTGCAGAGACACTAGTATTTATTGAAGGGGATAGAGGACATTGGGTGACAGTGTCCTTTTTGTCTAGGCTGCTGTCTGGAAGTCATGCTATGTGCATTCAAGATGTGCTCCAAATTACTGTCAAATTGTCATTCCACAGCCTTTGCAAAAATCAATTGATGATCTGTTTTTATTCAACAGTTATCCATATCTGGAGCTGACAGATAATTTCCAGTGAGCTATGGCACATGAAGACTTTACACATATTTCTATATCCACATCAGCAGTAAAACTAGGCATAGAATATGTCCCAGAAATAGTCCACTGTGTTGAAAGGAAATACACTGGTAGAGCAATACAGGAAACCTCCTGTTTGTAACATAAGAGTGAAACTTGTCTTCTATGGGTTAATCAAACTTTATAATCACCAAATTCATGTCTTAACATTCTGCATCCTGCTTCTCCTTCAGGTTTTTCTCATTATTATAAGGTGGGATGTCTTGCTCATGAGCAGAAATCTTAACTGAAGTCAGTAGGAATATTGTTATTTCAAAAATATATATAGAGCATGGAAAGGCCATGGATAAATGCAACTAAGTTATGTCTGTGTCTATACCAAAGGCACATAGGGGAGTGATATGACTGGTGACATTTCAATTACTTTTGCCTCCCAAGACAGGTGACTAGGGCTTGAATCCACAGTCGGGTACTTTAGCTCATCCCAAGGCACCATTGTGATGACCAATTAAAATGTTCAGAGGGAAACTTTCCACAGGAGGAGGTAAAGATCCCACACACCAGTGACTGGTCTTTGGAGGCCAAAGGCTCATTTATATTCTGCACTCACAAAAGATGTCCAAATCCACTTTTCCAGGAAAAGCATTTATTGGAAAAGCATATGTAACAGAGGGATTTATAGTGAGAACGAAGAATCTGCTGATGAAACAGTGAGGCTTACCTGAGCCTTGTGTAAGGACTTAGAAGACAGCTCCTACTGGAAAGGGGGTAACACTTTAGTTAAGTTTGCAAACAAGGGAGGCCTGTGTTGCTATTTCTAACATATTGTTTGAGAAAATGTTTTGTAAGTAAGCAATTCATGCAGGAAACTAGCTGACTTTTAAGTCACCAGGTCCTGCTCCCAGCAGGGAACTGATCTGAATTTTGTTATCACTTTGCAAAGCTTTGTATGTTAAAGTGTTAAACTGAACCCTAAAAATAATGAAATCATTTTAATCAGTGAGTTATTTTTAATACAACAAACTTAGCCAAGTGCTAACTGCGAAGCAGCACTGAGTGTGTATGCATAACACCATTGCCACTGGTGTGAGTTGTTCTTTCTGGCTTCCTCTGCATCCCAGGATATTAACCCAGCGTGGAAAACATCTCATTGCTTTTTGGACCAGCATTACTGCTTTTTGATATGTGAAATTACATATATTCTTTGAAATGGAAGAGAAAGTATACTAAGTCAATAAGACTGAGTAAGTATGTAGGTGTTTCCATGAGCCAGGCCTAACAATTCTTTGGCTGATATGTTAGCTGGAACTTTTTTTTCAAAAGGAAATTTTTTGTTCCCTGTGGGGTTCTTTCCCTTGTAATGATATTTTGTGTAGCATTCTCTCTCTGCTATACTTCATGATAATCCTGTATTGTGTAGTTGATCATATTTACAGCATTTTATCTTTATTTTCTTGTATTTTATCAAAAGATAAAAGAGAAGAATGTGCCACAGTACAAGTATGTGCTTAAATATTATATGCTATTGAACAACTGCTGTGTTTCATCTGTGTCTCTGCTGCTTGTTACTAGTTCTTGGTAAATCACGTAGAAATTGGGCTATAGACGCATTGAGCGAGGGTGATGTCTTGCTTTGTCTCCTGTAAAGTCCCTAGTATACATGATTTTATATATTTATAAATTATATATTTATAAATTATATATTTATAAATTATATGACAGTAACAGATTCAGCTTTTGAATGGCTAAGCACTGCCCTTACTATATAAATACTCCAACATGATATGTAATTAAGCATTAAGAAAAAAGCATAAAGAGTGAGAAAATCCCAATTTATCAAAATAGAGTATTACCTGGACATATCATGGTTAAACATCTTTCTTCTTTCCTTTTTGTCTGCAGAAATATGAGCAGTAATCCTGAAGCCTGAAAAGAATGTGCTGACTGAAATCTTTATGAGATTTTTAATGAGGATTAGGGAATCTCAGATAGCAAAATCTACTGTGTACAAGGAGGTTGTTGTGAAAGAATCTTCAGACAAGTTTTAGACCAGAATCCTTTGTCAGCAACAGTAGGATCCAGTAAGGATAATATGCTAATTTTAACCAGCAATAGGCTTCATATAGGGATCTAAAGAAATGGAGATAGATACAATCTTATTAAGCTTTTGTGTTGACACTGCACAGCTTGTTACTGCATTCAACTGAAATTTAAGAGCAGGATTGTAAAACCTATATAACATTTTAGGAAGATATACAGCAACATTGAAACCTGAATAACATTTGAAAGAATAAGTAGAAAATTCCCTTAGCCCTTGGGCTACCACCATTTTTCTATTCCAGCAGACAAGTAAATGCTCTAGGTGTCTATGCCATAAAAAATTTTCCCAGAGGCAATTCTGGCAAAGCACCTACTTTCTTCAAACCAGACCTGCTGCTTTAACCTTCTGAATGTCAGATTTCTAAAACTAAGTTCTCCTGGTGCACTGCTAGCTGTTTCTAGTCTAGGCTTTCCTTGCAGCCTGCAGAGAGGTATCACAGGCGGGTACACTCAAGGAACAGGAACAATTGATTCCTTCCTTATAACAAGAGAGCTGTAAGGTACATTTAAACAATGTCTCATTGTAATTTAATTATGAAAAGAAAGTTCTAACAATTAGAAGGACAATTATTGTTTTATCAGACTTATGATATTGATTGGTAGTAATTGTTAATCAGTTCAAGTATCATTTATCATGCCATTAATTTTTCTTTAGAAATTTATCAGTGGTTTAATATTTTAATGTATAATGGCTGTATGAACTGTCTGGCACCAAGGAGCAGAGGCTGGGTAGTTTTGAGACAGATATGTATAATGTCCACACTGCATTTTTCAGCACAAAAACCAGGGGAATAGATACAGCTGCAGTGCAGTATTTGAGTATTTGCACATCTGAGTCATATTGATCTCAATAGAGATATGTCATTTAACCTCACAAAAAGACATTGTCATCCTCTCATCAACCATCACATAACTATTTTAAATTCTCTACAATATGTTCAAATGACCAGAAATATTTTATAGGTCAGCTATGTTCCATGGCTACAAAACGAACTGTGGCTCATCCACTGCTGCCACATTTCACAATGGCATGATCCATCAAATCAGAACTCAGCAGAGCTGAAGAGTTACAGGTGCTAAACAGTAAGATGATTCCAGTGAGGGCTTAGAAACCTGGAAAGCATTGAAAAGTGCTGTGGAGTTCCTATTGCTGTACAAATTGGATCAATGTTAGCATTGTTGTCAGCAGCACTGAGTGTAGAAGCTGGAGGTGGTTCTTTGCAACTGATGTCTTAGGCTTCTGATATGATAGATCAGATGGGCAAAAGTTTTCTTTCAGAAAGAGCATGTGCATCCACAGATGCAGAGAAGCTGCTTTCAGCCTTGTAAGTATGTCAACAGTAAAACCATATGCCTATTTAGTATCTTTCTCCATTGCTAGAGATACCACATGTATGAAAAGTAAAACTGATGGATCAAAAGACAGTATAAGAAAAGGCATCTATAAAAAGTTAATGTTATAGTGCTAGCTGTGTTTTATTTGAAAAAAAAGAGAAGAGGAAATATACAAAGCACTTTGAAAAGCTTATTTTGTGATGGAACAAGTCAGAATATATATATTAGAATTCAGCATCCTATTTTGTTGCCTTCTTTTAAACCAAAATTATTCCTGAATTTTAATGAAGGAAAATCTGGCATGTCTGAATGTATGCAAGCTTTAAAAAGTCACGGGAAATCTACCTCAGCTTGGGCAGTTAATGACCTAATGACCTCTTGGTTAACCTAATGAGTCCTCTTCAGCAAGCAAGGGCACAAAAAAGGAAGCTATCTTCTCAAACAGATAAGGTCAATTTGCCAGCAGAAATTATCCTCCTCTCAGAGTTGAGGATAAATGGTTTCCGGTTGTCCATCTGAGCTTGTCATTCAAGCATTTTTCCAGACTGTAGAGCAAACTAGGGAAATGGGTTGAGAAAGAAGGCTCATCTTGCTAGGGCAGGTGTGTAAAGAAGTCTCTAGTTTTGATCTTTGTCCTTTTTGTTTCAAGCAGATAATGTGTAAGTAAAGAAACTGACACTTCCCTAAATACATAAGCTTTTAGAGCAAATTTCTGGAAAGACCTAATGAGCTTCAGCTTCTAACTGGAAGCTTGTATCCACCTTCTTTTCCCTGCTGTACCAACAGCTAAAGCATACGCTGTGTATGTGTGCCTGTACGACACACACACTTAGGAAACACTTATGATCTTAATTTGTGGGAGTCCCTTAAGTGTGGATATGGTGCAGATACAAAATAGCACAGCCAAATGTTTGACCCCAGCATTCTCTGATTAGTAATGAACTTGCTACAGCAACAGAAACCACTGGACTAAGTCACTTCTAAAGTGGCTGCATGGGTACCATGTTGGCATTCAAATGACCAGAATATAAATCCGTGGGTAGGTCTGGGGTTTTTACATTCTTGGCTAATAATTATACTGGAATCTTCTACCTTAGTGGGCTGGATGCTCTGTTTCCACCTTACTGCTGGTTAGAAACAAGCAAGCTTTTAGTTACAAGTAAATTTGGGTCAGTTTATTTAGCTATCTCCTTCTATTTTGCAACCTTTTAACTTTTGAAATTGTCATATTTTCTTGCAAGAATTTGCCTGGTTTCCCTAATTGATAAAGTAAGTTCATGATCTAGGTAGTATTTATAAAGAGAGGGTTAGTGGGAGGCAGCATCAAGCAGCATGGTGTCGTATTAGTACACAGAGAAATTGTAATGGGGAGAACATCTTCATGTAAGTTCTCCATTCAGCATTGCCAGGAAGAAATTCAGGAAAGTGGGACTAAATGCTAGCTGATCCCAAACAAGAAAAACTATGCATCTTTTAAAATAACTCCTTTTCTACATCTACATATCATGATTGCTTTGGAGAGGTCTTATAGCATAATGGAAGGTAGTGGTTCCTAGCTATAAAATTACCAGCACTGAGAAACTTAAAGACCACAGGTATGTTCAGGCTGAGTCAAACAAAACAGAGCCACACGCTGTTAAAACCTGCATGGTCTCTAATTTTGTCATCTGTGGGTTGATTCCTGGTGTGTTAATGAAGACCTAGGTACAGTTTGCTTGATCAATGTAAGGCTTGTGACTTGTTACTTAAGCACTAAACAAGATTTAGTTTTTTGAGCTGTTGCATCTGATACCTCAATTATTCATCCTGGGAATTAATGTACAATTAACATGAATTTGTGCTCTCATGGAAATTGATGGTTATGTTCATTTAGATGCAGTTGTTGAAAGAATTCTGAATAATGAAAAAGCTGATAATAATATCTTTGTATTGGATACAGCTCAGACTGTGTAAGGAGCAGTTTTTTAATGTAGAAATATCTTCACAGTTTGTTTTATTTCTTCCATTGTCCCTTCAGTTTCAGGCTATTAGGCATATGTGCCAATGACTTCCCCTAATTATGACCTTTCAATAGTTTTTGTCTACAAGTATATACAAAAGAATTGGCCTACTTCTGTACTGATTTTTACACTTTGATGTGACTGGAATTAACCCATTATAAAATAGAAAAAGGAAGATCTTAGATAGGTCTGTTCTTCTGGAGGTTTTTTCCTCCAGCATATCATGAGATTTGTCAGTAAGTTACTGGTAATGGAATTAATTAGTGTATCCAAAAACAAGGTAACAGTGTGCAGTTGCTAAGAACAATGGAATATGTTTTTCAGGGCAGAGTGATTTTATTCTTAACTTTTAAATAGAGCAGTTTCACAAGAAGGGGGATGTTTGGTTTGAATCTGTTGGTTTGGGGTTTTTTTAATGTGTTGATTTCTCTGTTCCTGCATCAAAAGCTTTCCTTACTGTTTGGAGGACATAGCTAGGGATCATTAGTCCAAGCATGAAGCTGCAATGACATCTGCAGCTCCTGCATGAGCCTAGGATTTCTCTTGCACAGAAAACTGCTTATGTGCAAGCAGCCACTCACCTCCACACAGGGGACACCAAGTTACTTGGAATAACCAGCAAAATTAAACAGGGTTGGGGTGTTTTTGCTGCCTACTTTTAGCTTCCAGTACTCATTAATGAAAGATACCTAGCATTGTTTATGAAATTTTTCCCTAATCTATTATTATAACCCTTTAGGCTGAGTGTTGTCCTGTCCCTGGTTTCCTGGTGATCACTTATTCTGGGCACATAGTTCTGAAGGTGGCATTGTTATTGACTGAACCTACTAACTGCTTGAGAAAATGTTGATTACTTCACATTCCTGAAAATTAATCCTGAAACCTTCCTGAACTATATTAATCAACTCCTTTAACTTTTTCTCCAGTGGAGAAGGTGGAGGCTAGCAATGTCATCGAAGAGCAGGTGCTCCTCCCTGCCTCATTAGCACCTTGCCTTCTTCACTTGCAAAATCCTCAAACCCAAGAAGGCTATTTATAGTTTTTACAAAGCTCCTTTGGTCTGTCCTGTGTCTGCAGCTAACCATTTGTCTGCCTCTTCCACTCTGTTAAATCAGCTCCTTGTGACAGCACCCTCAAGATGCACAGAAGAAATGACTCTGGAATGTCATGGCAGGTCTGAAGGAGATGGATGGCAGCTGGAATGGGGGACCAATGGGAGCATTTAAACATACCAGCTTCTGAGAGACCGAGTCAGAAATCAGGAGAATGAGGATGGTCAAAGGGGATCATGAAGGCCTAGGAGGGGGGAAGAGCAGGGACTCCCATGAATAAGAGCTAAGTGTATCCCAAAACAGGAGGGTAATGTCAAAATGCCTACAAAGCAGATGCTGGTGACAAATTACTTTTAATTTTTTAATATGTGTATCCAGAATGTATTACAATCAGAGTGAGAGAGGACACTTAGCCCTAATAATAGAAGCCATACTAGAAACAAAATAGGAATATTTTCTTCCCTGCATTTGCAATAATTCTGTTTTGACAGTTATCCTTGCACAATGTCTCAAAAACAAATACTACTTTTGGATTGTGATGAGCAAGAGTCTTTGTAGTCCTCTGTCTGCAAGGTATATCTCGACAGATGTCCTTGTAGTTTCAGGATATTATGTATAATTTTTCCTTCCATAAGCAAGGCAGCACAGCCTGACTAGCCAAGGGTATTAAACACCAGACCAACGTACACACTTGATACTGGGAATAAGAATCAGTATTTTAGGTTGGAATGAAAAATTCTATATTTCTAATGACAGTAGTGATAACCATGATGACAAGTGCTTTTTTATGACATTAAAAAGCAGGCACCTTTAAATGTTGATAGCAGAGGTGTGCAGTGCAATTTAATTTTCAGCACATATGAAATGTCTCTGTACATACTCCTGCTTTCAGTAATAGCTATGCACACATGTGGAAATAAATGCTGTAGGTAATAACAGCCAGGTTGGCTGCAGCCAGCAGAGTGACCTTAAATATCTATCACTTATCAATGTATGCAGATGCTCCCCCATCACAAAGGAGGATTAATGATGTTACTTCACAGAGCTAATGAGAGAATGAACCACTTAACGTTTGATTCACAAGAGCCGTAAAGCATTATGTAGACACTGTTTGTTTTAAATTTCTCCCTCTATCATTCTGGCTAATGGGTAGTATTTTTCATATTCATACCATTATTAAAATCACATTATATTTCCTAGATAATCCAAAGAATCTTTCTGATACCCCTTTGTTGCTTCTCTTCCATTTAGCATTTCTCTTTCAGGCTGCCTTGGTTGCAGAATCTCAGTTCAACAATATGCCTTGGTTAGAAGATACAGGTGGGTAGGATCATGTCTATGTCCCCATCCCCCTTCCCCCAAGAGTCACAATCAAAGGGCTTTATTCTCCTCTTACAATGCCTAATGATCTCTGATTTTTCTTCAGTTTTGGGATTTCATTCTTGAGATCCAGTTTACTCTTCTGGATGGAAAATATTTAAAGGATCTGTCTCAGAATTTTTCCTCCCACTTCTGTAAAGCTGAAAGAGGTTGTTCTCAAGCATTGTATGTCCATATCTGGATCTTATTCTTGCACCAGCTAACAACCATGAAAAGACATTATCTGCAAATGATATGAAGCATCATGTGTCATTTCTTTCTTATTTAACACCAGTGGACTTAAAAATTTGTAAATATTTTTACAGGGAGAACCACCTGTATAAAAATTAATTCATATACAAAAATGACAGACCACCTGTGCAAGCCTGTGCTGTTAAAATAAAAGGTAGCAGCAATTACACACTTGTGATACAAATAAGAATTCTCATCTATGTTCTTCTGCTTCTTTTTCATTTTTATTTTTTTCCAGTAAAATTTCTGGTGTCAAACTCATACATTCCTCAAACAAATCAGGCTATATCTGTCCTATTACAAGCGTGAGTGTTCTAGGAACATAGTTTAAGGATGAGGTAGGTCCTGTTTAGAACTCCCAAATGGCTCTTATATTTCCTTTAAGAAAACAAAAAATAAATCACTCTCTCATTTCCTTCTGTTACATGCTATTAGCCTTGCCAATGTGAGATGCTTTCTGGAAGCAGCTGAGACAGCAGTTCATTTGAAGCCTGCTTTAAAAATATCTTTCTACACTACTCTCTTTCCAGTCCACCCAGTTGGAGAGTTTCTTTTTACACCAAACTTTCCATCTGGATTCAGAGCATTCTGAAAAATCAGTTCCCACTCTTCCAGGGGTTAAATTTCTGCTAACAAATATGGACTATTTGATATGAAAACCATTATTGTTTGATATGTCAAATAAAACATTTGTCAATCAAAAGTCTTTAAGCACTGGGCTATGTGACATTTACTCTTTTATAAACCGACATAGTCCCTGGTGGCATGCCTTTCTTCCTCTCATTTAAATAGTGGTAGGAGAACAAATCACACTTCAGGGCAAGTTGATAACTGCCAGTCACGATTTCTGCCTTGTTTACTATAATGAGCAGGGTAATAAATGCATCTGACCATTTCAGCTGGCATTTGCATAGATGAATGATTTGTCCAGTCAGTCGCTCTCCAGTGATTTGGGCCTTTTTGTCAGCACAAAGAGCATTCAGTCTCCCTGGAATTTACAGCAGCCAAGCTCTCATTAGCAAACATCCTTTACCATGAATGATTCAAATAATTACCACTGAAATAATAAACTGTTTCACAAAAACATTTTATTTGATGGCTCCAAACATCAACTTTTCTGAATTGTTGACATTCAAATAAGCCAGAGAGCTTTATTGTTGAGCAACAATGATCCCCTTGTAAAAGGGTGGGCATTGTTTTACCTCCAGCAGACCTTTAAACTTGGCCAGATATCAAATGTGTCCCTCAAACAGCCAGCCAACGTGCCGGGTAATTGGAGGGCACGTACCAGATGGAGCTATAGTAAGACTGTATGTTCTGGCTCCCAACTAATTTTCACTAGATTTACTGAGGATATTGTGAGTGTAAAATTCCAGACTAATTAGCAGCAAGTTATCTCTTTGCTTCTACAGGAGTTTTGTAATTATTAAATGCTTCTGCTTGCACTGAGTGTTCAGTTCTGAGTTCTCTTCTGTAATGGTATTCTAGTGCATAATTGAGTGTTATTTGATATAGTTTTGGAGTTCAATCAAATGAGCAAGCAACAATTATATCCCATTATGATCTCCTCTAGTGCCTGGCAATAGGAATGATGTCACTGTATTTCCAAACCCATAGCATGAGGCAAAAGGAATTTCCTGCTATCTCTCTCCTTTACCCTTTTAGCGTGCATAATTAGGAAAGTTTTATTAGTTAATTTAGAGTAAGGCCATTTACTACAGGTTTTCATAGGCTGCAGGAATGTATTCAGTTTTCATTGCAGCATTGTTTGTATGGGTATGTGCATGAAATTATTATCTTAATATCAAGCAAAGGGGTTTCAATTGCACATTTTATGCTTCTCTTAACTGTGAGGAAACAAAATAGAACAACAGAAGGGGGAAATATTTTACTCATTCTAGCACATTCTTCATTGCATGATTTCGCTCTCACATTATGGTTGAGTAGGTAACAGTAATCTCAAGCAGCCTAATACCTGAGACCTTGATATTCAGAAATAGAATAACTGAGCCCTGATTTTCATTTAGAGGCCCTTTATATTCCTCTGGCAAGATAAATTTCTTCTGCTGCCAAGCAGAGGTAGAGAGCTCCTAAAATATGTGCAAGTCAGGCCAGTAAAATTAAATACATTAGAACACATGACTGTTATTTGCAAGCCATAAAGCATACTCCCTAAGATATAAGGTCTAATAATTGTCCTGAGTCAGGAAGGCAAATATTTAGAACTCAACTTTTCATACTTAGGTATTTGCAATAGAATGAACAAAATCTGCCTCATTTTTATTCTCCCAAGGGTAATTGCCCATTGCAACATCCAAATTTGGGACTATATATTCTATTTAAGCACCAGGCTTTGCAAGCTGAATCCCAGTGAACAAAGTTACTTAGATAAATTGAACATCATCTCTGAGCTTTCCAAAGTTGTCCATGGGCATTTCTTCTTCATCCAGCCGAGACCACTCAAGTTCAGTCTAGTTCAGTTATTTGTTATTTCTTCCTGCTCTTTCTCTAATCTATAGTCAGTACATAGTTTAAATAGACTGTTTCTCATTCTCCTTTTTGACTTTTTGGGTGCAAGTTCAGAAAGAAATTAAGAAATCTCTTAATAATTCACTTTTGACAGATAGATAAGGGTTTTTTTGGCTTAAATTTCTATTCCATTTTGTTATTGATAAAGCTAAGGAACAGGCAGAGTTGGCTGGAGCCATTTACATGTGTCCAAGTGTGAAGAATATTTTTTATACCTTCTGGTAGTCCCATGTTCTTTTAGGCTGAGAGGAGATTGCTCTCTTGCAATGAAGAAGAGTAAACGCTCAGTTAAAAGCAATGCTGCTTTCCAGAGCAGTCCACTGAGACCATCAGCAGGAAGAGAACCTGCCTGCTCATATTTAACTCACAGTTTGCTCTCTGTAGTCTTCTGTAGCAAACTGCTCACACTGTTACCATTCTGCCAGTGTGGCACAGGTGAATGTTCTGCTTCTGTCACCACCAACCTAGACTGTAAAGTTAATTAATGACCTATTCAATCTCAAACTGCAGACATCTTAGACATCACCACAATTTAAACAGCAGTAAAAAAAGTCCCATTTCAATGGAAACAAAAAAAAACACAGAATTTAAGCCAGGATTTAGCGAGGGATTCAACTCCAAGTATAGGTGTGTAGGAGGCAGGTATGTAAGCTCTCATCTAACTTGAGACCTTGTCAATTCTGTCAGAGGACCATGGAGAACAAAGTCTTTGTTGACTGTAAAGAGTAGAACTCCACAGGTTACAAAGGAAGATGAGATATCTTGTTCACCTGTAGAATTCTTCATGTGGACACCTAAGTCTCAGTTTAGTTGCCTAGATATAGGCACTTTGTGTTATTTGAAATATTCTCTGGAGTCTGTCATCTGCACAGGGCTATGAGCAATTTCCACACCTCTGGAACAGCAGCTGGAGGCTTAGAGCAAGCAAAATACCACTAAAACTCATGTCTACCACCCTAAAAAAAAAGTGTCTTAATCCTTCCTCAGGTCTACAAATCTAAATATTGAAAATTCTAGCTGTGACAAAACTAGAGCATCCTGAGTAGAGTTGATTTTAGACAGAGGCAGCATAGGTGCCTGCCTAGTGCTGCACTCTGCTAACTGCAGGAAAACAGCATGCTAAGGACCATTTACATATTCTTCATCTTCCTGGGAACATGATGCCTTCCTCAGTCAGTCTCCATTGCTGCTCCATTGCCACCTGGTAGTAGAGTAAAAGATATGGTTGCAGTACAAACACTATTTACAGAAAGAGGTTATATTTTATTTTTCTAGCTCACTTCGTTGTGCTTAGACCAGCAATATGATTTATCTCATCAAGGCATTACAATTTCTTGTAATTGTAAGATGCAGCTGCTGTTAATTAGTAAAATATTGTTCTAATTTCTTGCATATATTTTTCTTTCTAATTAGGAGACTTCCTATACTATGTCTGACTGTTTGCTTTTACAACTGACAAACCTAGTAATATTAAGCAAGCCTAGTGAAATGAGTAAGTCAGGCCAGTAGTAGTAGTGAAAGTGCCATCTGTAAACACTGGGATGTGTATTATAAGAAGTTTCTTCAGATCACCTTCTGTATAACCCTTCATTGTGACAAGGAAACCTCAATTAACATCCATGTAACAGAAAAATACCACTTTTTTATCCACTGCTGTGGCAAGGTTTTAACTGGTAAATTTAAAATGCTAAACACAGAAAGCTTTCTGTAAATGTGTTTTGTTTGCACTTACATTATCTGTAGCAACACTGGCTAATTAAAAATGGACTTGCAAAGTACCCAATGGCTGTCAATCTGGAACTATTGTTTTTTAATTTTAATTCAGACCATTTCAAGTCATATTTTAGTGAAGCAGACACTAAATTTATCATGAGCAGGTATCAAATAATTTTCAGTCCCGTGTAAAAGAGATTGTTCTGAATATGGAAATATTACATAACAAAATGCCTACTAAAATTTTTACATAACTTCTCAAATGGAAATACATATCAATTAATTTTAAGCCATATCCTATCCTTTTAATTAACTGTTAAGTAAATTTACTTATGTATTTACTTAAGTAAAGTTTTCTTTAGATCCATCACATATCATAATATTCCCAGTTTCAGACAGGCAAACAAACTTAATTAACAAAGTTAGTTTTCAGTGATATCCAGAGTAAGTTAGGAGTAGTTCATACTGTAGTAAATGCTAGAATGACTTAAGGTATAAACTATTTCAGAGAAGGTGAATTTCAAGGTAATGCAACTTTAGAGTTATGCTCCAGTCAGCCCATTGTATTACACCCTGGTCTGTGCCTGGCTGTTTGTACTGGGTGTTCATTCTTTTATCAGTGTGGTCTTTTCCTGAACACCCTGACCCTTCTTTGGCAGTATATTTAGAAGCTGTCAGAGTTAGGAGTACACTAAAGCACATTAGGTGACTCAGTTTTGTGAGACCGCTCTCTACTTGAACTCTGGCAAGGCTTCAATGAGACATGAGGGGAAGAAGAGAGACAGTTCTCATAAGAAGCAAACTTCTGTCTTTCAGTGTGGATGCTTTCACAAATAATGTGCTTATAACCAGAGGCAAATGCTCAGTTTGCTATTGTCACATAAACAAGCACCAGGCTCTTATGATCTGGGCAACAGTAAATGTAAAAACCTGCTTTCTCTTCCTTTGTGGGTAAATCACAAGTGACCATTTATGAAGTCTGTCCTCAAACCTCATGACTCTGAAGTCTGTGTTCTTTGTGTATGCAGATTTACTATTTAAGAGCTAAAAAAAGCTCAACAGGCCCTGAACAATAAATAAATCCCAGCTACTGAATTTCTGTGTAAGTCATGTCCTCTGAAAATCTGACTCCTCCAGAGGTGAGTCATTTGGCCTGAAATCTCTTTGTCAGTGAGCCAGATCCTGCCTTCTTTTATGTCCCTCCTGTAATGGTCTCTGGCAATTCCCCAGTGCAGAAAGAGTAAATCAGCCCCATGGCTGTGCCTTTGCCACAGGGCAAGTGTTCTCAGAGTCCCTGCTAGAGAGCATTATGGCTTCCTTGTTCTGTGCAGTCCAGGCCTTGGTGGGATGCTAAGCCAGTTTTTTTTTCTAGTGCTGCAGAATCTACATTTCCTACACTTGTACTGCTCTTATGCCTGTGCCATACAGTCTCAGATGAACAAATGTAGTAAAGAGAGGGAGATGGTGGTTTGTGAGTGGGAGAAAATGGATTTAAGGTGAAAACTGTGCATAGTGGCACAGACCATAGCCAGTACACAAGGTTGCCACAGCAGAACAGCCACAGATGGCTGGGAGTAGAGCTGCCCCTGTGGCACCCAGATCAACCAAAATTAAGAGGGTAACAAAATCACAATATTGTTTATTTTAATTCCAGTCCAAATACCCAACACTTTCACATCAACTTCTACTGCCTTTAACATGACTCTGGAGTCAGAGAAGTACTGGAAAATAAAAGAGGAGCTGTGCAAAAAGCTTAATATAGAGATATTGTGCCTTATCCTTTTAGATATATAACAACTAAAAATGCAGCCTGTTAAGCCTGCAGAGCCCTCCAGCCTCTGAAAGCTAAGTGCTTCCAGGGAATCCTCCCTATCCAGTACCAAAATTATAGCTGCTGTTTTGCAGTGGTAAGACTGGTGCTCTGCCTTTCTGGGACACAGCACTGTGAGCACAAATAGACCTTCTTCCCTTTCCCTCTCATCTGCCTTCTTTCCAGGAGAGCAGCAGCTGCTGGGCTTTCCCTTGAAACCTTCCCCCTTCACTGAGCATCTACACTACAAGTTCCCTAAGCTTGACTCAGTTTTGCTGGAGACAGTAAGGAGTTAAACTCCCACTGTACTAAATGAAACTGTACAAAGAGGATGTTACTCCCACATATCCCAAACTTTCAGATGCCAAGCATATTTTCTTGAATGAAAGCTCTTTCGGTATTTTTCATTGGAGGGGGAAAATGCATTTCAGAAGAATCAAAACCAACAAAGAGATTACAGATAGCAAATATAACACTGCACATATTATGATGGCTAAGTACAGTAAACATAGATGGCTAATTAAGGGAATTCTTAGGAATGTCTTGAAACAGGATTGCTGTATACATTTCTGATGAGCCATCCTTTAAAGGCATCACATTCAGGAAGTATAATGGAAAGTCTTGTTCCTTCCTACCAGAACTACTTTATCAAAAAGCTAGCCTCATTTTTATTATTTACTGAGCTTACAGAAGTGCTTAGAGTTTCCAGGTGTTAATCTAGCTGCTTAACAAATCTTGTTAAAGACAGCTACTGACTCAGATTTCTCAGGAAGAAAAACTGAAGGAGATACTCCTCTCATCTCTTTCCAGATCATCCACCTGGGTGTCTTCAGGGCCAAGTAGCATCTCTGCAGATCTTAGGTAAAGTTGTGATTTCCTCCATGTATTTCTTCAGTTTGAACTACTTGATTAATATGAAACTTGTGCTGCAGCTCATTAGGGCAGTGTTTTTACAAAACTGAGTGCAAAATCTTCCATCCTGCCTTTCAGGAACAGACCTGAGGGTGAATGCAACAGGAAGTGCCTTGTCTGTGAATGCTTGCCTGCAGTGACCCCAAGCAAAGCCAACAGTGGGAAGGCAATTTACAGGGTGCATAACTGGGGCCTCTAGTGCCCTTCTTTGCTCTTCATTCCTTTAGTAGTACAGTTTGACTCCTATGGAAATGAGAGAAGTTGCTGGGACAGGGTAGAAACTGAAGTGGCATACCCTGAATCTCAGCCCTGTTAGTGCACCCGTTGGAGAACCTCTTCCTCACTTCATCTAAAAAGACACCATCCATTACATACATATTTTTAAAAACCCAAAAACCAAAACAGTTCTAGTTTCTCATTTAGTATGTAGTGCTTTCAGAGGAATAAAACTCTTTCTCCCTTGCTGCTGTCACCACTTTCAGCTCCCCACTTCTGTCTTCCAGAGTTACAACAGAAAATCTGTGCACAGAATGGATTTATTAAGGTAAATTATGCTTGACCAACCTGGTTATTAGAAAAGAGCAAAATGTCATTA
This sequence comes from Oenanthe melanoleuca, assembly GCF_029582105.1. NCBI lineage: Eukaryota > Metazoa > Chordata > Aves > Passeriformes > Muscicapidae > Oenanthe > Oenanthe melanoleuca. The sequence continues at coordinate 38,472,238 of NC_079336.1, forward strand.
TCAGAATCTAAATCACTCTGAGAATCAACAAACACTCCTACTTACAGAACCTACTTTTAGAATTTTAGCTGGTCTTCTTCTAGCTTCTTTGAATCTAATGAATATAAGGGCCATCTAGCCCGAGACACTTTTTTTCCCAGCAGATTGGAGGGCAGATGGCTACAGAAAAGTATGAGAATATAGAAAACACATAGTGATATTTCCCAAAAATACTCTCCTAGCAACCACAAATTGTCATCTCAGAGGCTTTCTGAACCAGAGAGAGTGTTTGGTTTTTAACAGCCATTGGTGGATTTCTCTTCCATGAATGGCTCTGAAACAGAAGCAAGGAACAAGCCAGAGACACTACTACATTTACCTATCTAAATGCAGGGGTCAATGGAATAAAAATGTCATAAACTAAATTCAGATTTTTTGTATTAATGCAAAATGCACTGGTTTTCATGCTGATGGTACCACAGTACATAGTCAGATGAAAATTTAAGTATGTTTTGTTAATCTCCATAATGTGGATACACCAGAGAAGCCATGCTCTAGTAGTATAAATTACAAGAGTCTTCATGTGGTCAGTGAGTTTCCCTGCATAAAACACAGGAAAATTTGGCTCACCAAATTTTATCAAATTTATCAAGATTCTCTTGATAAACAAGGCTATAAAGAAATATTGCATGTATTCTTGAGTTGCAGATAAAAATGAAGGAGGTTTTTGAAGAGAAATTGCTCAAAAAATGTCAAAGAAAAAGAACTGCACACTCTATATTGTAATTAAAGGAGTTAAAGAGTATCTTGGATAGCCTTGCATGATGTTAGATAGTACAATTTTATTCTGTTTAGGAAAGTTGGCTATCCAACTTTATCAGGCTCCACAAAATTTCAGTATGATATTTTAAAATCTATCTAAAACAGCAAGAACACACATATGTGCAATACCATGAATATAAATGCAAACCATTTAAAATACATCTAAGCAAGCAATCCAGTAACAGTCTGATCATGCAGGAGAAAAACAGATAATCTGAATTTGTCTATATCCATGTCTCTCTCTGTAAATATCTATCTATGCATACTCATAAATATTTCATCTGGATCTAGTTTGAATTTGGATTCAGCTCCTAACCTAGATGGGCAGAGTTCACAAATTGCCTGTTCAGTGATGCTGCTTTGTTTTGTAAGTGTGTAAGGATGTCATTCTCAAAACCCATAGAGACTCAAAAACCTCAAAGAAGAGAAACTCCTGAAGGACAATACCTTTGGTTCTGATTAGTCAAACACCCTAGGTTCTTGCTGGAAGGTGTATTATGGAAGGTAGTCAATTCACTGCTCAATTTTATATTAGAGGGACTGAAGGGAGGGCCTGGTTTCTAAATAGCTTTTTCTGTTGGCCTTTGCAGCTGACCACCCAGGGCACTCAGTTGTAACACTGTTGAGCACCTATGGCATGTTTGTTCTGTGCTTTGGAAGATTTTTCTTAAATCAGGAGCAGTATGAATAAGATATTTTTATCCCCAGAGAGGTTTGGGGGGTTTTTGTAATACCTAAAAATGAGCACACCTGTGATATGCTTTATTTACTTATATAAAATTAGTTTTCCTTGGTATGAAATATAGAACAAAGAACCACATATCTTTAGCTCATCTTTTCTATAATTTTTTTCTATTAAAAAATTGTCTGCTGCAACATGCAAGTTTGCATATCTGGATCCAGGAAATACAATGGGTTTGCCCATGAAGAGAATTTTAAGGTAAAAATCACTGTTTTTCTCTATTCTGTCCATTCTAAACTTTCTTTGGCTGAGAAGAAATGCTTCTTTCTAAAAGGTAAATTTTCAGGTAGATGTTAGATCTTGAAAGCAAGAACTTGGCAATAACTATCTGCTAAAACATAGTTATAGCATTGCTGCTGTGATGTCAAAGAAAACCTTTCAGCCCTGCACGACCAGCCTGACTTGAGCTGTCAGCACCTGTAGTGCTGCCTTGGCTGAGCCAACAATTTCTTCTGAAGACTTCCACCAGATGTACTTTTATACATCACCTAGATGTGTAGCATTAAGCAAAAGTATAAATATCTGGAAAAAAATAAATCTTAATTCTGTCCTCATAAAGCTTCACAGAGAAAAGCACTTGAAAAAAAATTGCCCAGTTGCCTTTTAGTGGACCAATTTTTAATGAACTTTTTCTCTTCTTGCACTTTAAATCAGTTGAAAACAGACTGTGTGAAATGTGCCTCCTGTTACATAGTACTACCGAGCTCTGGAGTAGTGAAATGACAGCATGCATGGGTAGCTGCAGCACAGAGAACTCCAGGCCAATGTGCACACATCACAAATTGCACAAATTGGGATCCCGATTCCGCGCAGCCCCTAAAACACGAGCATGCTATTAAGGACTGGGATGGTCCCAGTGAAGCCGGTGGAATTGTGTTCCTGCTAGTTCAGCGCCGTGCTCGGAGGCACATGTGCACAAACAAAGCCGTGTACAGCCCATCCATCTCTGCAATAGCTGCTGCTGACAGCTGCTGGATGCGGACAAGTGTGCCCAGTGCCACTCTGGCTTCTGCTGGCCTGATTGCTCCTGTCACCCGGCGAGAGGCCAGGGGAGCACTGGCAGCTGCTCTCGAGGGCCAAAGGAGACTGTAATGAGCAGGAGGGAAGCAGGCAGAAGGGCCACGTGGGGCTGTAAGGAGCAAGGGAGAGAGATGTGTTGGCTGCAATAAATCCCCTCGCTGGAGCCATAAAACTTGGATTTTTCTGTTAATAGGGCTCTGAGTTCCTCTGTAATGTCATCTGAAAAAAATTACAGCATTTGAGACGAACAAAAGGAAGTGTCTTGAAGGTCTAAGCTGATTCAAACTCATTTGACCCGACTGTTTCTTCATTAAGATAATATACTCTTAAATACATCAGACAATACTGATTTCAGTATTCTGTTCCCTTAAAAGCCTGCAGTTTCTTCCTAAGCTCATCTACATACACAAAGAGAGGAGGACTGGAACAAAGATCTATCACAGTAATCTCTGAAGAGACACCTGATGTAGGGCTGTAATTCACCACAGCACGGAGCAGTTACCCATGTGCCTCTAGCATCCCTGTCCCCTTAGGGAAGAATTAGATAAGGCTGCCAGGGCCTCTACAGTCAGACTCAATCTAATCTGAAGATTGTAGATATATGTCTTCAATGTATAGTGTGAAGAAACTCTACCCATACCGTATTACCCTTGTTTTTGAAGGAAATGAGGTGGATGTTGTCACGTTTTGTAACTGCATGTGCATCCACAGCCTCTCTCCACACTCCAGCACCATCCAAACCTAAACCTTTGGCTGTTCTGTCCAAATTTGGCAGAGGGGCAATAGGCCCAAAGATACAAGCTCCTGTGGTTCTGTGAAGGCAGGCAGCTGCCCAAGGAAGGGAGATCCACCTGGAAGAAAGGCGGGAGTGTGTGTTCAGCTCTTCTTCAACATGGAGCATCCGTGTGGCAGGGGGAGGCTCAGAGTGCTCAGCTGTGACAGAGGTCCCTCAGCAGACACCTGAGAATCCAAGCAGAGACACCCACCAGTCCATAGGAAGCCAAGCTCCTGCATTCCTACAGACCAGGAAGCCACCCTGCTTCCAAAGAGGAGAGAAAGGCACTGGCTGGAAGATAACAGTACTTAACAACTGATTTCATTTATTTTTACTGGTAAAATCTTAGGACCTGTCCCAGTTTTAACTTTCTAAGCTAGGTCCTGGTCTGCACCTGACAGTGCTGCTCAGCCTGCCCACTGTACAGCCAGGGGAAGATAAAAGCAAGCATATTCTGCACATCAAGCTGGTTCAGTTCCAGTGCTGAGCGTGGACCTGCCTGAGTGCAAGTGGAGCTGTCAGCTCGTACAGGCTTCACTGTCAAGGGCTGTGTCATCTGTCAGTGTCGGTTCCAGCTCACTGTACCACATAGAGGCAATGCACTGGTGCCTCCCAATTGATAACACGCTGCCAGAAGCATGTTACTTTCTCATCTGTCTTCTTGTAGCTGTCAAAACTGGAATCCATTAATTAGTTTGTTGTTGTGAATTTTATTTGTTCTGAAGACATGTAAATTTCAAAGTAAGACACAGAAAAAAAAAAGAAAAAAAAAAAACCAACCAACAAACCACGAGGAAGGTGCCAATGGGGGGTTCACAAACCCTAAGTGGCAGCTATTATGAACAGTAAGTGCTGGCTACAAGAGCCCCTTCTAAGTGAATATAATGATGTGGCTAGTTTCACCACATTGCTTTTAATGAGACTGAGCTGCTTACAGCGGGCAAGATGTAGTGACAGCTAAGGAAAGGCAAGGAAGCAAGGCACAAACTAGGAACGTCACCTGGGTTAAGAAGACTCTGCTTATTGTTTGCATGAGGCGTTTTTCACCATTTACATTGTTACTTAGTGGAGGGAAGGTTTGACTGAGCTTCATTTCCCCATACATCTGATGAAAGACATACTGTGATTTCAGAATGAGATTTTGCCAGCTCTGAGTGTTAAAAATGAGATGCTAGCACTTGAGTGCACAATGCCGTCTCAATTTCAAATATCAAATAAGTTTATTTTTATTGTATATGGGTGCTTTTGTCCACTCTCTCACTTTTTCAGGGTGTCAGCAAAGAGACCTAAGGTAAAAGTTTCAGAAGCTCCCTAGGTGAGTCTTCAACAGTGAGTAGGGGATTGGAGAGTCTGCATGACAGGAGAATCAATGGGATCTTGGTGCAGCTAAGTGTGGTGTAACAGTCCCTGAAATGGCAGCACATGAGCACAGCCTTGGAACCAGCCCCACCACAGCATCAGGAGAGCTTGCTAGCTCCATCACAGGAGCACAGACGCCACCAGGCAGAGGCAGACTCAGGCAGATGCTGCTGCAGCCTGAGCTGGAGCAGCCATCAGGATTTGTCAAGCCGTTGCTGCCACATGCTCCCTTGTTCCTAAGCTCAGTCCCTTTCAAATTTGTAATTTGCAATAATTCGTGCATTACTTAGTATTTCTGAAGTTCCCATCATAAGGAACATCACACACAAGCTAACTTCAACTTGGATGTCTCTCCTTCTACAAAACCCTATAAGGTAAATTACCTATAAGAAACCATGTGCTAAAGGTTTGGTACTCTAATTTCCTCTCCTGGAAGGACAATATGCTAATGCTTTGTTAGTATTAAAGACATTATTTGTTTTAACATTTTCTTTAAAGAAATTACAAAATATTTTCCTAGGTTCAGTCCTCAAAATAGCTGCTTCTCTCTGAAAAATCAAGATATCTCCTTCTTTTTGTCCCAAATTATGCCAACCAAGGGCATATAAATATATTGGCCCAAAGTAAAAGGTGGGACTATATATTAACAGATAAGACAAACCTGCTTCCAGGAAATCAGATCCTTTCTTTGCTTTTGCACTGGTTACAGAAAAGGAAATGAAGTCCAAATTTGCAATTCAACAAGGTTACTTCGATGTCAATAAAATACCTTTCATCAACGCTTTATGGCCATTGTACTTGGATATCTTCATTTGCATGCATTTGCCTCGTGTGGCAATGCTTACTTTCCTAGGTATGTGTTCATCTTTTTAATATCCATTGAAAATTTGGCTCAGAATCAGCTCTTAGTGGTTTAAGTTCATCCACTCACACAGGTAATCCATGAAAGAACAGGTATTTTAAATGCTCCTCAGAGAAATAAATAGCTGCTTTATGTGTGGTTTGGGTGTTTTAGGTACTCCCATAAAGAAAAATAAATACTGTTTATGGTCACTGGTTATATACTTGTATATCTGAAGTCCCAAAATCTCGCAGCCTGGATGATGATTTCAATGTTATATGCAGGAAGGTAGATCTATGTTGTTTGGCAGTGCTTGGACTTTGTCAGAGCTGTTGCTGTGCCTGTGCCTTCAAAGCCCCCCAAATCTGGCCAGAGCAGCAGATTGCACAGTCAGATCCAAGGCTGGAAGAAAAAGGCTCAAAACCAAATATTTGCACTGTGCCAGGAGGAAAAGGACAGCCAAATGCAGCCTCCTTGGTTCTGTTCTTTGCTTCTGCACTCAGGGGTATCAATGCTCCCCTTCTCCTCACCTGAGCACTTGGAAGACAAGGAAAGTGCCTACCTGCCCATCTCTACCAGCTCAGCTCCAGCAGGCTGGCAGGCAGGGTCCTTCCCAGGCTATTCAATTGCTTGGAAAAGGGACTTGGAAAAAGCAGCAAGCTGCATCCTCCTGGCTGGGGGACAAGGGCTACCCCTCTAGGTGGAAGAAAGCACTAAGCATAGCTATGAGGAAGTGAGCACCAAAATGCCTCTCTACAGGGCTGCCTAGACTTGGCCTGTTATGAGCATCTACATTTTTATGCACTGCAGTGATGGTGTGAGGCCCCCGTACTGCAGGTGCTCGTAAAATAAGCAACAGCTGCTGTGGATATTTATTGCCTTATTTTGGGGATCTTATCTCTCAAGTAGCAGCAAGCAGAGTCATTTGAATACAGTTGCTGGCTGAGATGCACATGAAATCAGAAGTATTTGTTGGACAGAGTCTTAATGTTCATAGCACTACGGGACTTTCTGGAGAGGGATGGGACAGAGGTGGAATTGAGGAGGGGCTGGCGAGCAGTGGCCACCTGTCAGGGTGCTTTGATGGGAGCCCCCAGTGCTGGCAAACAAGACCCAGAGCTGTGAGGCTGCTTCTTTGTCCCTCATGCCCCATAGGCACAAGGGCAGGACACCTTACCTATGGGTCTTGTAGGGATCCTGAAATCCATCACCATCTTTGTCCAGAGTCAGTGCGAAACTTTGCCTCTGTGTGCAATGGAAGATTTTAAAGAGGGTTCTCTTCAGTGGGATTTGTCCTGGGACAAATCTGAGATAAATTCTGTGACATGGAAATGATAAAATTTACAGCTAGATTAGCAATAATCTCTTCATGGTGAAATTGTATCACATAGTGCAGCTGTCAATGATATAACTGATTGTCCTATTGCAGAAGGTGGAAACAGGTTTGCCCTAAAACAGCCTCACCTCACTTCCCCCAGGAATACAGAGGTATATGCACCCAGCTGGTAGTTTATAATAAAGTCCTTCAGGAGTACATTTGCCTATGAATACTTAAAGAGAGCTTCTGCTTTCTACGGTGGATAGAAATTCATACTTTTATTCACACTTTTTTCTTAATGACCTTCTGCCATAAGAGCAATTTGCTTAGTCCACTCCAGGTGATTTTGCATGATTTGCAAATCTAATTTTTATCTCCACGTCTCACATTTGAAAATTTTTTGCCACCATATTAATTTAACATTTTTATCTTTTACCTACCCAGACAGCTCATCGTGACCTTTAAATTCACTTACAAAGGATAACCCATTGGTTAATCTGGACCAATTGGCCTCAGTTACACACTTGGTGACAAACCATTATTTCTACTCCAGTTCTTTAATTGGCTAGAATGCTCTTTTTTATCAGATATATTAGCTGTCAGAAGTGTCTGCTAGCCTTTGCGTACTTCCTGGATGGTGTCCAGGTCATTAAAGCAACATCTTCTGTTCAAGTCTGGAATATTTATCCTGTGCCAAAATCCTAACTTTCTCCCTGCTTTTAATTAATTAAAGCCTGAAGAATGCTGGATGGGTCATTCTACAGGCAAGCCTTTTGAAATGGGAAAACTGATATGAAATGTTTCATGCTCCTTTTTCTTTTACTCGTTCAGCAGTTTTGCTTCACAAATCACAATTTTATACTATTTAAATTTCATCTGGTTGAAGTATTTTACTTTTATTTCTGCTGAATTATTTTGCATGACAATAAGGCAGCCACAGTTTCATGGGCAAAGAGGGAACAGCAGGAGCTGAAGGGGCTGTAACCCCCAGCATATGATGGGAGAGCAGCATCCCTCTCTGCAGTCATTCCCCCCATGCATAAAGGGAGGAAGTCTCATCAGCAATGAATCCTCTGAGAATCAGAACCAGCTTTTGAGGGAGGAGAACACCCCACAGCTCTGGCCAGTTCTCACAAACCTCCACACACCTGCCTGCAGGGAGCAGCCAGACAGCTGAATTTCACCTCCCATGTGGTGCAGCACCTGATGTACCTCTGCAAGGTGTTCAGGCACTGCTTGCACAGCTAGAAGACATGACCCTCTACCTTTCCGTATTTAATGTCTAACAGAGTTGCTGGTAACATTAACAGTCCTTCATCCCTTGCACTCCCAGAGCAGTAACATCAAGATTTTGATTGCCTTAGTACCATGAATATTGTATCCACCAGTCGAGGAGACCTGGTAAAAATAAACTTTTACAATGAAAATTTATTTATTATTTTATACCACTGTGTTTATTGCCATTCATAATCTGTATTCTCTGTCAGTGACTCACAAAAGAACAAAGGACTTCTTGAAAGGAGATGTCGTTAAGTGTGGTGATTTCTTCATTTCTATGTAGTATATTGTTCATTGAAGACACATCTTGTAATATCTCTTGATATTTCCTTTATGCCAGTCTTCAACATAAAATTCCAAAGTCATCCTGTGATAAAAATGGATTGACAGTCTTCAAAATGTAAAAAGTTTATTCCAGTTTTGTCATCTCATGTGAATTTGAAAACGGACCTACCTCAGTGTAAATCTGTTTTGTTACAAATATTTCTTGCAGCTTCATGTTCTTCCAGCTGTAATATTAACACTCTGTGAAGTGTAAGACTGGTGTCTAAAGGTATGCCAAATGGAGATGTTATTTGAATGGCAAATCATGAAAAACTAATGTAATGCTTCTATTTTTGCTTCATGATTTTTTTGCTAATGGAGCAAAATCAATGTGTTTTAAAGGTATTTTTTTTCTGTGTGCTGGTACTCTGCTTTCTTTGTATGTTCCTTTTCATATTTATTTCCTATTTGGATTTGGATAATCTTTGAATAATTGAAGAACATTTCTGGGAGAGCAATGTTCCTGCTTTGCTGTTTGATCAGGGATCAGACTTCACTATTGCTTGGATTTTTTCCACAAGAAAAAAAAAAATGTTTTTCAGGCAAGACAACAACCCTTAAGTAAAGTCGTGGGGGCTGCATGACCTGAGTGAGGCAGAAGGGCTCTGCTAGACGTGCTCCCTATTGAAACCTGCAGTGTCACCTATCAGAGAGCCCTTCAATCTCCAGCACACAGTGTGTTTAAATGCTGTGTAAATACAGCTTCTGCTCCTCCATTTATCTTTGTCTGGCTTCTGCCGTGGCGCTGCCAAACAATGCTGGGAGCAGCGGAGGGGGGAGCAAGGGCTGGTGCGGGAGCGCATCTGCAGCGGGAAGATCGGGATGCTCGGGATGCTCAGGATGATTGGGATGCTCGGGATGCTCAGGATGCTTGGGATGCTCAGGATGCTCAGGATGATTGGGATGTGCTCAGGATGATTGGGATGCTTGGGATACTCGGGATGCTCGGGATACTCGGGATGATTGGGATGCTCGGGATGATTGGGATGCTCAGGATGCTCGGGATGCTCGGGATGCTCGGGATGATTGGGATGCTCGGGATGCTCAGGATGATTGGGATGCTCGGGATGCTCGGGATGCTCGGGATGATTGGGATGCTCGGATGTTGGGATGCTCAGGATGCTCGGGATGATTGGGATGATTGGGATGCTCGGGATGCTCAGGATGCTTGGGATGTGCTCAGGATGCTCAGGATGCTCAGGATGATTGGGATGCTTGGGATACTCGGGATGCTCGGGATACTCGGGATGATTGGGATGCTCGGGATGATTGGGATGCTCAGGATGCTCGGGATGATTGGGATGCTCGGGATGCTCGGGATGCTCGGGATGCTCAGGATGCTCGGGATGATTGGGATGTGCTCAGGATGATTGGGATGCTCGGGATGATTGGGATGCTCGGGATGATTGGAATGCTCGGGATGCTCGGGATGATTGGGATGCTCGGGATGCTCAGGATGATTGGGATGCTCAGGATGATTGGGATGCTCGGGATACTCGGGATGATTGGGATGCTCGGGATGATTGGGATGCTCGGGATGCTCAGGATGATTGGGATGCTCGGGATGATTGGGATGCTCGGGATGCTCAGGATGCTCGGGATGATTGGGATGCTCAGGATGATTGGAATGCTCGGGATGCTCAGGATGCTTGGTATGCTCGGGATGCTTGGGATGCTCGGGATGCTCGGGATGCTCGGGATGCTCAGGATGATTGGGATGTGCTCAGGATGATTGGGATGATTGGGATGCTCAGGATGATTGGAATGCTCGGGATGCTCAGGATGATTGGGATGCTCGGGATACTCGGGATGATTGGGATGCTAAGGATGCTTGGGATGCTCAGGATGCTCGGGATGCTCGAGATACTTGGGATGATTGGGATGATTGGGATGCACAGGATGCTCGGGATGCTCGGGAGGTGAGCGCCAGCCTCGCCCCTGGAAAGTGAGTCCTGCGGGTCACAGCGCCTGGCACAGGCTGTGAGGATTTTCAAGCCCGCTGTGGGTTTTGTAAGGTGAGGGCTCAGGTTTGCAAAGGGTCACAAGATGCACTTGCACAGATCCCATTCGGGAGGAGGCCCTTGACGTGCATTTATTCTTAAGGAATGATTTTGCTGTAGCTCAAAAGGAACTGTATCTTGGCCATGTTTTTGATTTTTCTCCCATGCGTTATAGTAAATGTAAGTTCCTCAGAATTGCCTTTCATTTTGGCATCTAAACCTGATGTAGACTTTTTTTTTCTGAAACCTTGATTTCTGTGTCTGTTCCATTTTCTGATTTTTTTTTAATGGATAAACGGTTTACTTAGACTATTTCAAAGGTGGCAAGATCAGACTTTAAAAATTAGTATTGCAGAAATTAAGCTTGTGTTTGAAATACGAAGATGCATCTTGTAAGCTGGGAAAATAATCTGAAAATTTGCCTTTAAACCAAAATACCAATGTGAACAACATTTAGAAAATACAACAATATATAGAAAATAAAGCGTGCTAAACCCAGGAAAAAAATTGAAATGCACATAGTTGCTGATTACTTGGTTTGCTGCACACAGTTCCTTATGCACATTGGGTGGGCAAGGAGAAATTAAACTTGGCCTGTTCTTTACATTTTGAAATCATAGTTTAATAATCCTTCATACATCCTCTTTGGAAGCAAAATAGGTATAATGTGAATACTCTAGCTCAGTGGTACCCAAAATCTAAATAGAAAATGAATAAAAAAGAAAATTAAGAGGTCTCAAGGAAATCCCCATGTCAACATACTTGACAATTCAGTTTCATAAAACCAGACTTGTATATTAGAGGGTGTGTATTAATTACACTTTTAAAAGGCTTTGCATGAGAATATTCAGAATAACTGCAAAAAGCAAATCTTGTGCAGAAAACTCACTCATCCTGCCAAATATGAAGGCACCACTCCAGAGCATTTGCATTAGAGAGTTCCTCAAATAAATTATTTTTTTAACATCGGAAGACAGTCATTCTACTAACCTGTCCTCAGAATCAGCTGAGTCATTTTAAGTTGAATTCTTTCAGACCAGCCATCCTGAAATAAGCCACTGAATGAAAAAATTTCCACTCTAAAGGTTGAAGCTTGTCAGCTGAAAACAGAACACCCATAAGTGTGGCAGGAGCCTATCCTGTTATGTTCCTGCAGGTGGTGAGCACGTGGGACACAGCACCACTCAGGCATCATCTCTGAAAAGGCTTCCTTCCAGAAGCTGAGGAGCAGCACTTCCACTGGCAGCTCCAAGGAGCTGAACACAGTGCTGAACAATGTTTCATCTCTGAAACAAGACAGGTGGAGGACTGTGACTCAAAATGTCCATTTTAGCACCAAATTAATAACTTGTGTTTTGGGTCAAATTGAGTTATTCATTATATACACTAAAAACTAATCAGAAATTGAATTAAGGAGACTCTCATAGGCAATTATGAACTATCTTCTAACTTACCAGCTGACAAAGGAGGGGAATAAACCTTCAGTGAAAGCAAGATTAAACTAGACTTAATTTTATGCCGAGTCCACAATAGTTTAGTCTTCTGCTTGTCAGAAGAATTTTAAGTTCTATGTAACCTGCTAGTACTGCAACCTCTCAGGAGATGCAGATGCATTGTGCTGGGTATTCCAGCACTGCATTTGGAATAAAAATCTCTGGATAAAACCAGCACTAAAAGTAGGAACGGCAGCAGCGTTTGTCAGTGCCAGGCTCAGTGTCTACAGGCTCCTCAACGTTGTTAGCTGTTGAGCTCTTGGGTTGTTTGGCTGCTTTTTAAACATGTTCAGCCTATGAGCTCCTCTGGATATCAGACTGCAGCTGATGATCTGCTGCTTGGAATTGGAAACATTTGGTGGGACTTTACAGGGACCCAATTGAAGTAAAGAACCATGGAAATCAGGTGCAAGCCACTGCCTTTGCCAAGAAAACTGCTTTAAAGCTTATTGTAAGGTAGGAGTGGGGGATGTAATCCGGGGGCAATCTTTGTCCATTTCTGTGTTTGTCATTTCTGATCTGTATTAATATTCTTCCCAACCCGACCCCAGTGGGAAATTACTATGCATTTGTTCTAAATCGGTCAAAACTCCTGAACCAGCCATATGGTGTGAATCCCTGTTTGTCTGGTAGCACAGAGTCTATCTTTCACAGCCCTGATGCACATACAAAACTGTCTGCTTTCACTGCTTCATAGCAGTGTTGTAAATATAACTGAACTTGTGAAAGAAACAAGGTGTTAATTGATGGTGTACATATTCGTCCTCATAAACGTCTGCTCCTCAACTACTTTTCACGGTTTCTAAGGAAACCCTTATTCCTTAAAATGGCCAAGGTTCTTACTCATAATACAGTTTAAAATCTTAATTATCTAAAGCACTTTTTGCTGAGGGGAAAGGTGTAGATATGGCCCATCTGTATATTCAACAGTTACTTTGAACTTGGAGGAAGGGAAGATTTTGTCAGCACTGACTGTAGGAAACCATCGATTCGCACATTATGGGAAATGTGATACCATATTTCCAGCTCCAGCTCCTGACTTTCTTAATTAAGACTGTGTGAGACATGCCAGAAGAAGGGGACTGTGTGTCTGATCATGTGCAGGCAGTTGAAAACAGTTGTCTGTGGCCGCTTCACTCATTGTACCTGTTCATTTTGTATGGCTGTGCTGAGATGGGTTGGCATCCCATGAAGGAAAGGTCACTGCCATACCCACAGTGCCTTCCCTTCTATTGTGGTTCTTGTTGCTTTTCTTCCCCTCTTCCACTTCTCGTTGCATCCCACCAGCCAGGTTGGAGCACAGGTATTAAACAGAAAGCTGGAGACCAGCTGTCTGTTGACTCATCCCTGGGCAATGGATCTTCCTGCATTTTTTCTCCAGCCAACAGCACACTAACTTATTAAATTCCCCAGGATCATGTTCTTTTTCTACAAGAGAAACTGCTGTGTTGGTCAAAACAAGATTTCTAAATCAAAGCATGTGTCTATTATGCTATGTTTGATTTACATTTAAATTTTATATGGATGCCTCTGTAACTCACAGTATGTAACTACTGTAGCAAAAGCCACATAAGAAAATCCCCAGATCTGAACAGACTTGGTAGGATACCTGAGCATCAGGTGTGAGTCATGTGCCTGCAGCTCTCTTCCTCCCTTGGAACACTGCATATTCTCCAGCTGCTTTGACATGTGCTGATCCCTTCCCTTAACAGAGGCAAAGGAAGGGATGTTCAGGAAAGCTTAAAAGTCATATCAATCCTTCTCACAAGGCTGTATGACATAACCTGAGAATCATCTCTTTATTTGCTTTTAAGCAAGCAAAGCTTCAGAAAAAAAAAAATTGAAGATCTGTGATTTTTGTATTTCTAAATAATTACTGAAAAAAAAGACTTCTAGGTCTGTCACATCCTTGGCTCTGCTAATACCCTAAAGCTTCCCAGGGCTGTACAAGGATGAGCAATGTTCTCTGGCCCTCAAAATCCTCACAGTTTCAAGGCATAAAATGAAGTGTCCTATATTTCTGAGGCAAAGAATCCACCTGGCACTGTTTTATTACCCCCATGCACAGCTAGTCCTTCCCAATTCAGTTTTAGATGGGATTGCATTTTCCCCCAGAAAGAAAAGGGAATTGTCTGGACTGTATTGTAACATCTGAGTCACTGCCAAAGAAGATTACTAAACCATATGGATAAAGCTGCCCAATTGCAGGTGGACAACTTGTTGTTGTTATCAAATAACTCTCCATCAGTCCTGTCTTTCAGCCACTCAACAACTGCCTTGGTAGAAATTACTGAACACATTTTCACTGCCATAAAAATTGGCCAGGGCTATATTTCTGGATTCCAAGAAAGCTTCTGACAGCCAACCATGATACTTTATGTAATAAGTTGTCAGCACACTGTGTATCACCTAACGCTGTCACTTGGCTTAGGTCAAAGCTGTCAAATTGCCAACAAAATATTGTTACTAGAAGCACTAAATCTTCTCTTCAGCCTAGTCCTGTTGGGGTCCATCAGACACAGTCCTTGGCCTGTTATTGTTTATGCTTTGTTTAAATGACCTACCACGTGAATATTCATGAAAAACAAAGCTAACATATATGTAGACAACATTGCCAGCAGATGCTGCAATCACATTTCAAAAAGATCTGTGAAGCACCAAGGAAGGACCACTAATGATCTGTTTTAAAAACACACATATAAAATGTTCCAGATCACCATCATCATCATCAAAGCTTAGACTTAGAGCTTCTCTATTATATGTACAGTTTACATTTATGTTGTACATTAACTTGACATCTGAGTTATAGGTAACCCTTTGACTATAAAAAAAAGATGAATTTTGGAAAGCTCATGCAACCCTGGGGTGAGAGGCCAAGAGACAAGAGAGACATCTGAGAGGGGCATTTGGGAGCTGTCCTGGCTGGGATGCAGATGTGAACTGCCCCAGTGCAGCTGATCTCTGAAGGCTTCTTCTCCTTTCCTTTCTTCTGGGTTGTGGTGTAACAACTGCTCAGCTGATCCTAGAGGTGGAGAAAGGATGGAATGAGAAGAGCCTATAGTCAGGACAAGATCTCTGTTGAGAGTGTGAGACCATAAAAACTGGATTGTGGGTGTGATGCTCGCACTGCAAGGATGGTTTTGGAGAACAGAAACAATTTTGTCTCTGTTATATAAAAAGAAGATTTGAAGGTACCAAAGCAGTGCATTGTCTTCTGTTTTTTCAAATATCTTTAGTCAGCCTTGTAAAAACACTGCACACAAACAAATAGTTTCAAGAGCATGGAGGTGTTTTAAGGATGTGGACATGTCTATCACAGCCAATACATGCTGCAGAGTGCAAAACAATATTGGGCTGTCTTGTCTTTTTGGTAGCAGGTAGAGGGAGGTCAGCACCAGAGTCAGTGTGATTTCTTCCTGTGCCCTGAAACATCTGTGCAACTTTACATTAATGAAACCCCTTTACCATTAGTGGGAGTAATTCTCCTTATATGGAATGAGCAAGAACTGAATCACGTCCTTGAAGAAAGTACAGCAGTGAGATATTCTTACATATCATAATGAGGTATCATACAGATAGAGAAGAGAAGACTGAGGAGACCTCAGTGAGGCATTACAGTACTTAAAGTGAGCTCATAAAGAAGAGAGAGTGACTTTTTACGTGGGCAGATAGTGATAGGACAACAGGGAACAGTTAAACCAAAAGAGCAGAGATTTAGATTAAATGATGTAAAGAAATTCTTCCAGTGAGGCACTTGGAAAGGTTGTCCAGACAAGCTGTAAGTGCCCCATGCCTGGAAGGGTTCAAGGCCAGGCTGGTTTTGTGCAACCTGGTCTAATGGATGGCAGGGGTTGGAAACTTTAAGGTCCCTTCAAACCCAAGCCATTCTGTGGTTTGGCGAGCCAGAGATTCAGACCAGGAATTTCAAAAGTAACCTATAAGTTGAGGCTACTCAGTTCCTAGATGCCTGGTGTAAGGCTTAGCTTCCATAATGCTGAGAATTAACAATATCTAAAACTTAAGACATCAACATTCCATGCAGAAAGGCTGCTCTAGGCTAAAAACACCTTTGCAAATGGGGAGAGAGGGCTCGGTGCATCACCTCACATCAGCCCTTGCAGAAGCATCTCCACCTGGGATGTTTGCACTCCTTGTCACAGCAGCTGTATCTGTACTGCTATATTTAATGGAGGATGTGTTCCCTGGCTCTCTGGCTCAGACAGGCACAGCCTTTCCAGCTGTATATCACTAGGCCCATAGGCCCTGCAGGATGCTCCCACAGGGATATAAATGTGACACTCTGGCTTTGTCACTGCTGTATTTGGCACTGAATCACGAGGGCTGCAGACCATGGCGGTGATGTTTTCCTAGAGGGAACCCCAGGCACTGGCTGCAGCTGCATGGGATGAGGCATTGAAGAGAGCATCCTGGATGGCTGCAGGACAGGAGCAGCAGAGCCTGCTGTGCCCTCACTGACTGCATCAGCCGCATCCCAGTGTTCCCTGAGGGAGGGAGGCCAGCCCATCTCAGCACATCTCGGTGTGTGAGCTCACATCTAATCACTGAGCAGCCCGGCTGGAGCAGGCAGGCTTGCCCCCTAGCCCTGTGTGACTCAGCAGCACACACAGCCTGTGACAACTTGCTTTTGCTCTGAGAGCAAGCGCCAGGCTCATCCATGGGGTGTAATGTGCAGCTGTGGCTCCTGGATGGCCCTGCCAGTGCAATCCAGGCGTGACACAGCCTGCAGTCCCCTCCACTGCTGCCCTTCGCTTTCTGGGAGCCCAGCCTGACACTTGTGGTAACTTGTGCCTAGTCCTGTGCTGCTCCAGAGATAAACAAAATGATGAAATAATTTTATTTGGCAGCTTTATGTAGGACTGGTGGGGGAGGGGAGGTGGGGAACCAAACTTGAGTCCCTTTTTTCCCTTTAATATAAAACCAATGTTAGGAACATTTACAGATCTATACATTTAGGTTTTTATTGCTTTGGTTAATGATTTGATTTAAATGGCAGCAAAGGTTCTACCAACTCTGCACTATTGATTATGTGGTCAATAAATGGATACAGTTATGCCAAAATGCATTCTTATATTAATGCTGATGTGAAGATATTTCAAAATATAAAGCAGCAGTGGATATGTTGTGACTCAGAGCAGAGAATCAAAGTCACAGCATGGGATAGCAATAAAGAAAAGAACACAGTAATGAGGAGGAAAGTCTAAGAGAGAAAAAAAGGCAGCACTTGACAGACTCTTTGCAAGTTAGAAAACAAGCAGTTCTGAGAGCCGCATTGTTAATGAAGCCTAGTTTAGTAGGAAACTGTGCCCTATATTCCTGTTCCACTCCTCCTCCCCACCAACCATCCCAAATCCTCCCCACGTTCCCTATGGCTTTGATGGCCTCCCGCAGCATCCTCCCCATCCCCTTGTCCTCTCCAGCACTGTCACCTCTCTGCCACCCCCCACATTTCCCGGGTGATAGCATGTGCCCTGGCCTATCCCAAGGGATGAGGGTGCCTGTCGTCTGGCAGTGATCCCCTCCTGCTTGGCCAGCTGCCCACCAAACCCTGCAGACCGCTGCTGGGCTCAGGCTCCTGCCACTGAGCTCCTCCCGGAGGAAATCTCCAGCACAGCACTGCCTTGGATCCTTCTTCCTTTTGCAGATGCTGCTTTTCACAGCTTCTGCTAAAATTGTGGATGTGAGAGCTACAGTCTGTAAAACGTGTTTACATCAATCATCAATGGATCAAAGAAGTTATGAGGGATGGGATGGGATGGGATGGGATGGGATGGGATGGGATGGGATGGGATGGGATGGGATGGGATGGGATGGGATGGGATGGGATGGGATGGGATAAAATGAAGGACTGGGTCTTAGGAAGTAAAGGTTTAAGTGGTTTTTTTTTTTCCTTGCAAAACAGGGAAACTTTGTCAGAATTCCTCTCCTGTGTCTACTTTTTCAAATGAGAGCTACAACAAACAGCTCTGATCAAAAGCCTCAGTTACAGCCCCTTTCAAAATCTAGTTTTTCCTTTAAAAAGATAGGTTAGCTACATTTTGGCATAACATAAAGTCCACATAAATAAGATCAACAGCTAAAACAGCCTCAGTTTTCCTCAGTCATTGGTGTACCATGGAAAAGGTAATGCTGACCACTCAAAAAACTGCAGCTGCATGTTCAGCTCAACCTGAGCTTTGGCTCATAGCCATATTTTAACTGTGACTTGTGGAGTCATGGGGCTCCCGCTCTTTCATCCCAGGGTGTCTGGGGATAGCTGAGGCAGATATTACCCGAGAAGCAATCAAGAGTTTCAGCATTCACAGAGACCCAGGATTCTGCACAGGACTGCTTGATGGCAAAATTAAAAGTCTAATTCAGAGACAAGAATTAAAATTCATCTGCAACTTTTAAGCTTTTCCCCTGCTTTATTATTTCTTCATTAGTATTATCCTAAGAGAATGCATATACATATTTTTTTATTTCTTTAAAATGACTGGAATAGATCTAGTCTGCCACATACATAGATCTGTTAGCACCAGGAGTTAAACCTGGGATCGAACTTTCTCTCTTATTTAATGTAAAATTTCCTGGGCTATGTGGATAAATTTCCTGAGTTGTATGGATAAAACTTGGACACTAGCAGTGACATGCATCTCTCTGGCAGCTTATCGGAAAGATTTCCATGCAACTCCAATAGCCATTGAGAAAAGCAAAGTGTGATTTATATACTCCTACACTAGGCATTCCCACAGAACCACTAGCTGTGATCACAGCACATTATTAAATGCAGAGAACATGACAAAAACAGGACATTTTATAAAAACCATAATTTCAAATCACAGCTAATTTCCACCAGCTGACAGGAAGCCCATTTTGCTCTTCTACACATCCTCTTTCTCAGAAAAGTCCAGTTTATGTTTGTTTTGACAAGTTTGGTCTCATTTTAAAAAAAGTGCTAGGTTTTTAAAAATATGCCTAAGCCAACTACCTTTCTAAATAAATGGATAAATAAATAATTACAGAGCCGAGAAAATGCTGACAGTTGCAAAGGAAGAGGTAAAGAGTAACAAACCAGGAGCAGGTGAGAAAGTGAAATGGTTATGTGGTCCTAACTACAGGCATAGAGCAGAGCTGTGTTTATGAACAAGTTCAACACCCACACGTGTCACACATTTAGGGTAATGGCAGCCACATGGCAGAGGGTGGAACTGCCAGGAGTGACAGTGTCACTAAATCATGCCTGTGTATTCGGCCACTCATTGACTCCCTGACCATCCATCCATCTCTGCTGAAGCTCTTGAGATGTTCCAAACTTCTAGACAGAAAAAAGCTTTTCTTCTAAACTAACTTGCTGGATCATTTCTTTTGTATTTCCTGCTCAAGCATCAGGACAGATGCTTTATATCACTGGGAAGGAAACCTCTCCTTCCCAAAGATGTAGAGGTTACCAGAGTCACAGAGGAGGTTGAGGCTCCCTTTGAGCCTGGGAAGAATGTGAGAGAATGGACTTTCAATGCAGTACAATTCTATGCGTTAAAATCTATTGAAGGCTATTTCAAGAAGCTTTTATGGCTTCTTCTGGATTGTGGATCCATATTACTTCCTTCCTGGCAAAAATATGGTTCAAGGTTATGGATCCACATTGAAGTTTAATAGTTACTTCCACATCAGAAATATTTGTTTCATTTATATCTTCCAATGTCATAGAAGTTCAAATACTGCTGCAGCAATATTTTAAGGGAGAAAACCGAGTTAAAAATTTGAGGCCAATAGGTCAAATATTCTATCATTTTAAAAAAAAGGAAGGAAGCTGAGCTATTTCTTAAAAGATATTCAGAAGACCACCAGATCTTACGCAGAAATTTGCTTTTTAGAAGATGTGTGTTTTAAAAATGCAAAATAAGAATCTTAATCAAAGAAAGTTCACCTCATTCCCTTCCCCCCTTTTGAAAGAAAATAAAATATGAAGATTCAAATTGAAGAGTGTATCTGTGAGACACTGGAAGATGCTACCCAAGGGTGTTCACTGCAGAGAGGAGGATAGCTGTATTAAAATGAATAATTTTGTGGGGAAAGGATAGAGAGTTGTTGCTGTAAGAAAAAAATCTTTTTGATTGACATGAGAAATTGCTGCCACATGAAACAGTTCATCTTCTTTGAAGGGCTCTTTTGTCAGTGAGGTCAGGTCAAAGAGGTTTGAAAGGTCCTCATCAAAGGAAGTTGCCCTTCTAGGCCCAGTGCATTCCCTTGCTGGAGTAGTCCTGGCTTCAGGAGCTGTATGGAGATGTGGGAAGCCGGGGGATGGCAGCTGCATAGCTAAGCAAGCAGGGCTGGCTGAGCCATGAATCAACACTGTCACCTGCTGTGGGCAGGATAATCTCTCCTTGTCCAGTGGTGGGTGACTGCTGCCCACGGGGAGTGCTGCACAGCCCTGCTCTGCCCACAGCACTGTCCACAGCTTGTGCTGGTAAATACGGGGCAGGAGGGGGTCCCTGTGCTCAGCCCTCTGCCCCACAGCCACAGCTTGGGTTTGCAGCTGAAATTGCAATGTGACCCCTTCACACCTTTCCTGTTTCAGTGCTATTCCTTATCTGGGAGCAGGTTTTTCCACTTGGTGATGGAGCACTGTCCCCAGGGAAGGCACAACGCCTCCTTGCAACAAGAAGGAGAATTTAAAACATTAAATTCTAGCCCTAACCCTAGCCTGTGTCACCTCTCTGCCCTGATGTCACCTAGCCTCTAGTCTCTAGTTTTGTATGTGCCCCCCACCACCCCACTCGATGACAGAGGTGCTGAATAACCAAACCCAGGACCAGGGTTTAGGGTCTCAGACCCAACCCAGCCGGTCCCTGTGCTGCACTGGGCTCAGCCAAACCAAGCCAGTGCTGCAGGCTGAGGGTCCCATTCCTCACTTTCACCCTGCTCCCACAGCCCCCTGCTCCAGTGGGACCTGGTGTCTCCCTGCAGAAAGAGAGAATAGGAATTAGCATCTCATTGAGATGGGAGATGCAGCTCCCACCTCTGCCAGAGATGTGCAGAGCCCAGACCTGGTAAAGGTCAGTTCATTTTTTAAATTTTATTTTTTTTTCGGAGTAATCTTTAGGAAGGCTCAAAAATTTGGGGGTTTCTGTTTGTTCTCTGAAAGGAAGTTGCCCTTCCGATATAATCGTGCAACTCAGGCTCTGCTTCCTTGAGTAGGAAGTTCAGATGCTCAGTGCCTTAAAGCCTCACTCAGCTGATTGCAGGCAGTTTTTCCTGCTGCTTGCTCAGCTCACATCTCAAGCTATGTGAAAAATCACCTCTGTTGATTAGGACAGGGCTTTCCTTCCTGATTGCATTGCCCTGTTTACTGTCATTGAATTCCTGAATCAGGAGGATGTTTTGTTTGTTTCTCAGATTTTAATTGCTGTATGACTTTCCTCTTCTTCGCTAACCTGCTCTTATGTTTTAGCAAACAGTTCCAGAGGTAATTGCTGAATTTATATATTCATGGAAATCCAGCAGATATGTACGATAATAGCACAATTCGATATTTATGAAGTGCCACTTTTCTATAAAGGTAGAATTTCAGTTAATTATCACAGGCCTGTTTATTAACACTTGGAAATGGAAAAATAATGAATGGGCACATCGTTTATTCATTAAAATGCTGCTGATGAGTTGCCCCATTCATAAATTAGTCGTGCATTTCACTCCAGCATAGCACTGCCTGTGCTGGTGGGTTTTGAAGGTCAATTGTACTTTAACCCATGGCTTCCTGCAAAGGGGGAATCTGTCACCTTGGACTGTGATCACAGTGACTCTTGTCAACCAAACAAGAGTCATTCTGTGAGCAGTTTGGCTGGCAGGGTGTGGAGGCAAAGGGGGAGAGCTGCAGCAAGCAGCACTACTCGGGACATAATTCTCTTTCACTTGGAAGCAGTGCATCTGTCTCTATCAGACAGCAAGGATTGATACACTGGGCTTGGAAGGCACTCCTGTGGACATTCTGTGGATATGTCTTCTGAAATCAATGCCCTTCACTCCCACAGACAACATCCAAGCTGTTCTTGGGGAAAGTGCCACTTTGCTGTTGTCCGTCTGACGAGAAATCCACCCCCTGACTGGCAGAGCTATGTGGGCAGTGAATTTTAATATAGGTGCAGCTGAAATTCAGAGCAACTATCTGAATATTCTGGGCCAACTATTACCCTTTCTATTTGGGAGACCCCTCTCCCATCCCTGGGAGGAGTGTGTGAGGACATGCAGAGCCCTGTGGGAGAAGAGGGACAGTAGGAGCAAAGCTGAGACAGAGAGGCTGGGCAAAGGACACCTCCTCGCTGCTGTTTGCTATTCAGGGCAGCACTGAGAAAATTCTACATTAGAATGAGATCTAATAGAGAGATTTTTCCCTGAATTGCTACAGTCATTAAAATTATCAAGGACTTCTTTCCAGTATAATGTTAGCCCTGGGGTCAATATAAAGTTGTGTATTTCATTCTGCCCATCCTCAGGCTGGCTGTTGCCTGGTGAAGTTGAGGAACCACAGATAACTGCTGCCCTGGGGGCAGCTGGACACTTTCTGCAAAGTTTGCTGGATGCCTTTGTGCAGGAGTGCCACTGAAATGTCAGCTGTTATGAGTGCAACCACTCTGCCAGATGTGCTAAACACGACAAAGATGAGAAAGTAGGTGACGAAATATTCTATGATGGTTAAATGGAGAAAATGTCTTTGAAACCATCTTGAGCTGATGCCCATTTCCAATTGGTTTGGAGTAATCCACAACACAGCTGGAGCTTGAGAGAGACCTGAGGTGTGAAATGACACAATGAATAGCTAATGGTGGCTGCTTCCTGGACAAAATACATGCCAATATCAAAAGTGAAGCAAGCATTTCTGGCTGTGGGCTCTGCTACGGGCAGTAAGCAACTCTCTCTTCTGAGAAAGAAACCTGCATTGCTGAAAGAAGGAAGGCTGATGCAGTTTAGCACATAGCTCCAGGTCTGGAGATGAGCCTCCCTCCCATGTGTCTGGGTCAAGCTCTGCTTGCAGGCTCAAGATGTCCAGTTCCTCTGAGGGTGGTCAGCAGTGATGCTAGCTGGTGCTCCTGTGCCACTAAGGCATATTTGCAGGATTCTGTTCCATCCTGATAGCATGGTCACTACTTGCTCAGGTAAGGAGGAGTAAAAGACTTGTTTTAGGAATGACAACAAGGCAAAAGAATGATCCCAAAGGGCCACAGAAGGACAGATGTGGTTATCTAAGCATGAGGCCACCAGTAAGCAAGGTGGGTTTTCTGAAAAACAGGTCCATAGTGACCTTGAATGGGACCAACATCTCTCAAGTGTTCATGCTGCACAGAGCTATTCAGAGAAAGGACCAGGCTGCTAACACTGGCTGCTAAGACTATATATTGGCTTATTTTTCTTGTGGCATGTTTGAAAACAAGAATGCAAGAATCAAGTTGAGGGTGGGTTTTTTTCTAGCTGTCTTTAAAAATGCATAAAGTTTTGCTTCAAGTGTCACTGTTGGAGTTTTACTATTATGCTAAGAATCCAGGCTACCTGCTGAATGCAACTGGCTACAGGCTTCATTTGGGGATTTCACCTACTGTGAGCATTTTTTCATTTCTTTTAAAATAAAATACCATTCTCAAGTGCCCACCTTTCAGAGTTTCTTTCATATTTTTTTTTAAATAAAAGAAAGTTTAGAGAAATTATCTCTGCATTTATACATGTCTCTTATGAAGTCAAAGAAAAGTATTTCTCCATTGTTTTTCCTCTCATCAGCTACAACTAAAATGCAAAACCCGGATAAACTTTTACCCTGTTCAAGGTCTACACTGCATTCTTTTGGGCACTGTGTTTCTTCATCAAATACCCAACTAAATTTTAAAATACATATCAAATAAAATTACTAGCAAGGACAAACTAAAGTTAACATTTGACTTTTTCTTTTGAAGTACCACTAATTTTCTTGCAAAAGTACAGCATCAGTTCCTGCAAAGCAGTTCTTTTGTTATTGATTGGAGAGATATAATATATAAAGCTGCTGCCTGTACCACTCTACAATAATTAAAAGTACTTAATCATGCAGCTTGGAGATTTATTTTAAAAGCACAAAATATGTTCCTTATTGTGATTCACAGGAATTTACTGGTCTAATTTCTTTAGAGACCAGCAGGAATATATATTGACTCTGGTTTATTTATAAACCAGCTATTTAAATTACCAAGTTATTTACATTGTTATTGTCCCCATCATTTAGTCACCATTTGCAAAGATTTCACATTGCTCTTAATTTGGCACTCCCTAGTGCTAGTAGTACTTATGTGGGAGGGTTATTTAGGAGGTAGTCAAGCAAGCCATCTTGATCTCCTTCTTGCCCCAGACGGGTTTGTTCTCTTGGTGACCTTCTTTGAATGAGACAACATGCCGAGCTCCATCCTGGAGAGGCTTGCAGCTACTTATAATCACAGTACCAGAAGGAAGGAAGGCCAATTGTGAGGATAGGTGGATCCAGGAGGTTCAGGTGCACTCAAGGTCTGGATTAAAAAACCTCTGGCCAGGTGTTTATAACATTACCCAGCTGTAAATTGTTCTGCTGGGGAGGACAGGGAGCACCTGTCCAAGGGAGGAGTATGGTGTCTAAAGTCGTCTGAGATCCTGATTAAATTCTGGGGTTATGTGAAGGAAAGAGCAGACTTAGTCCACCAAAAATATATGTAAAACATGGAGACCACAAGGCTCTGAAGTTGCTGTAAGCCTACCTGAGGAAAACAGTTATTAAAGGAATATTTCTTTCCTGATGGTGAGGACATTACCTGCTCTTTATTTTCGTTTCTAGCAGCACTTCTTTTTGGTCAAAGTCTAAAGCACACAGAACACTACTTATTTTCACAGCACTCGCTCTCCCTTTCTTCTTTTCTTTTCTGCCTTAAAGTCTGTGTGTAGAGGATTGAGAATAACAGCTACTATTGAGCGTGTGGCTTTCATCCCTTGGCTGGGTGTCGCACTGGAGGACCTCCCTGCCTGTCTCCAGGCGAGAGACCTCTGTTGAGCAGCAGTGCTGGAGAGCAGCCCTGTGGCCTGTGGGGAGGAGGGCAGCAGGTGCCTCCCGCTCTGGGGGCTGCAGGAGAGAGGGTGAGATGCCCTGGTGAGGCACCAGCTCTGCATGTGGGGCTGGGAGGTGCCGCCTGACATCACGCCAAAAGCCTTCCAGAGCGGATGAAAGGGACTGCAGCTCGAGTGCTTGCACTGGGCTCTGCTTTCAGCCAGCTTTAGGATGATTGTCTGCAGGGTGAGCTTGGAGAGGCAGCTCATGTTTTAGCTTGGGCTGACCTCAGCCCTGCAGGGACCGGGAGCTGTGTGCAATTACACAACTCAGCTTTCATTTTCAGCAGCAAAAAAACCAGTGGATTCAAAGCACCCAAGGAGAAAAAGAAAACCACAGATGTTTGCAAGCACTGAGGTTTATTTCCTTCTAGATGCTTCAAGAAGGAGTATCAGACAGAGGGAAAAGCACCATGAACTCCACACCATCCACATGCAAGGCAGCTTCAGGACAAAGCTGCCCAAACGCCATCGTAAGAATACGGGTTGGTGTCGTGACCAACCAAGGTGTTCACCAGTCGTGGTACCTGCCATCCCATGTTTTGTTGTGATGAAAAAGCCAACAACAACAAATAAACTCTCTGAGATAATGGATCTCTTCCACAGGGAGATGATCACTTCTTTCTTAAAGAGGAAATTGCTGAAGTGTGAGCTGCTTTGTTGCCTTGTATTTCTAAACAGTCCATCCCACACAAGGGATTAACTCCTTCCCTTACACAATTCAGGCAGATTCAGAGCACATTTTGGAATAAGGAGAATTTTAATTTTTTTTCCTGTGGTCTTTGGATCATAGCATTGGAGTTTTTATATTCAGAACAGTTTTAAGGGAGCTGAAAGAGTTTCAGAGGTATGGGCCTGTTCTCAAGCCAAGAGATGCTGATCCAGAAATTTTACAACACTGTACTTTCTCTCGAGATATCCAAAATGCCATGAATTATGTATCTAACCTTGAAATGTTGTTAAAAATATAATAGAAAGTCACACATTGTGCATATTTAAGTTTTCACAATACTTGCACTTCATAGTTTTGAGCCAGATTTCTTCCCCTCCGTGACATTTGTCCACACTGAGAACTGAGTCCAATATTCACTTAAGGGCAATTGAAAGTTGTTTGGAATTTTTCTGATTCAAAGCATTTACTTACTGTGCAAGCTGCCAAAAATCCAAACAGTTTAAAAACACTGGGCACCTCATTTTCAGTTTTTGTCAGCAGTCATCCCATTTATCTCTTTGGAGCTTTAATATTCTTGCAGGTTTTATTTAATTTTCACATTGTGCATTTCAGGT
The DNA here is from genome assembly GCF_029582105.1 of Oenanthe melanoleuca. Lineage (NCBI taxonomy): Eukaryota > Metazoa > Chordata > Aves > Passeriformes > Muscicapidae > Oenanthe > Oenanthe melanoleuca. The sequence continues at coordinate 38,498,568 of NC_079336.1, forward strand.
TCATTTCTTTGGAGTGCCTTTAATAGATATTGTTTTAATTCCCAGCATACAGATCTTCATCGTTATTTATTGTTAATGTTTCCTGTTGGACTAAACCCAAGAAACTGAAGAACTTGGCTCCAGAATATGGCAGACACATAGAGGGAATGCTCTGACAAGTGAATTTGGGATTTAATTGGCTTGTACCACTAGATGCTGGATTTGAAATGTATTGACAGAAAAGGACTGAAAGAGAAGCCTTGAATACAAGCATTATTACCCTGATAAAATGGAGAACAAAATGAGTAGTGACATTCCTTTTTCTGGTTGTTATCAGCCATCCAGCCTCCCCCAAACCAGCAGAGAAGCTACTCTTCAGTAAATCTTCAGCTGGTGTAAAGAAATTTCCTTTTCAAGTCAGGGCAGGTATGTCCTTTTATACCACCCATGCATGTTCACTGCCACCTTTGCAAGGGAAAAGCAGATAGTAAGATTAATATTAGAACTGCATCTGGCAACAAAAGAGTCTTCAGACCAGAATCTGACTGATCTGAAAAAGAAATACATAACAGCTTCATTTTGACCTACATGGACAGTAGATGCAGTCATTCACTCACAGATAGGACAGGAGATAATATCTCCCCATTCTCTGAACTCCATAAACTGGACTCTGTGGAGTGATAAAAAAAAAAAAAAAAAGGTTAAAAAAAACCCCAAAATCCAAACAAAAAAAAATCCTTGACATGTTAGGGGAAATTCCAGAAGAATCTCTGTTCACAGCACTAGTAGCAGTCAAGCATTCTGGTATTCATCCATCTTCCCTTTTAAAACCTTTCATTATCAATAATAAAGATAATTCAAATATGGGTAGATCCTATTTCACACTGAGAAGGGCTAACTATAGTCAAGGGCAAGTCGTGAAAAAAAACTGTTCTGAATTTTCAAATTGTGAGAAAAGGAGACCTTGTGTCACACTAAAAAGAAACCTTCATTCGCATAGGTATTGAAATCCTGACCTTTCCTGCTCTGAACCACATTACTCAGATGGGAGGATGGAGGGAGCGAGAGAGGGGCAGAAAATGAGAGGTATAGATTGCCTTATGTCATCAATTTGTGCATTGTAAATGAGATTAGAATACATACTTTTATGACACTAAGTGCTAATTCTTCAGATCTTAATTGATGCAGGGAGTGGATTTACTTGATCAAAGACAGTAAAACCCAAACCAGCAGAGATTTCTGCTTAAAAGGAACATGCATGTTCTGATCTGTAAAGGATCCTGAGAACTGGAAAATTAAATACACTACTATATTTCCTAATATAGAAGAGGTAAGTTTATTCCTACATGGAATGTATTTAATTATTACCAAATCAATTTTCTCTGAAACTCTTAGTTTCAGTAGCCTTTCACAGTGAAACAATACCTACATTAAGAAGTCCTAATGCAATGTGTGTTCTGTTGCAGCAAAAGGAAGTGCTACAAACATCTCTCAGATTTAGCAAATTGCTTATTTTTTCTCCCCTTCTAAATCAAATTATGTGCAGCATTTCTGAGAAAGGTATTTCTTGTCACTTGGATTAGCATAGGTGTACACAGCAGATTGCCTTTGTCAAATATCAGGTCACTTAAAAAGCAGCTTTTACTTCTACAGGCAGTATTTGCAAGAGCATTCTGATCCACTTATACTTGTTGCTAGAAGCATCCAGATCACCTGCTACTGCTGTTTATTATTGGAAGGGGTTTTTAGTCTTTCTTCTGCCTCTCCATATAGACCATACAGTATGTATGCAATTCAGTTGTGATTACACAACAGAATGGGCTAAAACTTTGCAGATTTGGGGACATTTTGTTTGATGGCTAGTGAGGCAAGAGAGGAGGGTACTGGCTTGTAGTGCTTTTTTATCCTGCTGGCATCAGCCAGTGCAACTGATGGATCAGTCCTTAAGCAGAGACCCTTGATAAATCCTTGTGCTTGTCTAGTGGGTACATAACAGTGTCCTGCCATGCTTAGAGTTTAGGATTATATTAGAGAAGAATATAATAAGTTTTTTCATCTGTTTGAAATTGCATATCTGTAACTCTATAAGTGAGAGCAATAAATGCAAGTCTGCTCCTGCAAAACCCTTCCCATAGGCTTCAACATATGTGCAATTTTTGCACAAACCTGGGTCCATAAAACCACATTCACTAATCAGTTTCACTAATTACCTGCACATTGTGTCACAAATAAGATCCTGGCACTCCCACAGGACAAAGTAAAGGTGCAAATGCACAAGGGATAAGTGCAGGTCCTCCTCTGCCTCCCACACCAACAAATCTCACTTTCACAGCCCTGGGAAGGGGCTGTGCCTGCCACTCCCTGCTCTGTTGAGTCAAGAAGCAGCAGTGCTGGTCCAGCCTTCAGCCTTTGTAATGAAGATATTTTCTCCTGAAACAGGAGAAAATTCATTTCCAGCAGAATTCTAAATAGTCTTTAACTTATAAAGTCATGTCATGCCACGGACAGATTTGAACCAGTAACCTACATAGGAAAAGGCTTTATATCATGTGTTTTTTTCCCTTAGCAAATAAGTCACCTACAGCCCAAACATTGGTCCTTGGATTTAAAAATACTTTGCTGCATATTTATAATCTGCTTTTTGTATATTTATGCTTCTAATATTTGTAAATTCTTATTATGCATCCCTCTCCCACTCTTAATCATCACCTAGCAAAGATAACTAGCTATCTTTCCCCTTGTAAATGAATTCACTCCATGCCCCTAATTATTTTTGTAGGTCTCGTTTCTCCTGTGAGACAGAATCTTATGATTAAGGAAGTGCCTCAAATGAATTCATTTTTCCTGAATTATGTCTGCAACAAAATCCTTCTGAAAGGGTCTGAGACTTTACTTCTAGTCTACTGTATATTCTATTTCAGCTTCTAGAGACATTTTTATTCTTATTTTCATAGCTCAGTTTCCTTTTGCCATTCCTGATAGTTCTGTTTCATTGTCACTTCTTCCTACTTTATCTGCTTTTCAGAATATTTGTATTATGGATAATTTTCCATTAGTAGGTTTTTCTTAATCCAAGTTAAATATATGCCACAATTAGGGAAATATGTGTTTGGGCTGCTTACAAATTGTGAGATTGGGAGAGCTTTGAGCAGCCTGGTCTGGTAAATGTGCCCCTGCCCTTGGCAGGGGGTTGGAACCAAATGATATTTAGGGTCCCTTCCAACCCAAACTATTCCATGATTCTGTGATTTTTTGTGTCCTTGTGTCAGATAGAGAAAACCCTCTAGAATAAAGAATTTGTTCACCTTCTCAGCTGTCTTTTGCATCTTGATGGGTTAAAAACTTGCACAGGGGGCAAGAATCACTCATGTACCTGACACAACTTTGGGCCCTCTTATGGCTGAAGTTTTGCAAAGGGTTTACTGTCCCAGGCAGGCTAAATATTATTTTCCCTAAAACAAAGGCTTCAGTTTGCCATTCACCACTATTCATCCCAGTCTTCTTCTACACAGCAACATGATGTGTTCTCCAATTCATTTATAGATCCAGTAGCTCCAGTCCCACTTCCATCTGTTGCACTCTATTTGTTGCTTAAAGAAAAGGCTTGACAGAGACTGCAGCCTGAGGAAACAACTGGCATTCAAAACCAAACATGTTTAGACAAAGATTGAAGGAAAAGTGATGAAGGAAACACAGACAGGTAGGAAAGAACAAAAGATAAAAGATTATGGCGAATAAGAAACATAGAGATGGCACCTAATTTCATTATTTAAATTTATTTTAAAGCTGTTTCATTGTCATTTACACTGATAATTACTGGCAACTGCAAGAGAAATATTTACAGGAATTTTGAGTCTCATCTGTTACAGTAATATGGAAGAGCATTGATCCAAACCTGCTATCCTGCTTCAACAGATTCGATCCAAACCTTTTATATCACATCATCCAGGAAATTTAAATTGCAATAGGGTCAATTATATTCATCAGCTCTTGCTTTGGCTTCTCAGAGGGACTTGGAGTTTATGAGATACTGGGAACCCACATGAAAGGCAACAGCAGTCCTATGGTACCTTCTCCTTTATATGTTTGTCAGAGTCATTTTAATTTCACAGTGCATTGTATTCTCCCATTCGAGTCGCTATTACTTTTTTCTTGTGCAAGCATAAGAAAAGGTTATGACTTCATCAGAACATTTACCTCATCAAACCATCATATTGTTGATTCCCTCCTTGGCAGAGCATTTTCTGGAAAAGATGAACAGAACCCCATCAACGTTTTTAGATAAGTAAAAAATGAAAACATATTAAGCTTTTAGAAGGCTTATAGTAACTCTACTTGTTCTTTGGTGCCACAGTAACAGCAAAAAAATACTGACATCTGAACTGCAAATGGTGTGCTTCCCACTGCTTACCAAGGAGCCTGCTCTTTCATACCCTTAAAAACATACTATTCAATGAATTTAAACCGTTTGAATACATGCCAGATTGATTCTTCCAAAAGCAATGTGTTTGCCTTGTGGATATATTTCTGAAACTAGTTAAAAAGTTCACTGAAAGATAACCTTTTTATTTAAATGTCCTCATAGCTATAGACCAGAAAGAAAAGTAAGAGAACCATTACCACCAGTGTAATCTTCAAATAAAAGAGGACATTTATTAATAAAAAATTGTTACAAATTACCTTTTTTTCAATTTTTTTTTTTCACTCAGTCTGTGAGCAGGGTGCATGCTCAGCTACAGGATGTGTACAGTGTAAACAGATAAAAGAACAATCAATAAGAAATCCGTAGCAAGGAACATTACATACAGAAGAGGTTTCAATTAGTCAGAGTTTTAATGGGATGGAGAAGAGAATCAAAAATTGGTAATGAGGGAGGTATTAAACTATATTAGAGACAATCCCTTGATCCCCAGGATGAGAAAACATAAGAAGAAGAGAGAGATTAGGCTGAGTGGTGACAGAAAGAAACTATGAGGAAAACAAAGCTATTACAATTATTGAATTTACTCAAAATACTTATAAACACACAATTGAGACCAATCCTGCATATTCTATGGTTAGATGAGCAGAGATGCATATTTCATCTTGGATAGCTACCTGCCACACACCAGAACTAAAACAAGCATTTTCCAGAGAGCCTGATAATCCCCATACTCAATTTATGTGGATTAGATGAAATTTCCTCTTTCTTTTCAGCAATTTTGGGAGACCACTGTACATTACCAAGGGCTGCCATTATCTTCTTCTGAACACCAGCAAAATGGTTTGTAATTTTATCTCAGCATTACAAAAGAAACCTGTAATCTCTAGCTATGTTATTTTAAATAATGCAGCCCAGCAATCACATCAACAAGCAGAGTCCTCACAAATTAGGAAGATTTTATCTCAAAGAAAACAACATTATTTATTTTCTATCACTTGCCTTCAAAATAAAATCACCCAGGTGTCTTAAGAACGTAAACAACAAGTGTAAATTCTATTTTTTTCCCCTACAGAGGAAACACATTGGCTAGATACAAAAAGCCCTGTACTAAAAGTAATGCATTTTGGTAGAACTGGTGTAACTGGCAGTGTGTTCAGCACAGTCAATGTGTTGTAGTCTGTCATTACACACTGGACTGTTATCAAAATGCCCTCTGTTAACTGGGCATCTAGATAGATATGTACTAGATTAAATCTCCTTCTCTAGTAGAGTTTTGGAATGCCACAAATTTGGTCGACATTTCTGAACAAGGCTGTTGACTGGTATCAGTTTCAGCACAAAACCCTGCAACCTAGGTATTTCTTACTTTTTCTGTAAACTTTTTACCAAAAAAGATTTCCAGTTTCCATTACAAAGCAGTATGGTAATTCAAATTAACCCATTCTGGTCACCTTCTCAGAGGTTTTTCTAAGGTCCTAAATAGGCAAAGGATCACAATACCAAGCAGAGTAGGAATTTATGGGAAGATCAGTATTACATAGCAGTCCATCAGTATTAGCTACTCAGATCAATACTACTTAAAAAACAGTAAGTTAAAAAGTTATTGGAAATGAGCTTTTTCAGATGTGAACATTTTAGCAACAACAGCAAAAATAATGCTTTATATGGGTTACAGTAGTAAACCAAAAATAGGACTGAACTGTTATCTCATGATGTTGCATAATGAGCTCTGTGAACTAATAAATCCTAAATCAATTCAGGGCTATTCTTATTTTCACTGACACAGAGAATTCCTGCCTCTGTGTGTGTGTATGCACGTGTGCCCATGTCATTATAAATTGTGCTTATTATTTCTGCTTACCACCTTAATGATGGAGCCACTTCAGCATTTCAATACAGTCAGCAAGAACACTCACTCAGGAAAATGGAGGGAGGTTTTTTACGGGCATTCATATTCCTCTTGCTAGAATTATACCTGTACAAATATATATTTCACTGACCTTTCCTTTACTCAACATTAGTGTGATGTTTCCATTTCCACAGGTGACCTACAGAGGCTGGGGATAATTTTTCCCTTCCTCACTATACAGTTTGGCTTCTGGCAGACTTTTTTCTACTTTACTCTGAATCAGCTTAGACTGGACAAAGCACTGTGCTGGGTGCATCCATACCTGACTGCTTTGGTGCTCCACATCACATTGGCAGGGACTTGAGAAAAGCAGGGAGCCAACTTGTCCACGGCACGTAAGAGTGATCCACATCTTAGAGTTGCTGAGATGCTTCCATGTAATTTCTTCATTGTTGTGGGACTTCAGATAAAGGTTCTGCCTTTCAGTGTCACAGGTCTCTTCTGGTTCTTTGCAGCTTTCTTGAATCTTGTATTAAATTGCTTGAAAGGGTTGCATGACTGGCAGCTCTTGGGGCACATGAATTAGGTGCTCTGCTCCCCCATCCTCCTGGGCACAAATGTGTCACCTTGCTGCTTATCACTGGGCACGAGGCTTGTTAACCTCTGCAGCCTTTCTTTGCAAGCAGTAAGTGGGAGTACAAGACATTGTTTGCAAATTCAAGATAATTACACTGAAAGAATCTCAACTCTAGGTGTTTGAAAACTCTCAAGCATTTTCTTCATATGCTGCTTTGGGCTGGAAAATCCTATAAAATTATGAGGTCGTATTAGTAAACTTTCCTTACCATTCTTCTCTGAGTAGGAGCATAGATAACATGATTTGGCTAATGATTTCCAAGGAAAGCAGCTGTACTAATAACAAGATGTATACACTCAGGCTGGGATCCTTCTCTGCCACTGTGACTGCTCCCCCCTACCCAAGGCATTTTGTAAAATATGGTAATTAACGCAGTATCTTCAGACAGTCTAAATTTATTGCGATTTCTATGTTCAGAAGTGTTGGTAAAAGGCCAGTGCTGGCATTTCTTTAACTAATAATTATTGTGTTTTATTGTTGTTGTTCTCTAACACATTAACGAGCAAGGACCCAGCTTTATTAGAATTCACTTGGCCCCACTGTTCCATGCATATTTATTATGCAAGAGAATAGGATTCTCTTCCTCTAGCCTTCACTAATTTAAAAGAAGATATCCTCAATGAAATGTATTCAAATATTTTGACATTTTGCTTCACCTCACTTACAGAGCAGAAATTGTTTCTGACAGTTATTATACAGTACGGGAATCCTGCTGTTTCACTCTGCTGAAGCGCAGGTTGAAAAGACACAGCAATTGCATTTTGTTCAAAGAGTGATTCTCTGGCCTAGAAATAGCAACACTGTCAGCTGTGATTCACTGGAAGTTTAGATAATATCCACTCTGTACCTCTCCACCAAGAACATGGAATATTTTTTTCCTCTTCTTCTGCTTCTTAAAACAGAAAAAAAATGAATCAAAGCGTTGGGTTGGAAGGGAAATTTAGCCCCTCCAACTTTGGGATCTGAAATAGAGAGATGTGTAGATTTTGAAATGTAAGTGGAAACTGGGAGAAATGGGAGTGGGAATTTTTTCTTTCTTTCAGATGCTTTCAGTTCTGTGTTGTAAACAGACCTATTTACAAGACAAATTAGAAGAGGTGACAAATATAAACACATGAGTATTTTTAAAGATTTAAAATTGCCAAAATAATTATAGGCAACACCTGCCTGATTATTCTTTTGCAACATTCTTCCAGTCATGATACATATATGGTACCATATTTTTTAAGCACAATAATATCATAGGTGAAGCACAATGGCAGATTTCTTAGCTAATGCTCCCAAAATTGCCTTGTAACATGAAAACCTCAGCCTTTTTTCTTCCTGTTTCAGAATGCATTTTGGTGCTCTCTTGAATATATATGGGTTGAAAAAAGAATTTTACCTTTAGATCTGTACAATCCACTCTGAGCAAAGTTAAGAAGGGTTGTAGTAGCATATTTAACACTTTAATTGAGCCCAAAGTTTCACAGGGGTTGTTTATTCGATGGCAAGTAGAAGAACACTTGGAGAATCTAAAGCAGGAGGAGGAGGAAGATGGAAAAATACAAGAAAAAATTGTGAAAGCCTCTCCTGCATGCTTTGCTGCTCCCTTTATTGTTCATGATATGCAGATCCTATATCAGAACTGAGGGTTCTCTTTTCAGAATAAGAAAGAGGAAGCCAAATGCTCAGTGAAAAGAAATCACAATAGTGGTATTTAATACAGTTCTTTAAGATTTCAGAAACTGAATTTCTGTCAAAACCACAGAATATTGCAGAAGGGGGTAGGAGACAGTGATAAAGGGCCTGTTCTTGTAAAAGGGGATTGTTCAGCTGTAATCTCTGCCCATGCTCCTGTCGTATCATGGGAGAATCTGACTATTACATTGATGAGAAAATAATGAATGTAATATCTGAGAAAATCACAGGACTTGAGTTGCTTCCTAACTTTTCCATGGGAAAAAAAAAAAAAAGTAAAAAGCCTCCCATACAGAAAGAGACATTATTAACTGGAGTGAAATAATGAGAGCAGCTGCAGGATGTGGCCCTCCTAGTCCTGGAGGTGCAAGTCTGGGCTGTCAGATGCGATGAGCAGCAAGGCGTGCGAGCTCGGATCACACCCTGGTCTATTAAGGCGAGCGAACGGAAGCTGTAAATCAGATTTCGGTTTCTGCCACTTTGTCAGGGGGCTGGAGGAAATAGGACACGTGTGAAGGGTTCCCCAGAAGGCTTGGGAGGCAGCGAGATGCTGGCAGTCTCTTCTGGCAGCCGCTCAGGCATGAGGCACGCTCACCCCTGCAGAGCTGCGCAGACACGGGGTGGCCACGGCCAGAGCCCTGCCCGCCAATCTCCCACTGAGGAACCACCCCAGCCAAAGCATGGGCATCACTGACTGCCCAGAGTGTCTGTTCTCCCCTCCTCAGAGCCACATCCAGCCCTGCTCCAGGCACAGAAGCTTTCTCAGCCTGCCCACCTCACGTTAAAGCTCACAAACATGAGCCTGTCCATATTCCTGACCAGATCCAGCTCCTGGCCCCCACCATCCCTTAAGAAGTGATCTTCTTGTCCCTCAGAAATAGTCATCACACACACAGACATAACAGGGTGTCAAAGCCTGGCATAAATGGGCTGATCTTAATTGCACAGCCTGCTCTTGGAACTTCTGCTTCCACATCATATTCTAGAGAATCACACTTTGTAGATAGCAAAATGTCTCAGGGAACAGTAGCTGACAGAACAGAGTGTCTTCTGGAATCATGATTTCATAATTTCATAGTCAAAAAAAACCCTTGCATTGCCTTTGATAGCCCTATTTATGTGAAATGTCAGCTGATATTTATGTAACTATATGTGCCAGCTTGTGCAGTGGATGACACCATTGGAATGGGTGATTTAAGGGGCACTGGCCATGAGGTCTTTAGAGAAAGACACATCTGTACAGTGCCTAGCCTCAATGCAGATGTGTAATTAATCAACTATATGTACTGCCTGGACTCAGCCCTCTTAGTGGAACGTGCCACTGTCTTGCTTTTCACAGTGCCTGGAAATGTCCCTATCTTCTTCTCTGTGCTCTCTCAGCTGTTCTCCTATGCTCTCACTAAGCCCAGGACTGACAGAAACAGCAAGGTAAACTGCTTGCAGACAGGGTTTAATGAGCACTGTTCACACACTGTAGTTCTCCATAGGTCAAGAAAATAAGCAGTAGCAGAATTAAGATTCATTCAATACCAGCACAATGCCAGCATTATGGCAAAAATTGATTATGCAAAGTCAAAATTCAATTCTAATAAACGCGAACTCATAGACTTCATAATGAAAGCATATGGAAGCATAAAAAACCAAACCAACAGGCTTGCATTAATAAATTTTTGAAGCCCAAAGAATACACACAGAGAGTCCCAGCAGCTGGTGCTCCATGGCATTACCTGCCACAGCCACAGCAGCAGTGTGCAGTGATCCCCAGGGCTGCTCTACTCACCTGAGACATTCTTACCAAGATTGCAAATGCATGTGCAATGACTGAGCTCAGGTCCTAGGGCCTCAAGCTGCCCCTGTCCCATGTGAGAAGAGGTGCCACAAGATTTCAGGGTGTCTCAACACAAACAAGTTGATCACTTGAGTCAGACTCATGATAGGGTGTAAAAGAGCTTAGGAGAGTGGAAATGGAGCAATGCAGACTGTGATCACAAGTCATAATGTTTGTACCTTCTGTTCTGCTGATTCAAAAATTATGTTCACTTCTAGTATCCACTGCAATAAGATTTCTAGCCAGTTTCTTTTGACCATCTGCTTCCACAGCTGACCTTTAGAGACAGGAACATTAGTGGGCTATGCAATTCCTCCTCAAATCTCAAGCAAATTCTGCTGCTCATATTTCAGCACTGATTTCTCCATAAATGACCGTGCTAACCACTCCAGGCTTGTGATTGTTCGGGTGCAACCTTTTCCATTCCTATTAATTGGTACTGGGTTTATTTAAACACGTCATGAGAGGTCTCAGAGATTACTCCTATTTTGTAAACCATTGGATAATAAAAGCAACTGAATCTATCAGAGAATTCTACTTCCTAATTAAAAAATCTGCTTTTTCTCATTTAAGCAGAGTAAAATTCAATAGTTCAGTTTAACTCCTACTTAGTAAGTTAGAACTATGGCCTTTTCTTATTTTAATTGTTCAGAGGGCAATTAAATCCCTCCCAATACCTTCACCAGCTGTTTCCCTAAGAGATCTATCTGGGTATTTCTGTGATCCCACCTATCACAGTCTTTCTGCTAATCCCAAAGACTATATTCATAGATTTCTGCTTGCAGAATCCCTGTGGGATGTGGTAGTGTCGTTATCTCCACTGTACAAATAAGAAACAGGCACACAGAGAGATGAAGGGTTCCCAGCTGGGAGAGAAGGACCAGATTCCCTTGGGATTAGTGCAGTGAAAGGCTTAGTACCCCAGTGGTCCCTTCCACCACACAAGCCTGCAATGCAGATGCTCTGCCCATGTGCAGAGGAAGACTAGAGAAATCTAGCAGCAGAAAATCAGGGGTTTCTCACAGGGTACCTGGGGACTGACGAAGATGTTCTTGGCCCAGTGGGCCATGCTCCCTCAGTACAGAACAAAAATGATCAGCAGTAGCAAGAAGTGTGCCTTTGCCTCAAAAACCAGGATGGATCTTTCTTTCTGTGAGATAGAGATGTCTTGCATAGAGCAGAGTCTGCTGCTTAGATGAGCCATGGCAAAGTGAGGCCAATTTCTACTGGGGTTAATGTACCCTTTTACAAATTTGGTCCTGTGATTATTCTGGGTCATACAGGAAATCTGTAAGGCTGGCAAGGCACCAAATTCAGGTCTCCTAATCGATGTGCAGATTCCTAATTGCTGAGCAGTCTATGTTTTTAAGCTTTCAGACTCCATATTAACATAAAGTCCTAGCAGAGTTGCAGCTCTTCTTAATGGAATAGCACTTAAAGCAAAATTGATACCTCTTTAAGAGCAAGTCAGTCTTGAAATGACAGGTTTCTGCCAGATGTTGGGCACATTCTTGGAAAGCAGTGTGCTCTCCGGGCATCATTACCAGAGAACTGTTGAAATCATTGCAATAAATGCTGCTTTGGTCACTATTTCTTCTCAGAAGTACTCCAGACCAGGGTTCAGCATGCTTATGTAAGGGGTTCAGGATTCAGCCCAAAAATAATAAGAAGAAAACCAAATCCCCTATATACCTCATTTTGAAATGCTAAAAAGCATTTTTTCCCAGATTATTGAAACAGGCTTCACAAGTTTACCAAAAATTTCACGTTCTTCTTTTAGCTAATGGGGAATTGGCAGCACAGGGGTTGAGCTTTGTGCCTGGGTCATGAAAGAGAAGTTAGCAGTAGGCTTTGGGCTGCACTCCAGACCTCTGCAGAATAGTAACTACCTGAATAAAAGCACATTGTTAATAAGACAAGACTGCAGCAAGACAGTCAATGAGTGCATTAAAATCTGGGATATGCAAAGCCAGCTCACTGGGCTTCTTCACTGATAGGAGTCAATTACATTTTGATTGTGCCTACATTAGTCACCAGGGCAGACCAGGGTGAAAATCTACAGACCACAGAGAGAAACAGGTGGTTCAGAGAACCTGGTCTCAATCCCATGCAAGTTCTTGAATGCCCATTTGTGGCTGAGGTGCTTTCCTATGGGAGATACATTCCTAATGCCCATTTTCAGACTGGCTGTAAACTGTTGCAATTTGTTCTCAATTTGTTTAAAGAAAGAGGCTGGAGGTGTCACTTGGTTCATAATTCTGCCACGGTTGCTTTGTCTTGAAAGTTTGGGATTGTGCTGTCCCACTGATTAGTGGGAGCAGAAGCCTTTCAGCATTGCATACCTCAGACATTTAAAACACCTTCTTTTCAGTCTCACAGAGCATTAATTCTGTATGGCACATAGCCCTGCATCAGTTTCAACTTTGATCTTGAGAAACCACTCAAAGCAGAGACTCGTATTTAAATCTAATGCCCTTATTAGTTCACTCTTGTTCATCTTCCAACTCAGATATTTTGTAGACTTTCATACCAAGTGTTGGGATGCCAGTGGTGTGGATGTGATGTGTTCTATCATCCACAGCTAACAGAAAACACAATGACCTTGATTTGAACACAGGCACCTTAGGTGACAGACCTATGCTAAAGGGCAGTCAGATCTCACGTTGTCATTTCAAAGTGTGTATTCAGTGTAACTTTTTAGAAAACAAGATGAAATATAATTCTTTAGCTTCAAAGGAGTCTTTTTGAAAGTTGTGATATTTCAACAAAAGATGACAACGTGCCACCACAGAATAACTTGTGAATGCAAATACAGCTCACCTCATTGTTCCTGGCTTTCTTCAGAAGCTGCACATCTTACTTTTCTAAAAAATGTAGGCTGGAGAACTAACAGAATTTAAAAGAACTTCCTTTCAATGTGAAGAGTTGTAAGAGTGTTAGTTCTACAAGTCTTTAAGGAAATCCAATTATAAGTTCCTTTATATTCATACACCTTGCCAAAAGAGGAACTTTTTTCCCCATTGATGTCATATTCTCAGTGGGGACTCCACGGTGACATTGGTGCTGAGTTTCAGTGCCTTTCTCATTAGGAGACAACTGCCATCGCTTCCCAGGAGACTGTGGTGGGACCCTGCCATGCTGTCCTAGCCAGCAGCATGTTGTAAAAGGGGTTTAATGTTCACAATGGTGCATAAAGGTTCTCTAAGGCCACTGGTTTCAAATTTTTAAATGTGTCCTTCCTCTGCTGAGAAAGACACAGTCTACAAGTAATTGTTCCCATATTGTACTGTGAACCTCTGAGCAAAATGTTTTCACTTCCTCTCTCTTTGCAGCAGTACATAATCACCAGTGGTTACTAACATCATCATTATTACTTCTATTATTATCATCATCACTATTATTATTATACCCCAAGCAGTTTAAAACAGGTTTCTTTTTTCCCAGACTTTTAATGAAATAATAGCATCACACTGATGACATCTGATGTAATGCCTACAATTTTGAATTTGGGGAATTCTGGAGTTACAAAAGATCAAGAGAGTAATAGAAGGAGTATTAATTCTATCTGCTGTATGTCAGTTTTATGAAGGACTCAGTCATCCACAAGTATTCATAACACCTTCAAATGAGCAACATCCAATCTCCTTTCCAATCCCATTTGCTGCATTATTACTGGTAACAACTCCTGATAGGCCCTGGTGCTGTGATGACAAATTCCACTTCCCTTTATTAGTGAGGGTTTAGACATTTACATTTCCAGGAGATGTGGCAGAGATACACCAAGCCCTAGACAGCCTTTGTGCCATTGCTTTAGCATTCCAGGACAAAGGCTCCTCTGGACCTAAGAGAATCCTGAGCCAGAGGGATGTAAAACATCACAGATGGGAGGATGTTTGCATCAGTTTGGCAGAAGGAGGATGAGTCCACATCAGCCTCTCCACTCAGATCCAGAGGATGGTTTCACCAAAGCCTTCCCACTGCACTCCACTTACAGAGCTCTGGCTCTTACCACAGCTCATGCCCAGAGCAGATTTGCTCTATGGGAGAGGAATTTCATGTTCTCCAGCACTGTGGGCATCCAGTCCATGGCATGAGACCTGATAATGCCCTCTAAACCTGTCTAGGGTGAATGGAAGGCTTTGGCACCATTGAGTGACCTACCTGTCCCTGCCTAACCATGCTGGCACAGACATAGCCAAGTAGGGTGGACTGGGGTGAAATCTGTGACTGCTGCCACCAGTCATCAGCTCCACAAGCATTATATTCTCTTTAAACCTCAGAAATGTGCAAAATATTTCCTCTATGGCTGTTTTATACAGAGTCCAGACAATCCAGAGCTGTTCCATGAGATGACTTTCATGGTCCTTATGGATCCATCCACCAAGCCAATGCTCTCCTTCAATGAATTTTAAAAAATCTGTCATGATGCTGCTGCTCACTTAATCACAGATAGCATGCTATTATTATTAGATGTTTCCTTTTAAATAATTAAGGACATTTTCTGAGGCTTCTCTAAGATCTGCAGTTGATAGCAGTAAAGTTTAAGGCTTTTGTATCAGTATATCAGAGACACACTACATGTGGCTGAGGCAGAAGGGAGAACATCACACTTAAAAGGCAGGGAGGAAGTGAGACACTCTAAAGCACTCTTCTGGATCAGCTGGAGCCATGGATGGCTTTGCTCCTCTCCCATCACAGCTACTTGGAGCAGCTGGCAGCAGCAGTGCTGGACTGAGGCAGGCAGAACACTCTGCCTGGAGGCTCTGCCACCTCCAGAGTGGTCCCACTAGAAAATGAACACTTTAGAACCATGTTTTGCCTCTTACATTTCCAAAGCACCAGACAAACTATAGCTAATGATAATCCATAAGAAAGGATTATATGTGTTACTTGTAGTAATGCCTTTTAGGTAATTGCTCAGGAGTTTTAGAAATCTAATAGTTTGTTGCTAAATCACCTAACCAGAATTACTGGCTTGGACAATGGAGATCTGTAGGAAGGATCAAGCCCCCTTTATCACTTTCCCATGGGTACAATTTTATTGCAATTGCCAAAAGATTCAGTCAAGTATTAGTGACCACTCTATTGCAAACAGCAATCTTGGCCTCTCTTGCTCATGGAAACAGAACCTCTCTTCAAGGGAACCTTGGCATGCATGCCTAGCACCTAATTCTGCATTGCAGGCACCCAGTAAATGCATGAGCCTGGAGTCTTACTGCTGGGAGCTGATCAAGGCCACTGGTGGCAGCTTTAGATCTGGCCCATAGCCTATAGGCTGGTGTAGAAAAGCACTATTCCTAAAAACAAAGTAAATGCTGCAAAGTTCAGGAAAACACATAGGCACCCACTAAACACCTGCTATTATTTTTAAATCTCCTAGTTGCATATAAAGTAATTAGAATGGGAAGAGAGAGCACAGAGAAAACATCTTTGAATAGGATATTTTCAAAGAATTATCAAATTTGTACTTAGAAAGAATACTGTAATTTTTCTGATAATCCTCCTCCAATGTACAAAAGGCTTAAACCATGATGGCAATGAGTGCCAACTTCAGCAGCAATCAATTTGGCCTCTAGAACAAGTAAGGAACATTTACAGCTACACCTCTATAGCCTTCCTGGGAAACCCCACAGAGCTGACACAAACATGCTGGAGGATGAGGGGTGGGACCAGAGCCAGGAAAGCAGATGTAGAGCAGTGCATCCCATCAGCAGCCATTTCTCAGCCAGCCCCTAAGTCAGCCACAGTTTTCTACAGCCAAACTGTGCCCTAACTGGACAAAGCCACCCCTGGTGTCCCCCCACCACCAGCAAACCCAACCACATGGGAACCACCAGTCCCTGCCTAATAGGTATGCAAAAACATTGCTAGAGAAAGTGGAGTGAACATCTGCTTCACTTTGGGAACCAGCTGAAGCATAGCCAACAAGTTTAGTGGAGAGTTTAACTTCTGTAGCTGAGATGCTTTGTTAAAGCAGTTATGTGGCCAGATAGATTTCTGCAGTCAATATTCAGCACTAGCAGAAACTGTACTGATGATGCTGAAAAGTTTACTGTGCCATCTACCTTTGCTCAAAGGAGTAAGACTTATACTTTGTTTCAAAACACTTCATCTGCTGGGTTGCAGCTTTTCAGGATTATTGTTTTAATGGAAACCTTTGGCCTTACACTGCAGGAATATAAAACAGACTGAACAGTGTGAGCAGTGCCAGCAAAGCCCCATATGGGGCAAGGTGTGTGCTGCCCTTAGGGAGGAGGGCAGGTTGCTCTGGGACAGAGTGGGGACTCCACACGCCAAGGAAAAGTATTAACAACTTCATCAGGAAGCTGTGCACCAACTGAGCATGGAAGCCTGTGCAAATCACAGACTCTAAATGTCATGGAAGCTGAGGCAGATCCATTTCACACAGGGCAGTGGAGCTGCTCTTCAGGTGCACAACAAAGGACCCTTGGACTCTCTGTTCCTTGCCAGTGACCAGGATTAGGTCCTAGCAAGAAGAGTAAGAAAAGAACCAAGCAATACCCCACCCCAGTAATTTTCCATTTTTCCTACCCCATTTCCCACTTGTCCTATACTTGTCTCCATTCAGGAGAAAGTCACTGCACCACATTTCCTGACAATGTCATTTACTCCAGCTGTTGAAATCTCCCTGTGTAGTGAGGGATTTTACCAACAGCTGTTTCAGAGAACAATAGCTAAGCACAGTTTCTACCACTAGATTCCATAGTAATGGAATCTATTTCTCTCCCTCACTCACACTTGTGACCAGCACTGTGTCTGACAAGTGATGAGTGTATTACACTAAATTCAGAAGCATGTTTTAAAAAGCATTGGCCTAGCAAAAACTTGGTTTATTCTTCCCTCCCTCCCTCTGGCATACACCCTAGAATCATCAAGTATTAAAGAGATTGATTTTGATTATTTTAACTATTACATGTAGCTTTTGTTTACCATGAAGATATTTTGGGGGAGAGAGGTTCTAGGGATATGTATCTCCATCAGCTTGGAATAACTTCAGTGGCTTATTTCCCATTGCTGTAGAATTGCATAATGAGTAAAAAAATCTTTCTGAATATTTAGCATTGCAGATGCACAGTCCCAAAGTTTCTGCTTTGTTTAATGCTTGGTTTCAAAAGATGTGCCCTATGAATGCTGTGGCCAAATTTGGCCAAGTGGTGTAAGCCATGAGTATTCCCACTACCTGGGAGCAGAGCCCTGTCTGCAGTATTTTCAACAAGTTGCATTCTTGCTCTGCTGTTTTATATGATGGGGTTTGGGGGATAATCTTAATAGATCGGTTCTAGGGTTAAAAAGTTGAAAGAAACCATGTCCACACCTAGCCATGGACTTGTCTTCTTGGGAACATGGTGAAATGGCAAAGGAAACATAATACCCAAATGGCCTTGGTTCTTCTGTTTGAAGAAACACCCAAGATAGCCTGTGCACTCATGTCCTTTCCTTTGGAAGCCAGAAATTAAGGATTACTGCACCAGCTTTTATATATCACACAATTCTAAGGGTCATCTTTCTGCTTCTTATTTCAGAGTTATTGTCCTAAAATGGCATTTTGTACTTTTAACAACTTTCTAATTTTCTTCCTCTCAAGTGCTCCTCCCTAGCACTCATCCATGCTTTTAGCTGCTTCTCTTTGCCTATTAGCTTTGCATTAGTACCAGGGGCACCAGGTCTGCTCAGGGGACAATGAAGCCCTCAGTGCAGTGCACAGTGCTTTCATCCATCTGTAACATTAACAGTAGGAGAAATGCTCTGGAAAAGGCTGGGAAAGGATGTTACTTATGGAAGGATACATCTGAGCTCTGCAAGTGACTCTGTCTTTGTAAAATAGCTGTGGGAAAACTGTGGAGGAGTCAACAAAAGGGGAAAAAGAATAAGTGATATAAAGGGTTTAAGAAGAAATTGCCTGAATACTGTTTCTTCCTTGTTACTGTGCAAGAAAAGAATATGAGGAGCAATTACCACCTGAGAAACAGAAAACAACACAAACACAAGGGACAAAATGGCATGTTTCTAATAATCAAGATTAACTTTCCCCTGTAATCAAGACAGCATTGCCAAGTTTGTTATCAATTCTATTTCAACAAAAAATAGAGGATTTCCACCAAAAAAATTCCTTAAAAGCTCTCATATAGAAACAGGAAATCAAAAGAGCTTTCTGGAATGCTTTCTGCACAGAGCCATCGCCTTAATTCTTAAATCACAGCACTTCATTGAGACCCTTTTCTCAGAGAAAAGGAAGCTGTGACCAAAAAGTACCACAAAAGACAAACCTCTGGTGAATGGCTGAGCTTTTAATGACTGATGAGAACAAGGAACAGAGATTCTGAATTAAATCATGAGCAAAATTTTGATGTCTATAGCACGAAACCAAGAATGGATTTAAAAGACAGAAAACACAAAAGATTTTAAAATATGGGCTTGAATCAAGTCTAAATTTATCAGACAGGCTTAGTATCTGCTATAAACTGATAATAAAGGAGGAAAGATCAAGCACACTCTTTTTGCTAGGACAAACTCATAAATTCTTATGGAAAGAAAGAGAGGTACTGTATTGGGTTTGCATGGCCAGGTTTTGGTAGTGGGGGGACACCAGGGCCACTTTCTGTGAGGAGCTGCCAGAAACTTCCCCCATGTCCTGCAGAGCCAGCTGGCTCCAGGACAGACCCATTGCTGGCCAAGTCCAGCCCTGCCAGCAGTGATGGTGGCACCTCCGGGATGACAGGTTCAAGAAGAGGGGAGAGTCACTATGCAACAGAGGCTGCAGCCAGGCAGGAGTGGGAGTGTGTGTGAGAAACACCTCTGCAGGCACCAGGGTCAGTGCACAAAGAGGAGCAGAGGGGCTCCAGGCACCAGAGCAAAGGTTCCCTGCAGCCCCTGCTGCAGACCATGGTGGGGAGCTGAGCCCCTGCAGCCCGTGGAGATCCTCAATGGAGCAGATTGCCACTGCAGCCCATAGAAGATCCTTTGCTGAAGCAGCTGGATGCCCAAAGGAGACACTGTGACCCTGTGGGGAGCCTGTGCTGGAGCAGGGTGCTGGCAGGACCTGTGTACCCATGGAGAGAGGGGACAAGGCTGGAACAGGCTCCTGGAAGCACTTGTGACCCCACAGAGAGCCCATGTTGGAGCAGTGTGCTCCTGAAGGACCTACACTAGAGCAGTTTGTGAAGAACTACAGCCAGTGGGGAAGGATTCACAGTGAGGAAGTCTGTGGAGGACTCTTGTGGGAGGGACCCCACTCTGGAGCAGGGAAAGAGTGAGGAGTGAGGAGGAAGGAATGGCAGAGACAGCCACAGCCTCCATTACCACTGAGGGGGAGAAAGTAGAAAATCTGGGATTAAAGTTGAGCCTGGGAAGGGGTGCAGGGAAGGTGTATTAAGATGTAGTTTTATTTTCTTATTATCCTACTTTGATTTGTTTGTTAATAAATTAAACTAATTTCCCTGGGTCTGTTTTGCTTATGATGGTAACTCCTTGTCCTTATCCCAGCCCACTAGCCATCCTTGTTTTCTCTCTTTTTCCTGCAAAGAGGGGGGAGATCTAGCAGCTTGGGTGGACACCTGGTGGCACCTGGTGGCCACCATGGTTGCAAAAAGATTTGAAAAAAATGTCCTCCTTTATATGTGCTCATTTACCTTTCCTTTGTGTATTCACAGTCACTGTATTAGAGCAATAGGATCTCTAAATCATCTCTCAGCATCCTCACCAGAAGCCTGTGCCTGCTTTCTGCCCCATGGACCCCAGCCAGAAAAGTGGTAGCAGTGTCAGGCAGTGAAAGTGCAGACCAGGGAGCATCCCTCAAAGATGCTTCTGCTGCCTTATTAAAAATGCAGGACAGGAAGAGTGGACAGTAAGTAAATGGACAGGCATCCTCAAAGAAAAAGGTTGGAACCTGTCTTTTCTTTCTTTTTCTTTTGTGGCTTCTTTTTTTTTTGCTTTTAATTGCTTGGTTAGTTGGTTGGTTGGTTTTGTTTGTTTGGGTTTTTTTAGTGGGGGAGAACCACAGCTCTTTAAGCTTTGATGTTGTAAAGCAGAAATGAGAAAGCTGGGACAGAAGAGAAAAGCCCTGCCAGGGATGGAGGGAATACAGGCAGGGACTACCTTTGACATTGCATACAATTAAACAGGGAACATCTCCATTTTCAATGTGCTGCTCTGGCTCGCCTGTTTTAACTTGCACAGCTCCTCAAGAATTTTTCTTTTTTTTTTTTCCTTTTCTTTCAGAGCAACTTGCAATCTGGTAATACAGACAAAAGGTAAATATAAAAAATCTTCAGTGCCACTGGTCCTTGAGAGCTGCAATTCTCCCTCTCCAGGAGTGATGCAACACAATCACACCACACTCACCTCATCTGCCAGATCCCCCCTCCCACTCAGCACGGCCCAGGTGCACTGATGAGAAGTGAACTGTGCAGGCAAAGGGTTAAAAATGAGCTATCAGATCTTAAGTTGTTTACCAACTTCTCTTGAATCTCAAGGATCTTTGTAGTGGCTGAAGCACACATGAAACAGAAGTCCTTGCTTTAGGGGCAGCCTCAAGAGTTGAGACAAAACACTGTGAGCCCACCCAGGGACCCAGCCCTCTTCTCCTGCATCTGCACCAGCTCCCTTGCCACGTGAGGAAGGAGCTAACTGCTGTTTCCTTGGCCCTCACCTGCCCTGCCCGAGGGAGGGAACAGCATTTGTGCTGCCCTTTCCCCCTACTCCTGTGGAAGAGGGCTGGGAGCACTGAGTGATTTACATCACCCCAGAAAGGTCTCCTAGAACCCGGCCAGTGGCAAGGCAGTGAATTGTGTCTGGGAGTGAAGGAGAGGGAAATGCTTGCACTGAGCTCTCCACTTCACTTTACAGAGGACTGTCAGCAGCACCATCTTGTGCTGTTCCCTGCCAACATCCTTTCCTGACTGACAGCAGAGCACTCACTGCTGAGCAGGACACAAAATGAAGACCCAGGTTTATAGCCCATGATAAAAAAGGAGGTCACACTGGAGAGCATGCCTTGGAATACAGTTACTGCCATCTTCATATTTATTAAAGTGATGTTACAAAACAAGTCTGGGTGCAGTCACTTCATCTGCTGAGAGCCTTCTATACAGCACTGAAAGGATTAGAGGGGCAATGGAGGGATCTATTGTGTCCACCCTGCCTAAGTCTGTACCTTTGGGAGCATGCAGGATGAAATTGCTGTGTCAGGAATGGACTGCTACACAGCCATTCATCTGGAGACCAGTTAGAAATGGTAATGGGCACCCAGGTGTTGGGCTATCCCTAAGCCCGGGATAGGTTTCATCCAAAATGCTGTCAAAATAAGACAACTACAAACACAGGGTCTCTACTCTTGTTCTCTCCTCTGTGGCTTCATGAGCACATTTGTGTGACTCCTTTCTTGTTGCTGTGTGCCTGCATAAAGGTGGCCCTGACACAGAAACCTGCCCCTTGCTCCCAGTGTGGCAGTGAGAATGGCCTGGGCAGACCAGGCTCCATCAGAGCTGGAATGCTGCTACACCACACAAATGGGCTGGCAGTGCCTGTGGAGGCATCCTGGCTCCTCTGAGGATGGTTTCCTGCAGCAGCAATCCCTCCTCCCTGAGACAAGCTGCACCCATGAGTAATGGTATGTGGATGCAGCAAGACAAACCTCCTCCTCCAGGCAGACCAGCAGCTCTATTGCACTGCTCAGCAGCAATGACAGTGACAAGATCTGGCACTGAATTTTTGAGCACAGAATCCATAGAGGTAGCAGTCAGGGCTGGGCAGAAATTATAACTGCATCATCTCTACCTCTTGGCTCTGTTTTTATCCTTGAGACCTGAATTTCAGAAAAAAATGCTTACCCCAGAACTGAGTGGGTTTGTCTTTCTCTAAGATGATGTCTACACACCCATTGTTCCTTCACAGCTTGTGATCCCCTTGGCCAGAGCAGAGAGATTTTGTAAAGATGTGGTATTCTGACAAGCTTTGAAAAAATCTGTGGCTGGGTAAAGAGTAGAGATACAAATTGCTGCCACACACTGTGTGAGTTCTGTAGCCAGCAACTGGCCACAAATTCCAGCAGCCTGTGCTGACCTGGCACTGAGGGGACTGTGGGACACAAGGAGGAGCAGTGGTAACATGACTCAGTGACACTACAAGAGAGATGCAAGGGACTGTAGCAGAGGCAAGCAAGATGTCGGTAGCAAATCCATCTTTGCTAGGGATAGCTGCCTTTCCAGGGCCTATGAGCACAGAAAAACACTGGAAACATGATCTTAGAAAATTGCAAAGTATTTGAAACTAAGTCCTTTATATGTGTTATTCTTAAAATATCTATATTCTTAGTCTGGCTTCATTATTTTGGGAAAATAGGTTGTAATTTCTGGGTACTTTATACCAAGCCAGGCTTTTACATGAATGTCAGTGCATGTGACAATTTTTAGGTACCTCTCTCTTAAACATTGTACCCTGGAAGTTCCCTTTCCTCTTCATCAGCTCATGCTGGAGTTGGACACAGACTTCTGAGGATATGTAAATCCAGGCAATATCTTTCCTCTTGGTGCTTTTCAAAGCCCCTCAGGTATTAGTATCTGTTTGGACACAGCCAAATTTCTAAGCTATGCTGCAGCAGTGGCTTCTTGTTTTCACTGAGTCCTTTGCTGGAAGGGGTTCCATAGGGTTGAAAGATCAGGGGACCAGATGACAATTTGCAGAACTGTAATTTCTGGGCTCAAATATTTGTTCTGTCTCCACTGGAAGTGTAGGATCCCAGGGGTGAAATCTGTGGTGTGCCACAGCCATTCAGATCTTCAACACTGCATTCAAGACAGCCACCACTGCTGTGTGAAAACTTCAGGAAAACAAGAATGCAAAGCTGGAGTCATTCACTGTTCCTATTAATTTTTAATTTGTAAATTGCTTGTTTGTTTCCTCTTCGCCCAAATTTTTAAATATGAGGCAAGTGGCAGAAAAGTCTAGAAGAGATCATGTGACATTTCCAACTTGCTTCTGATTGAGAACTGTTTAGAACAGTCATAGTTAAAAGAAAAAACAAGTATAAACAAAACAGTATTTATATGGGTATTACAGTAAGGAAAATCATACCCTGCTCCATCTTTTTTTCTCTCAGTAAAGAACATTTTACATCTGTCCTTTGCCTGGCTTTAGAACTTGAGTCTTCAAGCATTCCAAAGAGGGAAGTGCCAGCATGGGACCCTGGTTTACACCAAAACCTCTGCCTTACTCTTTGTACAGCTCATAAGGCAAGAAACCCTTGCCTCTGATCAAACTGGAATACATTTCATACACTGCATATGTCTATCCACTGTTCCCACCAGGCACAATTTTCATAGCACTGCCATAAGCTATTGAGGGGCTTTTTACCTTCCTGTAATCATTCCTGACACTTTTTTTCAACAACATAAAGACTATGAAGATAGCTAGGAGTGGGTGGTATTCCTGTTTTTAAGCTGAACAGAGGAAGGAGAGAGTTTGTTTATTCTGGGTTTCCAGTCTCAAGTGGCACCAGTTGTTTTATTATATTGTTTTTTTTCTGACAAGTTATTTTGAATAAATAGAGCTGCTGTAACTGCTGTTTAAGGTGGCACTTGTTACATCCTCAGCTTACAGCCTCCTTAGGCTCCTTTGATGTCCCCTGTGGTTGTTTCTCAGTTCCCTCTTCCTTTTGAGGTACCTCTGGGTCCTTGTTTCATTATGTTGAGTCACGCATAAGACAGACCGATGTGCTTGTGGTGCCGTGATGAGGCTGGTACTGAGCCTGCACTGTCTCTAGTAGTTTATTATTGCTGCCAGTGAAAAGAAATCTAAACCTGGCAGCTCAGCCTGCTGTGAATCAATATTTTACAGGTAGTGTACTTTGAAGAGACGACACAAAGACAGACTTGAAGGAGGAGAGATGGGGGAAGGGAGGAAGGAGAGGAAGAGAGGAATTTACCTTGACATCCCTTGACATACTTTTCCACCAAAAGTGAAGGAAAACAAGCACCAGGCACTGGTGCTGAGGCTCTTTCACATAACAGGACTCTGCAGTCTTTACAGGAGCATTTATTCCTTGGTTGTCTTCCCTGCTATTTTTCTGCTGAAAACAGGATAAAACCCAGAAGCAATCAACTTAGCAGAGAACAGGGACTTTGGGATGAGTACAGAGACAGAGAACAGAAAGGTACCCCCTTGAGGGGATCCTCACAGCCATGGTTTCTGTGCAGCAAAGGATGAGGCAGGGAAGGGACCTCCTGTGATGCACCAGCCTGTGCCTTTTTCTACTTCAGTCTTCAAGCTCTTGGAAAAGTTTGTTTATTTTTTTACTTTTTTTCTCCTTTTTAGATTGATCTGATTAAGCAAATTTTAGTTCTTTGTCAGTGTACAATGAAGGAGCTTTCTAAGGTACTGTATGGTAATAAAGCCTTTCATTACTTTGTGCTGGCCACCCATTTTCTTCCTGGTGAAAATCAAGATATCAGTTACAATCTGCTAAGGCCTAAATGGCCTGACTCCAGATTATCAGAGAAATGATCTCTCCCTACCCCCCTCATTTTTACATCTGCTTTTAAATAGGACACTTTGGCTGTTTAACTCAAAGGTAAAGCTGGCAGGAGCCAGACTCAGGAAGTCCCTCAAACTCTGAAATTCCCTGCCCCTGGAGAAAAAACCTTGAACCTTTTTTTTTTTTTTTTTTAAGTACATCATACTGGCTTCTTGTATTTGCCCTGGTTGTTATGACATTCATCAGGCTGAAATATCCTGTTGGCTGGCCCCTAGAATTCAGTAGTCTGACCAGCTGCAGGCTGCAGCCTCCAGGGTCTGCTCATCCACTATCAGAGGACTGCAAAATCCCAGGGGGGACCCCAGAGTAGAAGCCTTATCAAAAATATGCGAGGTATAATGTCACAGTGACAGATGCATCTCATAAACACATATGGGGATGTCAGTCTTGCATTGAAATGAATGTAGTGGTTAAAATTACAAAATGGTTTGTGTTTTACAGGGTTTGGATCAACATGTGAATGGAAGGGGGAAGGAAAAGTCTACTCCTCAGTATTCATTAGCACGGGGACAATAAATTACAGAATTGTGACTAGCACACCAACAGTTACTATGTTTTATGTTGAAATCTGAATAAAGTGAAGCTTTCTAGAAGAAACTAGAATCATATTTCTCCACCTGTGCAGAATGATGCCCCAAATGAGAAACATAGCTGGGAGATTTAATGCAGCAAGAAATCCCTAGAGACAGAGATATAACTTTACAAAGATTAAGAAGTTTGCCCACAATTTTACCAAAAAAAAATCCTAAAAAAACAAAAAAAAAAAAAACCCTAAAGGTTAAGTTCACTCTTTCCTGCAATAATTTAGATTCTGCATTCTTACTTTGACACAATGTGTATCAGAATTAAAAATATAATGATCCGTTAAATACCAGATTACCTGTTTTTTAAAGTTGGTTATTATCCTTATCAAGAGAAGTCAGTAAGATGAAGTCAAACCAAGTGGATACATGCAGCAGGAGGAGGCTGGGGTCATGAAGGTACCATGACATCTTTCTGAACTTGAAGGCTGACTTGTAGTTTGCAAGAGATTCCAATAGTGGACACACTTGTGTCCAATTTAGGAAAAGTACTTGTGTTTCAGGGAATCCATAAAAAGGAAACATAAGGTCTCCAGTTCTATCATCCTCATAATAAAAATGTGTATAACATAATGCCTAATAGTTCAAAGACACACTGTGATGATAATTATTAGCAATAGCACATGAACCCTACAAAGCAATTTTGGTCAGGTATAAAAGGATTATTTGATCTGATCATAGAGAGTTACAAACCAAATTACTTCTGATACAAGAGATGTTATTAGTGATCTCCATGGCCTCCCCGACTCATCTAAAAATTATTTTACAAATTTGAATAATGGAAAGTGAAACAATATAGATTTCTGCTCCACTTTCCCAAACTGTATAGATGAAAAGACCCTTAATCCACATGTGTGTACCTAGAATAATGACTGATCCAGGCTTACTTTTAAGTCTGCACTCCCTGATGAGGTTGATAATGAGCTGACATGAATTAAAGTAAATAAAACTCATGAGACCTATAACCTGGAACCTCTGTGCCTTGGAATTGAGGTCTTGATAATTGCTTAACTAACACCACCATATCATTTTAAATGCTGAATTACAAACAATTTGAGAGAATGCTATGCTGTGCCCATGACATAACAGCTGTGAAGTCTGACATGCAAAAATGAATTCATCTCTGCTGCAGGTTAGTTTGACTCAATTCTTCAAACAATATGAACACATTTTCCATATGAAATGCACGATGGGCATTATAAACCTCCAGGTTTCTCTTGCAGCAGCCCTTGCACCACAGACAATGCTGTCCCACATGCACCAGCATCTGCTGATGGAGGCTCCCTGCCCCCCTGCCCTGCCAGTGGCCAGCCAGAGGACAAGGCTTGGCCACAGACACCTGATGCTGGAAAACAAACTGAGTTCACCAGTGTGTCAGTGACCCACAAGGGAAGCAGAGGCAGCTTCCTTTCAGTCCTTCGAGGTCACCATTAATAACAGATGGGATAAACCCAGGGCTGATGCAGCTCTGCTCCCAGCCATGCCAGGGTGCTGAGCAGCACTGCTGCAGGCAGGGAGGCTCATGTGCCCAGCTTTGCTCAGCAAGCTCATGGCAGGGCTGAGAAGAGCATCTGGGTTCCTGAATATGGTCAGTTTTTTGGTGCAGTGTCCCCTCCTTATCGTCCCCTCCAGCCAATGGGATAAAAGTTTGAATGGAAAGAGAGATATTTAAAGTGCTGAAGGAAAACAGAGGAGGAAAAACCAGACAGTGAAATAAAATGTGCATCTCTGTACCCAGTTCTTATGATATACAAAGACTTGAGACAGACTTTACATCAAGTGGATGAACACAGCATATTGCACATTGTTACTTTCTTCTGTGGTACAGACATAACCAAAGTTTTTTTCTTCATGCTCGAACTTTTCAGGCTGTCAGGTCAACTTTGCCACCCTGTTTAGCACACAAACCATCATCCACACTAATTTTTGATCTTTGAGCAGTGTGAGAACATCTCACACATCATCATCCTCTGTCTTTTCCTCTGCCCTTCTGTGGCCTTTCTATTTATAGGCTTCTAGTTTCCATCTCAGCAAACCTTGCAACTTTCTGTCTACTCATAGGACACAGCAGCTATTTTCTACTCCAAAAACTCGCTTGGGTTTTGGAACTGAAGCCCACTGCTCACAGTTGCTCTTAGCTGACCGTTAATCAGCTGGGTTTCCATTATAGTTATTTGTTTACCTAGTGTGAAAACCTAGTATCTCAGTGCAATTACCTGGCATACACTGGATACTTAATATGTGCTCTTCATGTATTATTGAGGAGACAGTCTTTCCCTTCAGCCTGTCCTGCTGAAACAATGGGTGTTTAAAATCTACCTTTGAAACTTTGGCAGTATTATAATTAAACCTCAATTGTGGAAGTCAGAAGTTATATACCAAACTATGAAAAACATATTAAAGGGTTAATTTACAAGGTAAGAAGAAGGATCTATTCCTCAGCTGAAGTTTCAATTTTTTATTAATATTCTGCTATTTTTTCCTTGTATTTTCATCACTGTAATCAAATTCCAGTTTATGGGTTTTTTGCATGCAGAGTTTTGAGCTCAAAGAGTTGAAACTGCTGGATTTTTTCATGTCAGCGTAAGAAAAAAAATCCAGAAGGCTTTTTGTGTCTCTGCTTATCTGTATTTCTGCAAACCCTCTGCTTCAGTTACCTTGGCTGCTGCTTCCCTGTGTGAGCTGAGGTGGCCATCAGAGCCCACACAAAGCCTTCCAGCTCTGACAGCCCACCCAGGGCAAGCAGAGCAGGCAAGGGGCAGAGCACACTCTGCACCTCTCTGGAAGCAGGAACCCATGAGCAGTCCTTCAACACACTTTAGCTTCCCAAAGGACAGGACAGGAGTCACATTTTTTCAAATACCTCACTGAAACACCTTGAGTTAAGAAAAAGAGCCAGGATAAGGCCTTAAGCTTATAACCACAATCTGCTTTAAATGCTATTACACAGTATTTCCTCACTCAAACCAATGACAATTTTGGTGCAAAGAGAAAATTAGATGTATTAGAAAGCTCTAAAACCGTGCTACCCCTCACTCACATGTTTATGTGAAACAAAAGGAATAGGTGCTCCTTTTAGACTTGCTTGAATGGGCTGACTTGTTGAAAAGTTTTTTTATCTATTGTTTTATGTAGTCCTCATAGATTTTAAGAAAAGTTTTATTTACATCTGGTTTCCCCTTTAAAATCAAAGCAAATTTGCTGGGAACAAAAAACTCGTATCTTTATGAATAACGTCGCTATGTTACGTGATTTAGCTTTCACACTGAGAAAAACAACTATTTAAAAACAAGAGCTGAAATAATTGCATTTCACAAGGGTAACGTTATATTACACTGAGCTCTGAGGCTCGCATCATTGTTACACTTAACTCTACCCTTCACGGCAGCTGTAAACACATCAGCCTATCTGTTCAGCTCTAAGGCGCTGAATAGGAACTGCGCTGTGGAATTTGAAAGGAACCAACTTGTCAAAAGCTGGGGCAATTTTGTGACTCTTTCCCTGCCCCCAAGAGGAGGTGCATGAGCCATTCTCATTCCTGCGCCTGTATTCTCCAGTTTCTTCTCAATAGGCTGATGACCGCTGGCTATTTTGGAATCTTCTGGGGGCAGAGGAGGGAGCTGGACTGCAGTGCTGCTGTCAAAGGCAGGAAAGGCAGCTGTCAGAAGGATTCTTTTCCTGCTTTAAAGCCAACGACCAGTTGCAAGGCTTACTAATATTGCAAAAGAGCAATTTAACCAATTCCTGCTTACTAACCCAGCAAACTCAACCAAAAAAACAAAAAAAAACAAAAAAAAAACAAAAAAAAAAAAAACATATCCAGGCACTCTGCCAATCTGTCTGAATGAGAGTCCCAGCTTCAGTGAAGCACTGTGATATAACAGTAGCACAGTCATTATGGACCAAGCACCAGCTATTTTTCAACCCCTCTGAAATCATCAGGCTTCCATCTGACAAAAATTGAAAATCTGATACATACAGATGTGGAAGAAAATCCTTCCCTTCCCCCACAAGAAAGGTTTGCCCTGGATTTTGCTTCAGAAGCAAGACTGGGTGCATGGATGGGTGTTACTTTATATATTCCTTATGCTGTATTTATTGTGTTTATAGCAGCCAGGATAGTAGACAGCCAATGAATTAACATAACAGCTTGCAAAGCTGATGTGAAATATGATTTTATATACAAAAATCTATCTGAGATCAAAGATACAGCATCAAGCCCTGTGAGGCTGCCGGTTGGAAACTCAGTTGATAAAGGGCATAAGAAACAGCTAGCAATACTGCATTTAAAGAGAAACTCAGCCTCCAAGTGAGCCAAGCAGGTATAAACTCCCTTGCTGGGAACTGCAGATCTAATCTAATCTGCCCACCCATTTATTGGATGCTACACTTGCAGCATTTAAGCACCTTACAAAGATAATCACAGTCATAAAATAGGCACATGCATGTGGTCTCCTAATCCACACAGCCCCCTTTCCTTTCATTCCAGCACCAAAATACCTGCAATAATATACGTACACCATCAGGACACAAGGCTATATGCAGGCATTTTGGAAAAGAGGCTGTTTTTCTGCCATGAGGAAAGTGAGAAATACCTACATTAATTTTGTATTTATGCCTGCTTCTGCCCTGCTGTTTGCTATCTGGTTTCAAAGTGTTGGCTGCTATCAGAGTTTGCCACACTCTGCAGGAAAGCATTCGATGGCTTTAGAGAGCTCAGCAGCTGATATTCACCCGAAAACTCACATATTAAGTTTGGTCCTGTTCAAACTGGGCACAACCACCCTTATCTTAAGGCAGGGTTGTGTCCCTCCAGTTGGACAGCCTCAGAAAAACGACTGAGCAGGGAGGGTGTTAGTAAAAGCAATGCCAGCTCCCAGAAATGGATCCATCAGTGGCATATCAGGCTAGCTCACATCCCAAGGGAAATGGCAGAGTGCGAGCCAGGCACGGGCAATACAGGTTGTTTGTTTTTACACTGGCTGCTGCATAAAATAAATAATTCTATGGTGTGACAATGCTGATTTGAGTCACTGCAGCTCACCCTGGGCACTCTGCTGTGGGGGAGCAAACACAACAGACCTCCCAAAGCAGCACATTTGCAAACAGGGGGGAGCAGGCAGCAAGAGGGAGCTGTGCCAGGTGTCCCAGGTGTGTGAGGATGTAGGCTGCTGCCCAGAGCGAAGCAAAGCACTCACAAGAGGTGGATAGGGCTTCAGCTCACTCTCCAGTGGTGAACCCTTCCTCACCACCCATTCACTTTCTACTTCTCATCACCTTAGCATCCACACAAAGCAGTTAATTTTCTCCCCCTGACATCTTTTAAATACAGATCAGCTCTTCTGTCCTAGGAAGATACACAGCTGCATCTTTGCAAGATGCAAACACAAAAAAAACACACAGTATCTCCTATACAGAGTGTTCTGATCTGGAAGCAAAAAAACCCTAGTGGTGAAGAAGAAACCAACTCCTGTAAAGGAATATTGGAGGAAAGCAATTGGCCAGTGCTTGGCTGGCTATCCTGCTTCACTTGCCAATACATGATATGTAGGTTGTCAGGAGTCAAATAATTCTTCCATTAAATTTAATAATAAAAGCTACACAGATTGCAGAGCATTCACCTTGACAACACAAACCTCCCACATGGAGCCAAAACCTAGGTTCCATCACAATTTAAAACCCAGAAATCAACATTTAGGAGAATTCCGGCCAAACTGCCCCCTGACATCACTGAGGGATCCCAATCCTTACTCCCCAGCCTGTGCTCAGGCCCCTCAGGTTTATTTAGCCTGTCATCCCCCACAGCACTGCCTGCTCCCCAGTTTATCCTTTTTCTCCTTTGGATGCCTTGTAGTTCACAGGGGATCTCAGTGAAACCATCAACACCAGCCAGTACTAAAACAGTTTTGAAAAGAACACTTGAATCACTTGTACGAAAGCAAGAACACAAGATACAGGTAAGATACACGGCTATGGTACCCCAGATATCAGTTTTCCATAGCGCTGTTTGTTCCTCATTAGTAAACATTTTCTTTAAATTATCTTGGATACTCATTAAATATTATCAGCTACTTAGAACCAAAGGATAATTATGAGTTTAATGAAGCGTGTACCAGCTTGCTGAAGTCTAACGTTTGTTTCTCTGCTGGGACTCCATTTTACTTTGCACTTATCCTTCAGCAAAGCTCCTCTACAAAGTCACTTTGGCAATAAGAAGTATTTAATTAGATTAATGAATTTTTATCACCTCTCCTAGGGATTAGGCTTGTTAAATCCTGGCGACTAAAGAACAACAGATTTTTTATTACTAAATGTTTAGGGATGCATTGGTTGTGTTGCTGTGGCAGTACTCATAAGTCAGGCTGCTTTGGGCAGGTCTACCTTGTATATCCCTCAGTAGGCCAGGGATATTTGGCAGTGACAACCTGTGCCTTCAGTTAAATCACAGAAATCAAAATGCAAATTAGGGTGTGCAGACTCCAGACAGGGTTTCCAGCAGCTGACTTTATTTCAAAGTTTTGTAACTATCTCTGTGGGAGGATTAATGAAACCACTCATCAAGGGGTCCTCTCAATAAAATAAAATAAAAAAAAAATTAAAAAAGGAAACAGAAAGGATGGCTGACAATCTGTATTTGGCTTTGCTCACTAGCTAGAGAGCACTGCTAGTGTCTGAGCTAACTCTTAAGAGTATTTGCTCTTTTGGTTGCTTTTTGTCATAATCCTAGTTACAGCTTGGAAAACTGGTTATAGGTGCTGCACTGAGGTAAGCAGGAGCATTGCCCCTCCATCCCAAGGAGATTCCCAATAAAGAATTCATTGTGTCGTGTCACACAGGATGACATGAAGCACGTTTCTTACACACCAGCACTCAGTGATAAGCCAGTGGGCTCCTGAGATGCAGCATGGAAAAACATTTGGGGCCTTCTCACCAATGCAATGGATGCACTTAATATCCTGATCATATGCACTTCCATCATCCTGATCATTTGCACTGTCAAAGCACAGTTCCACTTTTATACAGATGCACTAAACCAATCTCACAGCACAAGAAAATGAGTAAAACATCTGGATAGCTGAGTCCCCCTCAAGACTGATGAGCATCTGAAGTTAGTTATGAGGCTTTGCAGTGGCTGACCCTAGTTACCAACACAGCATGGGGAGAATTTGTGTGGTTTGTGTGACTCCAGCCTTGTTTCAGCTGCACACAAGTGATGGTTACCACCGTTGCTCAAGTAAGACACCATCCAAGAAGGTCATTCACAAAATGCCACAAATTTTAAATAGTGGTAAATGGGCCAAGAAACATAAATCATACAGCTAATGGAATTTCTGTTCCTAAATCATCTGGACACTTTAAAATCTCTTAATGACCTCCCAGACTTGAAGGACAGGCTTCATATTGGCTTTGGGACCAGAATGGCAGAAGTCCTGCCAGTCACAGCAGGGATTGATATCTAGTTATCATTATTCTGGATTTCTCCTTAAACATGGAACATTAGTATCACATTTCTTCCCTCAGCACAGCCCAAAATCTACCTGCAGAAACTGAGCATCAAGCATCCAGGTTCCTCTCCTCAGCTGGGCTCTGATGGCAGCCTTGCTGGCTTCCCTGCTCACGAGAGAGCAATGCCACTTCCCAGACAGGCAGCTTCAGAGAGTTTGCAGGACAGGAGCTAGTGGCAGCAAGAGAGGCAGCAATAACATCAATTTTGAAAGTCTGTCACAAAGCAACAGGGAAGGGAGAACACGAGGCTGACGCAGAGAGATGAGTTTTTAAAAAGTCGTGTCTGTGTGATTGCCCCTCTGCACAGGTCTGGTGGCTGTGGCCAGTGCAGGATTCCATGTGCAGGCACTTGTGCCAGCAGGGCCCAGCTGAGGGCACAGGGCACGGATCAGCAGTGCTCCACGCAGGCTCCCTGGCTCAGGCGATTTCCCGGGTGTCTGGATGCGGCCGCGCAGCTGTCGGCCTCCCTTCCTGGGATCCAGCCTCACCCTCTAATGTATGCACACTTCTCTGCCCATCTGTCTTCAATAATCTGTCCCCCAGGACCAGGAGAAAGAAGGAATAATTAAGCTGTTCCATTAAGGAACGAGGATGTTTTTGACCAGGGAAAGTAACTTACCCGTTTAGCTCGTCTCACAGTAAAACGTGCACACATTGACCACTGATGCTGCAAGTGTGTACTGACTGAACTTGTTAATGAAGATAACTCTCTGTGCTGGGAGTGCTAGAAGAGGACAGAGGGTCAGAGGGGAGCACTGAAGTTTATCTGTATTCTGCAGAGTGCATCTGAGTAATAAAAGTCACCTTCCTCAGAAACCTTTGCCCAAGAGTGAACTCAATTCCTCACAGCATGTTTAAAAGAGTCCTGTAAGACACCTGCATGAATAATACTGAGTAGGGCATGCTCACTGAACTTCCTGGGATGCTGGATTCAAAGGGGAAAGAAAAGATGGTGAGAAACAGAAAGAATTGGAGGAAAGTGAAAAGGAGGGGGAGAAAACCAGGATATGGGTAAAAAATTGAAGCAGGATATGAATAAAAAACTGGAGCTGTAAACAAATCTTACTGATGATTTACTAAGGGGACAAGGCAAAGGACAAAACTGGGGTACAATAAATTAATGGCATTATCTCACATATTGAAAATACAATGAGTCTCTTTCTCTGAAAAATCTGTCTTGAAATATATTGAGAGAAACATCTTTCAATTACCAGCACATTAAACTCCAAACTCCATGGTGTCACAGCAAACAGAGATGGGGAATGACTCTGAGGGGAAATGAATGATTAAGACTCCATCCACATCCCAGCTGCAACAGGATGTGTTTTCACAACACATCAACTGTTCAAATCATTTGATCTTCTTATTGTCTGACAGAGAAAATTAAATATGCAATCTGCTTTCATGAGGCTTCCTGGTTCAAATCCTGCAACTTTCCTTTTTTTTTTTTTCTCCCCTCATACGCTTTTTAAGTTAATTAGAGCTCAGCTTACAAGTCCCACAGCAGTGATCCACAGGTGATCCTGGGTGAACACCTATCAACTTGTGGAGTAAAAGGCTTTTTATAGGTGTCTCTGCTGGGGAGGCTGAGGGCACAGGGCAGGCTGTGGCTGCTGGAAGGCTCTGCTGTGATCCAGACTTGCAGCTGTGCTTGTAGACAAGAGAAAAGACTTGCCTGCTGCCAGCAGGGCTGCCTTCCCTGCACTGCCTGATTCGGGAGGGATTGGGCTCTGTGGAGGTGGCTGAAGAGGGCAAGGGTATGGGGAGTGGAGTGAAAATTGCACAAGGGGTTAAGAGTAAAAAGGAGGGAGAAAGGAGCAAAGTCTCTGGCAAGTTGGGATCCTGGCCAGCCACTACTGTGGAGGCTCTGGCAGACACCAAGAACCACTCAAATGCCCAAAAATGCCCAGGAGGAGCAAAGGCATGCTAGCATAGAATTTGAACAAAAAGTACAGTTTGAAAAAATCAAACATATCAGAAGTTAACATGATTTTCTGGAGAAGTGGCAGTGAGAAACACAACTTTCCTTGAAGGGAATGGACAGAGATGTAGGACACTAAGCACATTCAACAGGGCCAAGCTGCCTTTTACAGATGGAGAAGTAATTCTGACCTGGAGGTAGGCTTGATTCCTTGATGCAGCACTGGAGGGCCAGGATTTGTCTCTGGACTGACTGGCTTATGTTGGAAGTGATTTGAACAGGTCAGGAATTCACACCGAGGGTAAGAACCTGCCTTCTATCCCCAAGGCCTTTCGAGGCACCAAAGTGTTGTTTTTATGGTTATGGTTATTATTATTATTATTATTATTATTATTATTATTATTATTATTATTATTATTATTATTATTATTATTATGTGGCTACTGGGAGATGAAGATGACAAAGGTAAAATCACTGAGACACTGTACACTGTGATGCTGCACACATGCATACCATATATATATACACACACACATGTGTATATATGCATGTGAAAGAAAGAAATCATTTGACATATATGGGAGGACAATAATTTTATTCAGTGTTTGTAAAATGAGTAGCATAAAGGTGTCTGCTGGCATTTGCTGCAGATCCATACCGCATCTTGCAGTTTAAACAATAATAATTAATGCATGATAATATAAACATTCCTATTCCTTCCATATTAGTGAAGGTGCCTCAATCAGGTGGCTTTTGTTTACATTTAATTCAAGACCAGTGTGGCACAGAGTATTCAAAGCTTCCAGCAATACTTTCTGTTCCTATCAGCATAAGCATGGCAATTTTCAGGCCAAAGAAAGTGTTCTAGCCATTGGTACAGGGCACTGCCATGGTTATGCAAGGATGTCTAGCTCTTCCTAGCAGAGTGCAGTTTGCAGAATAATTACTTTACAATGGTTAAATGGAATCTACTAAGAGATCCTCAAGAATACTACATGGCATCCCTGCTGAACATCTGTGCTGGCTAAAACAATGTGACTGGAGTGTGAGGCAGCTGAGTAGATCACACAATGATTCTGCTTTGCACCTTAAAGCAGGATCCACTGTGTTATGATGCATAAGGTGTTTCACTCCAGAGCGTGGCAGGAGGTACAGAACACTGCACTGTGCAGACTGTACTACTTTCAAAAAGCTTTTGAAAAATATGTGCAGCTTAATTCAATATTGCCAGCCTCTGGTACTCTCTGGCAGGAACTTATAAACCTCTTATAAATCTCTCTGTTTATCAGCAAGTGCAGAGATATGGAGGCATGATGGATACATCTTAATACTATCTTTGTTGTTGCATATAGGTTTTAATTTAATTTTACATTATGTGGCATTTACTTTATCTGCTCCGATTAAACTAATTCTTCAAGGGACACAAGGAAGGTGACTGAAGGTGATTCAGGCAGTCTCCTGTGGTCTGGATCTGCATAGGCAGCCCCTTCCAGCCAGCTGTGACTGGAGCCACCAGAGAATGTGATTAGAGGGGGAACAGCATCTTCAGTGCTGGGCATTGGGGGAGATTTAAAAACTGAGAGAAAGTGAAGGTAAAACGATAATCTAATTTTGAAAAATGAGGATTAAAGGTTCCATTACTCATGCTGTTTCCACTGTACATACGGAGGTAACAATATGTGATTTTGCTGGATAAAAATATTGGCCCCATGCAGCTAGTGTGGTGCAAGTAAATCCCTACTGTGTTTGTAATGAGGGAAGGTTAGGATCATGCAGATGTGTGACTGTAAGCTGGTTTAGAATTCGAGCTGGCATAATATGAAGAGATTGTTCCTTGACTTACTGGCAAGTCCGGATATTCTCCAGCATGTTGTGACAACAACAACAAAACCACCAGGAGACCAGCACAGCTCCACACTGCATCTCCCTGCTTATCACCCTCTAATGCACCAATTTTGTGTCAGCAGGGAGGCTCCCTGCCTGGGGTGCTCCAGGCTTTCTTTCCCATGAGGCTGCTTTAATTTCATATATTTGGTAAGCACCTGTTTTTACAAGGTTTTACAATGTTTAGAGGCGTGGAGGAAAATACTGTTGCTGATGTTTCTAAGTAGTCAGAGCCTTCTGATTTAGTAGTCCAGGAATGCCCAGGAGCAAATCTGCCTGGAAAATAACACTGTGGGAAGGTGGGGCTAGAGGAGGGCATCCCTGCTGAGCAAGGAGGTCGCTTCATGTGTTTATCCACTGTCCATGCAAGACGGTGCAAAAAGAGTAGATGAAGGTAGCAGAAGTGAGCTATCACTACTAGGCATGCTTTGGACAAGTGGGAGAAAAAGCTGTTTGAGGTAACCTGATGCACAGGGACATCACTTCTTCTGCATCACTGAGGAGGAATGGCAATTTTTGGCTAACGTAAGCAGAGGCACAGAGAGGTGTGAGAGACATTAGAGCTGGATCAGCGGCTGTGAGAGGGACACGAGAGAAGGAAGCTGGTAAGGAAAGACAGCACAGTAGGTGATCGTGCAAGGGAAGCAGAAAGCAAAAATTACAGCTGGAGTGGGGGGGAAATGGGTGTCTTTGAGACTGTGTGTACTGAGGAGAGACAGCAGAGCTTGACTCTGAGCTCTGTGGAAGGTGAGGAGCTACGTGCTGGTGCGTGGGGCTGGGGGCGTTGGCAAAGGCAAAGGAAATTATATATCACTCTAATCTGCAGCACATTCCTTGCTGTCTGGGAATATATATGTCAGCTGGGGAGATACCTGTGGAAGTTACTAAAATTAATTGTATTTTTGCATTTCCATCTCCCTCCCCCTCACCTCCCACAGATGCACACGCACAAATTTCTATAGATATAAATGTAACACTGAAGTTTCATTGTGGTTACCAGCGTCATTTCTCTTGAACCATCACATTGCCAAAGGAACACCTTTTGATTCCACACCTCCCTCAATTTTCTGGACATATAGAGAAGTTGTAATTTCCAGGGAATAGAAAAATAAAAAGGAAAAAAAAAAAAAAAAAAAAAACCCAAATAACCCCAACACTTTGGGTCTGCGGGAAGCTTTCCAAATTTGTCTATATTGGATCACCATGAATTTTCTGGAGACTGAATTTTCTGGCCTATGTGGCTTAATAGATCTGGATGCCTGAGGTTTACAACCACCTTACTGCTGGTAAGATTTTTCCCACCTCTAAGCTGCAGTAGAGTAGTTGTGCCTGGGAGATAATTAAGCAGGGACATGTTCACTGATGCTGACCAGATAGACAGAAAAGGGCTGATGGGCAGGGATGAAACCAAAAAAAGAAATCAGAAGATCCACTATCCAGTACACATGTAGGTCCCAGATGCTGGAGTGAAGTGGGTCCTCAGTAGTGTTTTTATTGCTGTATAACAAGCAATTCATTCTGAAAAAAAATAAAAAATTGTATTGCTAATATATCCCTAGCCTGACAAAGCATATATGAAACAAGGAGACATTTATTTCAGTGAGTGTGCCTGTTCTTTATTGAGCACATTAACATATTGAATGCTGCTTTTAAAAGAGACAATACTTGTTCCCCATAGTTTATAATTTAAATTATAAATATACTACAGTATCAGAAGGAGTATCAAAATAAATTCATGCCATGATGCACTGTGTCAGCACATTGACTTGCAATGCTGCTGCCACACAGGCTTTTCCTGCCTGTGAAAGGAAAGCACCAAGGGAAATCTGAGTCCCAGTGCTCTCAGAGAGAGTTTTGCACCCATTTCAGGGTGGTGGGATTTCACTTGGGAGCTGTTGCACTCTTCCTACCTGGTACACTCGTGTTCTGTGCATTTACTTCATCTTCCACTCTAGAATGGTATTTTCCTTATTTTTCTTTGTAACACTAGCCAGCACAGATAAAGTTTTTTCCAAAATTAAAATGCTGCTGTGTTGGAATAAATGACATCTCTGGAGTCTTTAAAATACTATTTCCCATTTTTCCTGAAAGATGCAATATCTGAAAACCCTTTCTCTCAGCCTTTTATGTTTCTTTTTTAATCAATAAAAGCTGAGACATCTGTATTAGTATAGCACAAGCATTTGAATCTGAAGAAGAAATCTACATTTTTTAAAACTTGGTGGGCAATATTAAGGGATCAACATCAATTTAAAATTGCATGATAAATACATATTTTGATAAATACATATTTTACCTTTAAAGAATTCATTGGAGAAGTGAATGTGACAAGTGACAACTACCTTCCATTTACTTACCAGGCAAAAGCCACCTTTAAAACAGTCATATACTTTCTCATCATCATCAGTATAAGCTATTTGCAGATAGTTTTTGTGAGTGGCCAAGATTGTGTTTGTCCTGCTGCCAGATGAACTAACATGGTTTATTTCATGCTGTTTAAATGGTACTTGGGGCATGCACACAAAATATGTCATCCATGTTGCTTTTTGCCACCCCTGATCACAGTATTTTCCCTTTTGTGGACAGAGATTTTACTTCCACTCTTTCAAGAGAGAGATTGTGAAGAGATGTCAAAGCTTATTATTCAATGGAGGTGTCACACAAGGGTTCTTCTGTGAATGACCCTGGCAGTGTTAAATTCAAGAAAACACTGCTAAAGGGTACATGGCTACATAAAAGATTTCCATGGGGTTTTTTTTCCATATTGCAGAGTTTGAGTTTTGGTTTTTTGACCAAAGGATTATTTTTATGTGGCCACCTGAAATGAAAAGGAATTATTCCTCTGGATCACAGATAGGTAGCCTAGGTGTTCTTTCAATAATCATTGTAAGAATAGACAGCAATTTTAGCAGTCTCTTCATTTCCATAAAATATCTAACTTAATGGTTCAAATACTTGACAGGTAAGAGATATATGAAGGAGGGAACAAGACTGTCCAGTGCTGTGAGTCCCCTCACCAGGGAGAAGACCAGGCAGGCAGCAACTGACCCGTGTGACAAAGAAAAACATGGAATGCATTTCGGTGACCATGAGAGGAGGTGGGCACTGCAACCACCAGATCCATCCCACTCCTATTGCCCTTCCTGGCTCCACCACCTGGGCACAGGCTGGTCACTGCCAGCCCTTGCAGCCTGGCCTTTCATCCTGGTCTGGTTCCACCCTTGTGGAGCAGTATGCAGGCTGTATTGCTGTGGACAAAGTCAAAATTCCATTGATGGTTTAATGCCTGTTTACAAGATACAAAAAGGTATCCATCTCCCTGGCTATAAGCATTGCAAGCAAAACGAACTCTAAATTCAGAAAATGTCACATTTTTAACAACTAGTTTTGGTGTTTTCAGCCAGTTCCCAAATGAAAAGACCTAATGTTTTCTAAAGTCTGATTTTTTAATAAAAAATAATTTCATGTACCGGGACAATGCAGCTTTAGAATCATCTGAAACATGAGATTTATGCAGAGATCAACTGCTTCTGCATCCAGAATCATTCCAAAGATGGATTATCTGTAAATAGGCGACCTTGAGGGAGCAGCAAATATAAGTAAGAAAGTGCAGTTGCTCTAACAAGCAAAAATCCTTAAAGTAGGAGGTGGTTTTCAGTACCTAAAGGCATTTAAAAGAAAAGCTGGCAGTTTTCCATGCAAGGCACACTGACAATGCAAGACAAGTGAGAGAAAAGGGAGCTGCCAAATAGAACATGCCAGTAAAACCTCTGCAGCATGGCAGAACACAGATCACAGGAGGGGACCCCCTACACTCATGCTCCTTCCTAACAGCACATGGGCAAGCAGGGCCCCTAGGAGGGCAGGAGAACAAGTCTGCCTTTAGAGCTTCTCAGTCTAAAGGGTTTATCTCCTCTTTCCAACACAACTTCCTCTGAGGTCAGACCCTTGGGGGACCACTGGTGGCTGTGGCAGAAGTCCCACTGCATCCAAAGAACACCAGAGGGAGAGTAGTAGCCAAGGACACAAACAAAATGGCAACTTTCTGTTTTTAAGAGGAGCATCAGTGCACTGTACACTCAGTGGGACAAGGTTTGAAGGCAGCACCTTGGTTTATCAGGGGCAGAGCAATGCCCTGCTCTGTCCCAAATCTGCTGTAAGTGCATTAGTATCAAGATGCTGCAGCCATTTCAAAGATACCTGTTTCTGGGTAGATTTTAGTAACTTGAGGAAGCTGGCTCCTAGTATATAGAGGAGAGTCTAAAATATTACTTCATCATGCAGGTTTTCAAGAAGGAAAAAAAGATATTCACGAGTCACCTTTAGGCAAACTCACAGGTGAATCAAAGCAAGGGGAAAATGTTCTTTGGAGATAGCACAAACCACCAGACCCTGCCCACAACAGGTAGTGCAACATCTTCTGGGAGAGTTTGGACCTCATCTTCATTTACCTTTGGAAAATGAGTGCAGAGCATTTCTGAAAGGCAGGATGCACACTCCCACACTCTACACAGGGCTGAGCATTTGAAGAGACATCTCAGACCTGCCTGAGCTAGCAGTTTTGGAGAAGCACTTCTGCAATAGGAGTCTTAAAGCTGGCACAGTGTCCTTGTAGCCAAGCCCAATGCAGGCATCAATAGTACATAGCAGGACATTTAAGAATTGGCTGTGTAAACTCACATGCCCTCCAGAATGTGGCCATCTGAAACTACAGAAATCTCTAAGTCAAGCACCCAAGAGAGAGGGAAGTATAATCTACTAAAATCACAGAATCCCCATAATAAGGAATTATTGGCTCAAGCAGATCACTTTCCACTTTAAATTGTGCCTTTCCTAGGCAGCATGTATATCTCCTACCTTTTGTCTACAGGAAATGTAAGCAGTGAATCCAGTTTGTACCAGCTTCCCTGGCCACAAAAGTTGATCCACTGTCTTTTCTTTCAAAGGCAGAATTTATAGAGCCTGCATTGCAGTTCATCCTTGAGTTTGGGCTGACATTTGTTTCCTTCCCCAGATGAGTTGCCTGGTTACATTTCAAGCAGACTTCTGAAAGTATACAAATGTACTTCTAAAACTGATAATCATCTTTGGGAGGGAAGGCTTATATCCTGTTTTTGCTTATGAGAAGGGCCCCAGGCACCCTGATTTAAAAAATGATCTGACAAGAAGCAAAGACTCAAACGCTCCTTGACACATATACATCTGACACCTCAGATAATCAGCATAGTTTCATGGAATTAGCTGAAACTTCATCCTCACCCCCCACCCCCTGCTTGTCATCTCA
This sequence comes from Oenanthe melanoleuca, assembly GCF_029582105.1. NCBI lineage: Eukaryota > Metazoa > Chordata > Aves > Passeriformes > Muscicapidae > Oenanthe > Oenanthe melanoleuca. The sequence goes on from NC_079336.1 coordinate 38,540,691, forward strand.
CAGCAGAAAACATGCTGAGTAACAGTGCATCACACCAGGTCCAGGCTTTTATTATATTTTCAGTCCACAAGAAGAATAAAACATTATTTTTTTCTCAGTTTCTCTTCCATCAGCAGAGCCATTCTTTCCTTGATGCCATATCAAATGTTTAAAAATTTTCCACATTTTAGTTTTAAAACCTGCACATGAAGCCAAAGAAGGAAAAGAAGAAAAAAGAGAAGAACAAATGGAGCTATTTGAGCTCAGCTTTCAAACAAAGAAGCCTGATCAGGACCTCAGCCCTTTGGAGCTGAAAGCCCCAGCCTCCCTTCGGACAAATGCCTTCACTTCCCACTGATTTCAGTGGCATCTGCACAGTGTGGTTATGGCCCATCTTGCTTCAGAAACTATCTGTGCAAGATTTTGCTCATAAAAGAGAACCTAAAGGATGTGTGAGTCATATGAAAGCACATGGATCTGGAAATGGAGAACTTCACAGTGTAGAGGAGTGCAATGAAGCCTTGCTCGCCCCCTTACCTGAAGTATTTTTGCAACACATATATTTACAAGATTCCTTCTTTATTTTCATCCTCTTTGATCTATAAAGTTCCTTTGATGCATGCAAGCAATGAATCTCTATCTTTCCTCCCAAGACTTTCAGACAGCATGTGCCCTACTCTCATGATTATAGTCAGTACCTGCTGAGATTGGCTGCTCCTCTTCCTCCTCCTGCATCCTCCTACTGCTCCTCTCACTCGCCAAATTTACCAGTCTTTGCCCATAGCTACTTCCTTGTCCCTTGGCAGCACTATCTTTAGGTGTTCTTACAAGTGACATTGATAGAAAAATGTAATCCTCAATCCTGCCCAGATCAACTTGGTTTCTGAGGATGCTGGTGCAAGAGATGAAAAGGATCTCCGGATGGTTAGGCATTTTCATTCTTCCATCTCCACTTCAAAAGCAGCATCACAAAACCTAATTTCCTTCGCCTTTCCTGGCACCTCTATTTTGCTTGATCACCAGAATTTCTGCTCCTGTGTCTATCTGTACCTTTGTTTCTCCTGGTCTTTTTTCTGTACGTTGGAGTTCAGGACAGAAACTCTTCTTCTTCTTCAGTGCTTTTGTAGTCTCTGGAGCCACAATGTCCCAGTCCCTGCCTGGCCCTTCCAGCAACTTGAGTCAGGCCATATTGCTGATGCAATACTGTAGATGAGGGGTTTGGATTTCTAGAAAAATTTTCCTTTCCATATGTTTTTTTTTTCAGCAGACATCTGTTAGTAACCTCTGAAGAATGAAATATTTACCCAGGCTTTGACTATCTTGCATCTTACTGAAGGTGTCTTTTCTACCAATCTTCCAAATTCTCACCTAAACTGAATAAAACACAGCTTCTTTGTCAGGCTTTGCTTTAGCTTAGAGAGATTTGAACGGGGGGAAAAGTTAGCATCCCATAATAAGACTAGAAAAATTACAGACCACATCATGTTTTGGCTGCTTATCTAAGGTCTCTGAGATACCATGGTTTCCATCAGCTTCAAATATGGAAGCTAAGCAGCTTTGGAGAAAAGCAGATCATTTAATTCAATACTTTCATTTGAAAAACTGATATAAAACTGTTCTTTTTAAAAATTTCCAGTAGCTTTTGCTTCTAAAAGGCTAGGCAAACTTAAAAGGATGGTGTTTGTCCCTATACTTTAGAGTTTCAGATGCCAACAAACACTGGAAAATGCAGGTACCTGGGACAAGGAAGGCAGTGGGGGATGGATGTTCTTACAAGTTTGGTAAGGAAAGTGAAAAATCCACCACAGCAAAAGGACAGAAAATATACAGTGAGTAGATAAGATACTTCACCAGCCTTACAGCCTTCGTAGATAAAGGGTTGACAATCCAGCCTCATTGCATTAATGGGAGGAGTATTTTGTAAAAGCCTTGGCATCCAGCAATCCACATTACTGCACAAGTGTTGCTATAAATAGGATTAAGGCTGGCGTTTATTATGCTGTGCAAAGATAGCAACTGTGATAAATGAGACTGCAAATTCTGCCCACTTTAACCCTTTTTTATAATCACTCTTATTTTTAGACATCATTTTCCGTGCTCATTTCAATACTTGGTTCGATGCCCATGCTGGACCAAAAAAAGAAAAAAAGTATTTCAGGCAGCTCATTACAGTAAACATTAAATATAAGAACATTAATTTCAACTATCAGATATAAAATATATCTATAAATGAAACATCTGTCCTCATTACATACTCAAACACACAATTCTACATGTAATTTTGTGTGTTTGCTTGTCACAAAGTGTCTCTAGTTTGTGTCATTTGGAATCACCTGGCATTTTACAGTAAAGGCAGCGGCACAGATGCCTTACAAATAACAAATCCAGAAATCAACTGCAGCTGTATCCTTGCACTGAGGCTCAGTGTATGCTCCTGCAGGTAAAAGATACCATCTGTGGACAAAGTTTGCTTCTCTGTCCAGGGCAGTCTGTGGCAGCCAGAGGGCATGGCCTTGGTCTGAGCAGTGTGAGCCACACGGGGCTGGAGCGTGCTCAGCCCTCTGAGATTTACAGGCTGATCAATGGCTTCAGCATCCTGAATTACTCTGGAGATGGTTTATTAGGAAAGGGCCTTAGGGAGCAAGGAATAGAAGGAGAGAGTAGATTCACAGTTAAAGGAAGAATGGGTACAAGGCAATTTGTACATGAAAATTCAGATCCCCCTCTGAATTTCCTAAAAGCTCGAGGTGTCTGAGTCCAGGGCTTTGCTCTGGGCCCTTCTCTAGAGCTGATGTGCAAGTAAATCAGGCTCCTGTATGAAATCGCTCTTAAATGTGTAAGGCACCATCAATCAAAAGGTGTAATCAGCTTTCCTCTGCTCAGTCCCTGCAGAGCTATTCTTGGCATGCTGTTGGAAAGAAGCAAAGGCAGAGAGATGCTCTTTTTTCCCTCAGAAGACGGTCCCGGAGAGACGGCTAGGCGCATAAGGAATGCAGCCCGTACTCCCTGCCAGCCGAGTGTCACCGTGTGTCATCGCCTCCTCCGCCAAGGTGATCGATTCCAGCGTCTAGGACCCTCAGGTCAGTGTCTGGTCCACACTCAGCCACAGAAATTTCTACCTCATCTGACTGCCAAAAATTTCTTTCTCATTTCTGCAACAGTGTTACCCAGACATGCCCTAAAATTTCATGAGGAAACTACAGACCAGCTACTGCCTCCACTTCCATGTGCATTCAGCTCCTCAGTGCCCCAGAGCAACATGAAAGCTGAGCAAAAAGAGTCCCCTCACATATGGCTGGGAAGCAGGACTTAAAAACTACTATGCAGGACTTTTGGATGCCCTCACAATTGGGAACAGTGGAAAACCTTAGTGTGTTATTGCCAGCCCCTGAGCTGGGCCACAGCCAAAGACTTTTGCTGCACCTCTTCTTTGAAATAAGAGCCTTACACTGGGCATCAGGGAGCTTTGCTTTGTACACACACATAGGCATTTTGGTTATAGGACTGTTTTTTAAAATTATTTAAAGGATATTTGCAAAACCAGGAGGAAATATAAAGGCAGTACAGCCTCACAGGAAAGACAGAGCTAAGAAGGAGTGCTGGGAATTACCATACCTGGGGCTGCAGCATTAGATCCTTCTCAGCCCATTGCAGAATTTTATGGCAAGGTTTCCCACACTGACATTAACCCTCAATCCACACATCAATGGCTGTGCTCCTACTGGGGTGTTTCAGAAGATAACACTGCTAAACAAAGCTTTTCAGCAAGGAACACAGTGGTGAAATCACATTGACCTCTGAAATTTCCTTGTGTATCTTTTTTGTTGTTACAGAAAAATCTTGCATAAGGGAAACCACATATTTTGCAATGCCAAGATGCATATCATTCACATATAGAGGTTACACGAGTATCACTGGGAGACTGTATCCCTTCAAGAATTGTTCTAATTAGTGACTTGAGCTTTTATTTAATTACACTCTTTAATGCACATCTTGGAATTACAGAGGTGGGTGTAATTTAATTAGCCAAAAAAAAAAAAAATCCAAGACACGTTTCTATTCCCTTAAAATATAGGTTGCACTTAGGAGAAGGTGGGGCTGACACAGATATTTCCCAGGAAAAGGTCTGTACTCGTCCACCTTGAGGTGTGTTTGCACACAGCCTGGGCACGCCAGCGTTGAGCGTGGCTGGAGGCTGACAGCTGCTCATTACAGGCTGCTGGGGCACCAGCCTGGCTCCTGCAGGACAGGTGGCCACATGGCAAATGGAACCCCTCCCAATTAGCACTAATTGACACTGGTGTGGCCAGTCTCCAACGAGAGGTCAGGGAGTGGGTGAGCTCAGAGGCTGAGCATCCTGTGCAGCAGCAAGGGTGTGTGGTGCCTCTGCTGCCACCGCTGCAGTGCTGTGCGCAAGCACAACGCTCAGCACCAATATTTTGACAGCCCTGGTGTTCACCAGGACCTCCTGTGGCCCCTGACTAAAACTATCCCAGTTTTAGATCTGCTGTGAATGCCTCAGCCTGGCCTCTTACCCACACCAGCTCCATGAAGCTGCCCTATCATTCATGCCCTTCATCCCCTCCCCATGGATGTGCTGGCTTTCTGGAGAGCAGATGCAAGGGTCTGAGTTTGCTACCACCTCCCACCTTTCATTTTTTTCATTTAGAAACATTTCCACATTAAAAATGTGTAATAAACTGACCAGCTGCCACCCCTTGATGCTTAATCCTCTCTAATCTGGTCTGGGAACACTGAAATGTACAATTTTGCTTATTATGCAGCTTCCAAAAATAATTGAATGTAGCAAGTAGAGAGGGTAGCAAGTGAGGAAAAAGGGAAATAACCCCTCAGCTATTTATTTATCATTTTCTATGGGCCTGTATGGCACACCCACACCAATGTGAATGATCTCCTCCTCCTTAGAGAGCACATACACTACTCAAGCTGTGGACTGAAAAATGCCCCTTGTCCAACACAGGTCCTCTACATCCAGGAATGAGATAGCCCATGCTCCACAGACCTTGCAATTCAGCAGCAAACAACATGGTCCTCAGGGATGGAATTAATTGGAGTTTGGATTTTATACTGGTTGGCTTGATTGACTTCATCTGAGGCCTCACAAAAGCAGTAAGTCTTTCAGAGGGGCTCCCTATAAATTTATGGCTCACAAGGCAGGAAAAAAAATCTCCTGTAAATTATACCCTTTGAAAATGATCATGAGGTATCGAGATGGCCCAGGGGACTGTCGAGGAAGTTTCATCTCTTGCTCATTTAGCATAGGTAAGCAGCAATAACTTGTTATTCTCCTAAAGCAATGCAAAAGCTTGGGAAAAACAAGGTGTTTTACCAGTTTACTTATACCATGTCCTGTACCCAAATATGTTGCTGTCTACAGTCAGATCTAGAAGGTTTTCCCCATGAAAACCAGCAGGTCTAAGGACTGGCTGATGCATAGACACACAGATTGGTGCTGATCTTTCTTGGTGTACAGCCTTTCTTTCTTTTGCTGAGAAGCCACAGCCATACCCAGACAATTTTGGGAAAAGATGAAGCCACATGGGGAGTGATTGACTGTGGATCTGATGGAGTCCCTGGCATATTGTTCCACATTGCTACACAAGGATCCAAACTCATCTGGAGCCTCATAGTTTTACCTTCAACAAATTTCATAGCTCCAGTCATGATTTCTAATCCAAATGTCTAACACGATGTTTTTCTTTGATGTCACCAGCTTTTCTCCAGCATTCAGCTCTTCCTGACAGAAATATAAAGCCTTATCATAGAGTCATAGAATATCTCAAGTTGGAAGGACACAGGGCTAACTAAAACTAAATCATATAACTAAGAATGTCATCAAGACGTCCCTTGAACTCTGACAGGCTTGATGTCGTGACCACTTCCCTGGGGAGGCTGTTCCAGTGACTGATGACCCTCTTGATGAGCACTCCACACTTCCCCTGATCAAATTAATTTCATTTTCTTAATTCTTTGGAGAAAGAATTTCTCTGAGGATCTGTCTGTCTAACTTGTCTAAAAGAGACTTCATGGCTAACGCATCTATAGAAAGCGAAGTATTCAGTAAAATTCAGATTGAAAATATTATTTTCCATTGTATCCCTCATCCCAGCTCTGAGAAACATTGAGTCTTTTCTTTTTCTTGTTCTGGGCAAAATCTACAGAAAAAGCTATAGAAAGCTCTGGAGATCAGGGTCTTCTCTCAGTCATCTGCAAACAATCTAACAAAGTCATCAGTTCTTCACAAAGTGCAATATTAAGAGCATATTGTTTCACACATGCTGCCTATCATTTTCCACTTTGGAACATGCAGCTACAAGCTCTTCTAGAGGAGCATTTTAGTGCTAGCAAAGACAATCAACTTGGAAAAAGTGACTGATTGCTATAGCACTAGTTTGCATTTCATGTCACCTTGCTTTCAAGTTCTCATTAATTACATTACATTAATTAATTAAGCCTGATAGCACACCTGTTGTTAAGAATTATCTATACTTTATAGTTAGAGAGACCAAAATAGAGTTATTAGGAGGCTTGCTTAGAATCTATATTAAAATTGAAAACTAGTCCAGTTTTATACTAGGCTCAGATTGTATCTGTGTAAATACATGGTCTTCCTCTATTGTTTCTCATTGTACCCAAGACTTCCTAGCTTCTAAAAATAGAGGCAGCATCAAAGGAGTCATGCTCTCCCTTCCCAGTATGCAGGAGAAAGCTTGCCTTATTTAGGTGTGCATGAAAATCATTGCAAAAAGGTGGCAATTGCAAAAACTCCTCTGTTTTCAAGCTTTTTTAGCTCATCCCACCTGGGGCAGGCCACGGGAGCTGGCCCTTGACTCCTCTCTGGGGTAAAGGCAGAGCCAGTGCAGGTGGCTGAGCCCCCATGGAAGGGTTTACTGGGCAATGGTTACAGCTGGACCAGCCCCAGGCACTGGTGGAAAGGACAACAGATGGAGGCTGCAAGTGGCCAAATCCTCACCTGGCCTTTCCTTCCTGCAGTGCTGCAGGGCACAGGGAGTCAGGCTGGGCTCCCTTTCCCTGGCCCCCATGCCTGTGGTGGACAAGGGTGTGAAGAGCAGCCTCCCCTCTCCCACACACCCACCCAGTGCCCCTCAGCCTTGCCCTGCCCTGGGAAGCCCAGCAGTGGGCTGTGGCCCTTTGTGCCATGCAGGAATGCCCTTTCCAAACAGGGCAGATGTCACAGCCAAGCATCAAGGTGATGGGGACACAGGCCACCATATCCCAGGCCCTGTGTGACCTGTTACAAATTTCCTGGTAATTCCCCCTAGGGAGAAATGGGTCCAGATGAGTCCAGAACCACTCTGGGCTGTGTCCCACCTCAGTCTTGGTCTGTGTCCCAAACAAGGGCCATTCAGCCCTCTGCATGGCTTCCTCACAAACCAGAAAAGCAACCCGGGAAAACATAGACTCCTTGCTGCTGGGTTAAGTGTTGAAGGGTGCCCTCCCAGCACCCGAAACTTCAACAGCCCAGCCACACCCTTTTCATTATTTGCCCCTCCATCTCATTTGTTGCATGTGATGAAGGCATTCCTGTTGGCCAGGCAGAACAGAGGCAAGGCACCATGCTCCCACATCCTTCCTCTCCAGCAGTGTCCTTGCATCACTCTGATGCCAGCAGCTGAGTACTTCCCAGAGAGTCAATCTGTGAAAAGAAATGGTATCGATTCAAGGGGTGTGCAGCAGTAATTCTGTCATTCCGCTTCGACTCTGCACAACCACACTTCATTTTCAGTCTCCAAACAATAAATAAATATAAAATGAGCATTGGCTTAAATAGCATTTAACACGCATGACTTCCCGAAGAACAGCATAAAAGCAGGAGCTATTGCTGCTTTTCCCTTATGTGAATCAATGGCAAATGCTGAATGAGTTAAGAAAAGCAGAGAATAAAAAAAAAAATGGAGATTATTGTTAGAACAGGGGCTTTCTGCACTGCTTGTGCTGTATATCCATGATCCTTTTGTGTCCCTCTTTATCCTACCCTGGAATGGAATTAGCTTTCAGTCTTTCCTTTTTTTTTTTTTTCCTTAAATTTGATCTTATTCAAATCAGCCCCTTAGCAGGTTGGCTGAATTCTTGAAAGCCTAACACAGCCTGCAGATGTCTGTCTGTGCAGCCACATGGCAGAACCAGGCTTTGGGGGTCCCCAGAGCATCACACGGGACCGGGAACTTCTTGGTGCTGGTTCCAAAAATCCATATCCCTTTCCAGTTCATTACAAACACCTATTGTTTGCCATATTTATCTGCCATCACTGCTGTTTGTTAGCAAATGGAAAAAGAAATGCCAGGACTAAATTTCAGCCTGCCCTTAGAATAGTGGAAAGGGGCTACAGGAATTGAATGACAGATGGTCTTTGAATGATATACAGAACCTCTGCCCCTGGGCCTGCTTTGGAGGAGCTGTTTTGGATTGTTGCTCAGAAGAGTGGGAGGTTGTTGTGTGATATGTGATTATTCCATAATAATTTTAATTATTTTGCCTGTTTTCAAACAATAGTCTCAGCCTTTTTTAATTTTTACACTCACTGAGTTGTGACACGAGCATTCTTTCCTCTGTGTTAGCAGGGATTAAAATCAAACCCTGTATCCCTTCCCATTTTTTTTTTTTTTTTTTTTTTTTTCAAATAATCCATGTTTAAATAAATTACCTCAGCCTGGAAAAGTGAGTTACAGGGCATTCTCCTGACATGTGTGGCAGAAAGAAAAGCGAAGGGCTGGGGAACGGGGCTGGGGGGATGGGGAAGGCTTTATTGTGTTTTGCAGGATGAGATTGTCACCGTAACAAGTTTCAAGAAGAGCTGCTCTTTAACTCCTCTTCCTCGGCACAGAGAGCGCAGCTCTGGGAACCTCATTTACATGCATATGGGTATCTGATTGGATCTGTTCAAAGGTACAGTAGGAGTCAGTCAGATTGAATATGATGTGCATATAAATGAAGTTCCCAAAGTGGGGTGTGATGCTTCAGGAGAGACAGGGAAAATACGCTGTCTCTGCTTCATCCAAAGTCCAATGGAAACTTGGGGATTTTATTTTTTTTAACTGGCTTGAGATAAGCAAGAGTGGAAGCCAAAAAAAAATACATATATATGTTCAAATATATATGTATGTATGTATGTGTGTATTTCCCCCCTCCCCATTTGTTGAATTTACATCTTAGGCCAAACACTCATGGCTGCAGCCCCATAAATGACATTAGCTCTGTGTTATCAGAGCACACGTTTGGTTTGCAGCACAACTGCACACACAGCCCTGCACAGGGCAGAGCTGCAGGGCTCAGCTCCTTCGCAGCACCCACGCTGCTCCTGCAGCCATCCCTCTGTGACAAGCAGGGATACGAGGAAAGCTGTTGGGCTTTGGTCTTTCTTTCAGTAGATCCTGCTCAGCCAAAGCCACCACTCACAGTTTTTTGGCTAATCAAGGGGCAAGCAGCATGTAGCTTTGGCTGGGCTTTGTGCTTGGGTGCAGACAGCAAGCATGAGGAGTGCATGGGGCAGCTAAAGTGTCAGGCAAATATGTGTGTTAGGAGGAGATTTGGTCTGCCCTCAGCAGCCAGTGTGCTCCAAAAGGGATAGGAATTATCAGAAAAATACAGCACCATAAAATGTAAAGGGCTAAAGGGAACTCTTCTCCTAGCAAAATAATCATTAGCAAAAGCTACATTTCCTGAAAGCATTGAATTTAAATAACTCTGCAGTGCTAACCTGGGACAGGGAACAACAGTATGCCTAAAGCCAGGACTCCTTTGGTTTGTGGGGCCTTCTGACCTTGCCAATGTGCTGGAATTTGGGACACACCCCGTGGCACAGGAGTGCATACCAGACCCTTGGAGACCTGCATGGTCCCAGGGTGTCCCAGCCCTCTCTTCACAGCTGGGATAAGAGCTGGCTCTGCCTGCTTCCCCAAGCTGGCTGTGAGGAGGAGCACCTGGAGACTGGGATGTGCCCAGGGGCCAGAGGATGTGTGCTTTCCCTGAGCTCCTCTCCTGAGATCCTCTCCTGGGAGCAGCTGAGGAGCCAGAGCAAGCTGTAGGCAATGGGATCCTGCACCTCACCCAGGACACCCTCTGCAACATCTGCAGTTTTACTTTCAGCAAATCTCAGTCTCTCTGCAGCACAGTCTCACTTGCACTGCAAGCTCAACTTGCACGTTTCAGCTGGAATTCACACCGTCAGTCCCACCAGAGAGGAGAGGCTGAGAGTACTGTGCCTCCACAGGGAGACACGCCAGTGGATGAAATCTTACAGGGCACTCTTGTGCCACGAGCAGCAAACCCAGCAAGCAGAGACCCACCTGTGGAAATAAAAATACTGTGGGTTCCTCTCTCCTCAGTGCTACAGGAAGACAAGAAAAAATACCTTACTTAGTGATGAGGATGCTCTGGCAAACATCAAGAGTACCTTGAAGCCAGATGTCATAATTTCAAGACTTTAAAGCCAATGCACATCTCTAAGAGAAATTATTCCAATGCAATCTGAAAACTAAACTTAAAAGCTCTGTCTTTTTTTTTTTTACCTTCCAGGTCTGGTCTGGGTGTTTCTCATAAAACACTAGATAATATCAAACATTTCAAGCCATCATTAAAAGGAAATTACTGTACAGCTTTAGGGATACTACCAGACATAAAAAGACACAAGCAGAACACTGAGCGCAGGTGAATACAAGAGAGAGACATTTTCATTCCTGCTGCTTAAAAAATATTTGTTTCTGTAACTTTGGGCTACTTGCTATTTGTGGTTCAAAATATAAAGAGCTTTGTTTTGCCTTTACTTTAAAGCTGTGCTTTGAACTCCTTTAGAAAGGATCTATGACAAGCAGAGCAGGTATCAGGCCTTAACAAAAGGACCTAAACTCCAGTGTTTGTGGAGAAATGTGAAGAATGGCCACTGCAAGAGGAGAGGGCTTACAGGCAGGAGCACTTCAATTTTAACCTGTTGTACAGATGATAAAATAAAGTCCTGTACAACTCACCAATGACACTAAGATTGGTAGAGTGGTAAACAAGGAGAGCAGCCTATTGTTACAGGCAGACAGGAATTGCCTGGATGGATGGTTGCAAGTCAGCAACGTGCACTTTAAGATAGGTGAACGAAGTGTAATTCAGGTAATACACAACAGGCTCTGCCTGGGCCTCAAAAAAGACTCTGAACCACTGAAGACAAGAACCCCTACAGAAGATCTTACAGCAGTGATATTGCAGAATGGACAGCATGGTCTTTCTGTGTATAAAGAAATACCTGGTAGAAATCACAAACTATCTTGCCACCACAGTCCAAGATACTAATGTCCATCTCTGGAGAAGACCCCAAAGGGTCCACATATATATAATTAAAATTAAATGCAAATAAATAAAATTAAATACAAACCAGGGCTAAGAAGGGCTTTTCATCTTCTCCAACATGGGCACAACATAGATGATGAGCAAGAAGCAAGGCAAAGCACTGAGATTCCATGTTTGTGTGTTAGATGCCTGCAGAATTTTCAAAGAAAAGGAAGCATAAGAGTGTAATGTACAGGGAATTCATCTGGTTTAAAGGAGTCTGTTATCATCTGTAAAATGTCCCTGAGTGTGAATTGTAGCACCAGCAGTGGATACTCAGCACCCACTTAATATTTATGATGAGTCTGGAGATCTCAGTGGCAAATCAGCCACTTGCCAAAACCCTCTGTCAGGTTGCTGATAATAATCTGAGGTCATGGGCAATGAAGTATGGGGCAGAGATCCTCACTCTTATGTTTCCTTGGAGATAGGCTGCTGTTTTACATCTGTCCATGCTTCCATCAGGGTGCTGGACTAAATGACCTCCCGAGGTCCCTTTCAACCAGATTTATTCCATGAGTCTACCATGACACCTTATAAAAAGGGAATAGCAAGTCACAGACCTCAGCCTCACACCTTGCAGGGTTTTTCTGCCTGTCACCCTTGTGAGTTCCCAGCTGGACTACTCTTACCACTGAAACACTTCAAGTGCCTCTGTGAAAAATGGAATTGCATTTAAGGAAGGCATGATTTTGGCCATCTGGGATTATGTTATAAACACTTCTAGCAGAAAAAAAGAAAGTACTCCTGGGAAATAATTTGTTGTTATTTCAACCTTCAGAAAAAGTTTTGAAAATAGTTATACACTGCCTTTATATAAAAAAGTTAAACCATACCATACATATACTATATGCATAATATTTCTTCCTTGAATTGCCCAAATATAAGAGAGTTTATAAAACGTGAATAGATGTGGTTGCTTAAGTAAAAATTCACACTGAAGTTAGGGATAGTTAGCTAGATCTAGCTACCAGCACTAATAATATAAACAACAACAATTAGGAGATTTTCCCCAGTTTGTCATATCTAAGGCTTAGATTTTAGTGATGTGCAATGTTAATCCACATTGTTTAAATGCCTGCTGCCCTTCAAAGTATAATCCACCTGCAAGGAGACAAACAAGAATCAGTAACCAGTGGTGCTGTTAATGATCCTTCATGGATTAAATGCTTCAATTTCACTGAGTTATCACCCTGTAACATTACAGCTCAGGAACTTTGCACTATCTTTCCTTTCCCAAACAAGCTGAATCACATCATTTTTTTCACAGTGCTGCTGACATAGTTCAAGGCATCGTCTACATAATGTTCTTCCTGGGAGCCAGTGACTGAGAGAGTGCAAAATGTCTGTCCTGAGGGTTTCCAAGGAAGGGCTTAAATGGAATAGAAAGTCAGAGGTCCTGAGAGGTCTTCTGGTAAAGATTGTTTGCTATGCCTTTGAGCAGAGCCCTAAACTGAAAGAGAAGCAGGATATTGGTGGGTTTTTTCTCTGTTTAGGGACCCAATCCTCTTGAAGTAATTCAGACAGTTCTGATTTTGAAACAAATTTTTCTGAGTACCATACCTGCACATTTCATTTCTTACTTGTAATAACTTGATTAAAATGCATTGACAATTCACCTGGAAGCCAGAGGGGAAAAAAGGGTTACTCAGACCTTACCTTGGACTTGATCCTGCAGATCAAGTCAGTAGGGAGGTGGCTTGTGTGAGGACTCCTGGAAAAGATCCTTAGTGGAATTAGTCAGTATTACATGTGCTAATATTTCTTGCAAGTAATTGACGTATTTTCTTGTAAGTCAGTTCAGAAACCAGCTGAAATGGTGCAATGGATTTGGCTTCACTTTCTTGTTCAGATCAGTGATGTGGGGACACACAGAATCTGCCAGCAGAAAAGACAGGCATTTTCCTAACACTTTCCCAAGCACCCTGGGAGCCCTTCTCTCCCTCTATCAGACTCCATCATCATCTTACCTCTTAATTTCCTCAACAAACCCAAGCAGCAAGAGCTGGTACTGTGAGAAAATATATTCTTACTCAATGCTGAACATCTGTATTTTATTTGTGAGCCCTTTTCCACTGCAGACAAGGTACTGGGACACTATTCACAGAGTAAGATTTAACTGCAGAGTTTAGGGTTTGTTTTCTGCTCCCTGCAGAACCTTTTTTCTTCAGTATTTGCTATTTCAGCTGCTAAAAAGGGCTATCTCTTCCTGCCTGTTTGCAAACCCATACATACATATATATATACACAGAGAGGTGGAACAAATTTGCAGACAGTCTAATTTATTAGCACATGTGTTCTTTTCCTTTACAAAACTATGCCCAGTCTGTATTTTTAAAGCCAGATTGCAATCAGTATGAACACTGAAATAAAAAGTCAGTATGTAAAAATGGGCTTTTCAGCAATTCCAGGAAAATGCAAAATAAATGGAAAGTCATTTAATGTTTACCAAATATATATACCAAGTAGATATAGATTTAGTGAATGCAAGAATACAAAGGATATGATTAAAATGTAGTATTTGTTATTAAAATGTACCAAAGGCTAACAGTTCATACATATGACTCACCTCTGCTAAAAGCAGAAATGGTCAGAAAATCTATTGCTTAGCAAAAAGTTGCTTTTACTGCAGGTCAAATAACTGCAGGTGAAATCATAGCCAGTTCAGGAAAATCTCTTATTTTTAAAAAAATCAGCATTGTGATGTAAGAATGTAATTTGGAATCTAAAAATTTTATTTTGTATTTAGTTGAATTTTATTTAAGTGCAAATATTTTCTTACTGCATTATATATTTACATGGTCAGGCTATGGATGTGTATTTTAATTATTATATTATCTTAATGGCAAATTGACATTTTAAAATGTCACATAAAAGCACAAATTAAAGAGGCTAGTTTAGTACAATAAACATGATGTGTGACTAAGAACGGGTACTTTCAATTTTCTTCTGTTAGCCTAGTAATACTTAATTAAGCTATTTTGGGGATTAGTAAAACCATTTCAAACCAGTTTATTCAAATGGTCAAACAGAAGAGAGTTGGATATAGCAGAAAAATTTTAAATTCCAGATAAGTAGCAAAAACTAAAAAATTCTGTTAAAACTTCACAACTTCAATCATTATTTTGCATGATACTCCTTTAAGTAAAGAGCATAAAATTTATTTTAAAAATAAAGACAATTTGAAGAATTTACTTTTCAGTGTGGAAGTGCCCAAAATTTGCAAAAGGCTCTTGAAATAATTCCTATTTCATGGAGAAATTGAAGATGCTTGACATGACAAACACAGTGATGGCTTATTACCCTTAGCATATGGATGTATTATATTGCAGATGGAAGAAAACCACCCTGAATGTTTCACACCACATCCCCTGATTCCTTCTCATGGCCCATGTCCAGTGCTCCACTGCTCTTGCTGGCAGAAAACTCCTCTTCCCCATATCCTTGCATTCTGCAGCCCATCATGCTTGTCAAGTAAAGGAGCTTGCATTTATCAAAGTCTGCTCCATTTTTGCAGATAAATTCCTGAAATATTCAGTGTAATTCTGAGTTCTTAGCCCTGCCCACCAATGCACTTGAAGTGTTTGGTATTTCTCGAAGTCTCTCAGTTCTCTGCAGTCAGTGCAGACTTGCAGTGTAGCAGTGAAGGGCTGCCTGCTTTGTTTGGCCAGTTTTCCATTCACCCATCTGCCTACAGGCCACTGCTTTTTCTAAATTTGCTCATGATCTGCAATGTGATATATGACATCCAGGAATCAAGATCTGTCCTGAATATCACTTTTCTTTCTCCATGAGGTCCTTTGCCCATAAATCAGTTCCTTTGGCTGGATGTATTTGGCTTGATGAGGCTGTTGGACACTTTTTCGTATTTAGATGGCTAATCCATTATCAAATGGATCAAATAATCCAAAATATATACATAGCATAATATTATAAATATAATCAAATAATTAAGTTAGAATTAGTTTAACTCCTGGGATCCCTCCTTCTCTTTTAAAGAGACAATAGATCCCCAAAATGCCATCATCCACACTTCTGAAGTTGCACACTCCCTTCCCAAAGGCCTGCTAATTCTCCAGCTCTTTCAGCCAGCTCCCAAGCTATTCAGCCCTGACTTCTCCAGCTCTTTTGAAATGTCTCAACTTTCATGGAAATTTCTTTCAGATTTTAGCCAGAGTTCTTAGCCATTAGTTACTTTTAACTGCTTTAGCCATCTCATTTAATCCTTCATGAAATACAAAGAAATACCAAAACCTTTGCCCTTCTTAGTTCTCTTGCTGTTAAATTTTCCTTATTGCTGAAGACTGGACTGACATTTTTGCCTTGTCTTCCTCTTACCAGTTGCATATTTTCAGTATAGTGCCTCTTTTAAAATGAACTTTGTTTGCTGCACTTCCCCTTAACTCAGTAAACACCCTCTAAAAATCAGTTTTATTTTAAGAGGTGAGCACAAAAGGAAGATGCAATTGCTTTCCATAACATAATCAAATAGGGGTTTTTCAAAGTTCCCATGTCATTTAAATATTCCGTATCAGTAGTGGCATGGTGAATTATACCAGTATTATACCAGCATCATTGTGCTGGTAAATTTCCCCATGTAGACAAGTCCTTAGCAGTATTCCCCAGTGTTCCTTCCATTGTGAATTACATTTCATAGAGCTGAGAAGAATAACACTGAAATGACCCCAAACCGTGATGGAGCATGGCAAAATTGTGAAAATGCTGAGGCTTTGAACATGAATTATTTTGGATTTTAAATACATCTTTCTCTTATTAATCTAGTGGAATTAGGAAGCTGTTAAATTCAGCAGACCAAACAAAAAGAAGGCAGGAACTGTCACACAAAAAAATTATTCCTGTCAAAGTAGGACCACCAGGCTAACAAATTTCACTGCAAAACATCTGCAAGGTTACCTCTGTTTGTACACCTAGACCTATCTCCATATTCCATATGGTGATAAATGCAAGATGTGCATTTTTTTTTTCTGGGAAATGGTATTTAATAATTATCGTAATTGTATCTATCTCTAAAACGCATGTGGTTTCTCTACTCTTGCCAGCCTGTAGCCCTTTTAGCTGGCTTTTGTGTTTCCCTTGACAAGCAGTGGCTTCCCAAGCTGGGAAGGGCTCTGAGAACATCTCCAACTTTTCCTCGTGCTCCAGAAGCAATTACAAAAAGCCCCTAAACTTGGCTGAGGAGGCAGCAGTCAAGGTTAAGGTGTCTTTCTCTTGGCTGTCCTGTAGCAGTGTCACCTCAGCTGCACTGAGGTAGTAGCTCCCATGTGTCAGTCTCTGCAGAAAATATTCAGAATTACAACAAAACTTACAACTCTTCCTCCCATTTGTAACTTTCAGGTACAAAATGGCCAAACCATCATGCTCAATTCAGTAAATTGTCAGCAAATGATGCATATATAGAGAGAGGGGGGAAAATCCCAATAAGTTAATTGTCCATTGAAGGAGGTCACATATTGGATATCTGCTCACTGGAAAAATCTTCTACTGCAAATTTTCTCCCCCAAAACCTGGAAACTTATCAGAAACAAATAGCAATAAGCAGGATTCCACCCAGTTGAGATTTGAATGCCTGCAAAGATGGTGATTCCACATGCTCTCTGGGCAACCTGTACCCATGTCATCCATATCATAAAAAAAGCATTTCCTGATATTCAAGAAGGGCCCTGCTGTGTTTCAGTTTTGTGCCCATGGTCCTGCCACTGGGTACCACTGAAAAATGCCTCAGTTCTTTGCACTCTCCCTTCTTTATTCCTTCTCTCTTATTCAGGTTGAACATTCCTAACTAATTCCTTTGTACAGAAACTCATCAACTTTAAATTGCAGTCTTAAAAATAGACTTAACTTAGACACTCATCTGGCATGGGACCTCTCCAGGATGCCTTTGAGCTACATCAGCAGACCACTACAGAGAGGACTTGGCTGTCATGGGCTCTGCAGTATCTATTTGGGGTTTAAATGGGAGGCTTGCAGTTGCAACATCTTCCATCCAGCCTAGGAGTGGTAAAATTCCATTTGTTTAAAAGATTTGTCTCTGTACTTAATCATGTTCCTTGGTTGCTCTTTGATAATTCTTGTTTTGTTCTCACATCTTTTTTTGCATGATTTTAAAATGGGTGGGGGGAGATATTTCTCAGGGAAAAAAAAATATATATATTAATAAAAAGAGTTTCATGCAACTATAATTCCATTTAGATCACTGTCAGTGACAGGCAGAATTTACTTAAAGATATTTTCTGTGCTTTACGGTTACTCATTCATGCAAATAAAGATAGCCCTTGAAGCCAAGTCACCTTGCCCTCTCAATCATCCACCTTGCCCTCCAGAGCTCTGGGGGGAATGCTAAATTAAAATCTGTCTGCTCTGGCAGAGGTGGTTTTTTTGATATAAAGCCAGAATAATTATTCAGACATATGTTTACAGCTGCAAGGTTATATTTTGCTGAAGATTTTTTAAAGTGAAAATGTAACTTGGTTGCTAAAGGGTTTTCTGTTTAATCACTGCAGAGGTATGGAAGACAGGAAAATTTGTGAATTCACCCTCTTTCATCTCAGTCCTTGTGATTTGTTTGTTTAGCTTACATTTTTTTTTTTTCCTTTTTAATAACATAAAATTTTGGAGGGTCAAAAACATTTCCAATTCATATTATTTAAAGAGTTTCATTCTAATTTTGTGCATAGAAGCAGAGTTTCTCCTCTTTTTTGCCTTCTGTGATGAAAATAAACACTGGTCAGAGTGAAATGAAACACTACAGGAAAGTTGTGTTAGTCATGTTAAGAAGAGTTCAATGAAGGGCTTCAAACAATATTTTGAGTTGTTTTGCAGCAGTGAAAATTAGCTTGAAGGATGACAAATGCAAATTGAGAAATGCCTAGTTGGAATTTACTGACTGTCCTGTAATGAAAAGAAGTTCAGACTTTAATTTTTTAACTGTAACAATCTTTGAAGCAACAAGAGCAGAAGAAACAGAAGGGGAAAATTTTCAAAAGGAAGACAAGTTTGACTTTGATGATTTAACAGCACTCATGTTGCATAAACTTTGCAGGAACAGGTAATATGATACAAAACAAACCTTCCTCAAATGTGTGTACATAGTACATCCTGATTTTTGTCTCTCTCTTTCATTAGTGTGTTGGCTAGCTGCTCCTGAAAAAAAAAAAAACAATTATAGTCAGATGAGTGGTTTTCAGACATTCACCTGCCTTGGGGTTTTCCATTGCCCTGCAAGCATTGCCTTGTGAAGCTGCAAAGTCAGGAAGTTGGTGGTCAGGAAACCCAAGGCTCTGAGCAGGTGGAAGATGGAAACACTGGAAAAAGCTCAAGTCATAGTAAATATTCAGAAAATTAGCCTGATAGTAAAAGATTACAGAATCTTAGTTTTTATAGCTTTATTTATTATGTAAATCATATAGTTTTTTATAATACATATGACATAAATATTATATAAATAATACTGTGTATTATTTAAACAAAAATACTTCAGAAGTGACTGCTGCAAGCAGCCACCTTCAAGAGGTGCCAGGATCTCTTGTGCTGCATGGCTTTTTGGTTCAGCAGGAAAAGACATCCAGGTGTTTGAAGCCAAGGCTAGAGAAAAAAAGTATAAACATATTATTTAAAAGGAGCTTCCTTAACATCTAAAATAACCAGGGGGTGAAGTTTTATGAATGTCTCCAAGCTTTCATTTCAGGACTGGGTAAGTTTCTAAAGATGAAGGAGCTGTCTGGGCGTGGAGAGTGGACAGGAGCCTGGCTCGTGTCCTGAGAGATTGACACGAGCTGGCCACTGCAGGCTCCTCTGTCCTTGCAGCCCCACGGAATCAGACACTGTGAAAAGGGTTTCAAGAAGCTCACAGACAGAGAGAAATTACCTGGACTCTCTGAATTCTTACTTGAAACCAATAATCACTTCTCAAAATGTCTTTGAAACTAGGCCACGTTTTGTTGAGAATAGGCAAAAGGAGGAAAAAAATATTGCAGTTAATTCAGAGAAAGTCTGCTTGTTTATTTTCTTCATTTGCCTGTCTCATAATACATTACACATTGTGAGGTAGAAGTCTTAATGTAATCTAATAATCAAGAGAGTTTGAGAAAAAAAATCATGTGCACAAAGAAACTTTTTAGAGTTATAATCTCTAAGCCTGGATAATGACATTACATTTTTGAGACACCAAGATCAACGTTGCAACAGCCCATTCCAAGACCTATCAGCTTTCATTAACACAGCAATTCATTGCTGCCTTAATCTTTCTTCTTAAACTACTCAAACTGTGAACCAAATAAAATGTCTGTACCCACATGGCTTGAGTTTTACTAAAGTCTGATATTTAGCTCAGGGTCTGAGTCACTAAAGCATCTGCCTGTCTAGATTTGTACATTGATTTTCAGGTAAGGCATCTCTCTTTTAAAGACCAGACTTCATGCTGGAATTTAACACTGAGTACAGGAAAAGCCATACTGACATTCAGTTCAGGGGCTTAATGAATCAAACCAGAATGATTCAGGTCTTATTAGCCCCAGTTATGTGCTGGTTCATCTTCTCCCCTGCCCATTCAATTTAAGAATAATCTTTTGTCACAGTTATTTTTATAAAACTTGGGAATCAGGTGGACTGCAATCAGGGCTGCTTTCTCATACAATTTTTTCTTCTTTAGTGAAAAGTCAAGGTACTTTCTAGTCTCTTTGAAAGAAGCTCATACAAGGCACCATTTTTTTTTTTAAGGAGTAGATTTCTGCTCTTTGCAGATATTGCAGAGAGTTGTCCTCTTGTTTAATTGAAAAGCAGCCATGTTTGATGGAGAAATTCCAGCCTCAACCTGTGGGCTGATGTTTTCAGGGTGCCAAAAATACCCAATATTCTGTATCAGCTGTGTTACATTGTGAACCAGCAAGAAGCTGGGTCATCTGTAGCAGTGTGGAGAGAGAGACACCATAGAATGATCACAGTCACAGAATGGTTTGGGTTGGGAGGGACCTTAGAGATCACCTAGTTCCAACTCCTCTGTCATGGGCAGGGACACATTTTACTAGACCATGTTGCTCAGAGCTCCATCCAACATGGCCTTGAACACTTCCAGGGATGTGTTCCATCCACAGCTTCTCTAGGCAATCTGTCCAGTGTCTCACCTCCCTCACAGTAAAATATTTCTTCCTAATGTCTAATTATCACCAGACCACCTGCATTTCAGGTTGGTACTGCAGTCCTTTAAACAGGCACTGCTGTTGTCAAAGAAAGAAAAAATTCCTTTGAGAACAGTTATTTAAATCCAAAGCAAATCCTCAATTTTATTTCCATGGCATTTATCAATAACACTCATTTACAGAGAGTCCTGTGAGCATGTATTGCTAAAAATAAGGGTCAAGACACTTGGGGAGTCCAGTTGCACCAAGTCATTCAGAGAACACCAAATACTTTCCTCCCTTCATGACCCAACCTGGGAACCAACCTTTGAAGTTGCTCCAGTCCAATCCCTTCCTTCACTGAGAGTAACTCCTTGTTCCTGAGTAGTCTTGCTGATGGAGAGGTGAGGAAGTGTGGGAAACCTTTGCCTGCATAGCAACCTAAGGAGCTTGTGAGCCTCCATGGATCAAATAACCAAGGTACTAAGTCCACTGGAATTATCTGCACACAGGAGCACACAGACATTCCTATCTACCTACATATATTATATATACATATATGTGGCAATTACAGTCTTATCAAATCCTGCTGATTGGGTGGGATGATAAATTTCAAGCAATAATTTTTGCAAATATCCATCCAAATACCTTGCAACAGCAGAAAAGAAGGAGGAAGAGCAAGCCATGATCCGCTGTGAAACATCTCTCTTCCTCAGTCTGCATCTCTCTCAAAAAGCAGCACAACTCTATGCAGAGCTACAGCTGTTTCTACAGCTGTTTCTACATCAAGCCAACAAACATGGTGTTCTCCACAAGCCACTAGCTACAACATGAAACTCTCCACTGCATTCTGACAACCATCCAGCTCTGTCCCAAGCCTGAGTCCCTCTCCTGAAATGGGATTTGCCCCCTTCCCAAAGGCCCAAGATCTCTGTGCTCTCCCTATTACAGCCTCTTGCCACTGATGCCCAGAGAAGGTGGGCAAGGCTGGAGAGCAAAGTAAAGCCACACAGCTTGAGGTATGACCATGAGGAGACCCAGGCTGGTGCAGATGGCATTTATTTCACAGCACTGGGGAGTGCACAAAGTTTGGAGCTGCCTGGTGTGTGAAGAGACTTTGCTGTCTCCCAGAACATTGCTATATGCTAGCAGCAGAGTTTTCATAGATATCCAGAGACAAAGACTGGTGGCTTTTTGCCATCTCCCTTAATACCACAGGAGGCCCTTGAGCAGGTAACACCTCCTCTTCCCTCCACTGTAACTGGCACCACAGTGCTTGACAGACTTGTAAAACCATAGGCAGCTCAAGGTAATATCATCCCTAGGGATATGTGGAACTCACTTGTAACAGGTGTTATTTAGCTTTTGAAGTTCCTGAAATTGCCAGAAGTTAAGGAAGAGAGAAGAAATTTGCACAAAATATGTTAAAATACTTTTGGGGGTGTAGAGAAGGCAAAGATACTGAAACCAGTGTCATGCAGATAATGCTAAAGCATTTAAATTTCAGCATTTGAAGCTTCTGATTAGCTGGTTATGGTCAAATTTTCAGTCTTAGAAGCTAAGCAATAAGATCTAAATGTGGACAGTGCAATTAAGCCCTTGTATTTAGAAGCCAAAAAAGTGTAGCTGTTTGACATCTCCTGAAATGAGGTGAATGTGTGTGCTAAGCACTTACAGACCCTAGTAAGCTTCTGTAGTTTTGAGAGACACAACCTCATCCTTTAATCATTCATGTCTTAAACGAGTTTGTAAAGATGCCTCAGGTGAACTCAGAAGAAAATAAGCAGGACACAGATCTGAATTTTAAAGATGCAAACACAGTCTCATGCTGCAAACAAAGTTAAAACCAGAAAACAGGTATTAAACACAGGATTCTGTCTTATCAAGTGATACGGTGGTGTTCTCTAAATTAGAGTTGTGGCACCCCTTGTAGAGGAAATATATTTTCTATAGCAGATGAAAAGAGAATTCATGTTCTACACTGATAAAGTCTGGGTAAAGTAAACACTTACCAGTAGACCACAAATATATGGATGAATGAGACAAGACCTCTTTTGAAGAGGAAATTTTTGTAACTAATTAAGGAGATATGGGTAGCTAGTAGAGTTGCCCTCAGTAACTGGGACCCAGTGGAAATTGAAAAATGTGTCTTCACTGTTTGATGAAGAGCCTTCTTCAGAGAAACCAGATATGTGCTCTCCATACCAAAGGATTGTCCAACTCACATTTCCTATGTCCCAGGCAGGAGGATGAGCCCTCAGTCAGCTGCATTAATCAATGTCCCAGTATAACCCAGGCCCTTGGAACATGCCTGGTCTGGGTGTTGCAAAAATGGCCTTGAAACTGCATGATAGCATTAAACATCTCACCATGCCCCTATGAGATGGAGCAGAATTTTGTGTTAATTCCAAGATGACAGACATCATTTGGACAAGGTACAAAATTCCTCAAAGACAAATTCACACTGGATTCCTGTCCCTCACTTAGATACACCAATAAACTTCTGAGCCATGTTTATTTTCAATCAGATGAAAGAATGACAAGAAAAATAAGGGGAACCTAGGCAAGCAATCCCTGCCATTTAAAAACTTTCAGCTGAAAGCCTATGTTAAGTTTCTGGATAACATTTTTTTTTGTCCTAATAAAACTTTTCATTCTTGTGGTCAGGACTGTGCAGAAACTTCAGTGCCCGAAGTATACTGGCATGCCCAGACTGTCATAACTTCTCGTCCCCCAGCTCCTTTAAATTGCAGCTCTTAGATAAGAAAAGTTTCTTCAACTTTTTCAGCATTTCTGTTACAGAACCTGACCAAGCCAGCCTGATCATGGAGAAAGAAAGAAACAGTGTTCATTGCCTCATCTACTTTCCTCTCTCTGCATGGTGTAACCAGCCTGGATAACACTGGAAGCCACAAGCCTGGTGTGCATCAGTCTGATATGAACCTTTACTGATCATGTTTATCCAGCACCTACTCGGTTTGATCTGCATACTGAGCCACATGGAGGCTGTGAGGCAGAAAGTGCATTTCAAAAATGTGATTTTCCTTTCAGATAAATGGGTTTTACTCAGAGCAAGCTGAATTCTAACTTCTCTCCCAGATTTTGCATTTAAAAATTACTCTTGAAAGTTGAGCAGCTAAGCGTCCAAATCTATGGGGAAAGTTCCAGCATCAGTCTGTAAGGCAGCAACTTTATCCATGCACTGTGCTCTCTGCTTCAACTTGTAGTTGTCTGGAATTTACTCATTTTTTATTGTTTTAATCACAATAATTTTGGATGCTTTCAAATGCCCAGAGGACTGCTGATCAATTGATGTAATTGCAGACACAACCCACACAAGTCTATGGGGCTGGGGAGATGGTGAGAGTGCTCACCAAGTGACTTTCCATCATTTACCAGCAGTCCTGACTAACTAGGGAGGTCCCTGTTGACTGGAGGTTGAAAAATGTGAAACCCATTTACAAGAAGGGTCAGAAGGACAATCCAGAGAAGTGGTGGAATCAGCATTCCTGGAGGTATTTTAAAAACTGTGGATGTGGCACCTGGGGACAGTTTAGTGGTGGACTTGACAATGCTGGGTTAACTGTTGGATTCAACAATTTAAAGGTCCTATCCAACCTTAGAGATTGAGTGATTCTATGATTCTAAAATTATCAGCAATTGGAAAGGTCTTCTTTTTCACTGGTGTTACTTCTTGTTAGTCAGCTTTAATTGACCACTTTAATTTATACTCTTTACATCAAAAGAGAAAATAGTGATTAGGAAATGTCCACCCAGCTATCACTGCCCACAGCTGCTGCTACAGCTTATTCACCTGAAATGACAACTGCTTTTGGAGAAATTCCACATATGTAGGATATAATTCTGCATGGGACCACAAGGAGGCTTTCTTCACTGTTTCAACTGGGGTCTATAGAAAGATCAGAGTGATTTTTCCTGTGCTTTCTGTGATTTTGCTGTGTAATACCCCAATGGCTAAAGAAATATTTGGCTATATGTAACAGAATAGGAAAATGAGCTGAAAAAAAGTACTGGGCAGATCAGAAAATATCAAAGTGGTGAAGAGAGATTCACAAGAAAAGATGTGTCAAGAGCAACTGTGCTTTATAGATACATGCTTAAATAGAAATACAATATTTGGGGACAATAAACCCAGGTCTCACACATTTCAAACTGATCACCTGAAAAAAGTCTACCTGCAGCTCCTGTTTGCCTCTACTCATCTGTAAGACAAAAATAGCACTGTCACCATCACCACCCTCATTGGAGAGCCATGAAAACAAAACAAGGTTTCTGAAGCACCTCAAAACCATGGTGTTGAACAACACAGAAAAACTTCAGGAAAAATAACAACTTCAGCCTGCCAAGCCAAGTTTGAATAGTAGGCAGAGACCACACACAGAATAATTCAAAAACAAAGGGCTGAATAGTTGCCTCTTAAATAAGTATTGCCCCTTCCATGTGCAGAGTAAGGCCACAGCTCTGTGGGAAAAATATTGTGCAATGCTGACTAAAACTTGTAATGTAGGGGGTGAATTAAAGGCTGCATGGAAAACTTGGACAGTATTGATGTATCTCTTCTGAGTGCTTATCCACATAGCAATTTCTTTTGGAAGGATCTTTTAGTGCAATAAATATAATTGAGGGAGAGAAAATTATTTAGAGCCATGTGAAGGTCTAGAGATAAAAGAAATATTTGGTTTGTGCTCTTGAGTCTACTTTGAGATCAGTGTTCCTTACATGGATTTCTTTGATTTCAGACCCTTTATGTGAACTTTCCAAATGGAAAAAAAAATCCATATGTTTCTAGAAACTAAAACAAACACTTGTTTGCTAAATTAAAGTTTCTTCTGTTTTCCATACATACCCACAACCAATGTCTTTTCCTGATAGGGTTTGCATAAAAGGCAAATACAGCCATTTGAGAACTGTTTTTTTTGATGATCCTGATTGATTTTGTGAAGAGGTTGTCACAGAATTTCTACTCAAGTTCAGGTTTATAATTATATGTCCTCAGATCCTGAGGCATCCCAGCAAAACCTCCCAGAAGAGAAACCCTAAAATGTTTATGGTCTGTGTTTGTATCCCCATATCCAGTGATCTCTCTATATATCTGTATATAAAAACACATATGTATGTACTAAACACACAATTATGTTTATGTTTCTATTTAGATGCATTCATATATCCATATATTTCTATCTGGATATAACAAGTGGTATATCAAAGAGCTGGAGAACCAAACATTGTCTCCCCTGTGTGTTGCAGACCCAGCCTGAGTGTCTGGGAAATGCTCCAGGGAAAGGGAAACCACTCATGCACTGATGTGGCTGCAGCCTCATCCCGTCCCAGTGCCAGCAGAGGCTGCCTTGGCTCCTGCTGGTGCTCCCAGGGCAGCCAGCGGGGCTGGCACTGGTGGGAGCAGCAGGACAGGAGCAGGACAGGGACTGGGATGGGGAGGAGCCGATCTGTGCTTGCCAGTGAGGTCCCCAGTGAATGGCACAGGTATCCCCTGCTGCAACCCAACCTTCCCAGGGAGGACGGGGCTGGGGAGAGCAGGGGAGGCTTGGTTCCCCAATTAAATTTCATACATCTCTCCACTGTTTCTCAGGTTGCTTTCGGAATCAGAAAATCCAAGAAATATATTCACAGATGTTCCCTTGTTTATTTGTTGACTCTGTGTAATTTGTTTGCCCTAATTTGTTTTTGTCTATCATGGGACTTCCCTTTTTAATTTCCCTTTCTCTGTTTACCACTCTTTGTGGAGCAGCGGTCTGTTAAGCTGTGAGAGGCACATGCCAAATTAAAAAAAAAAAAAGGGGGGAGGGGGGAAAGGCACCGCAGATTGTTTTAAGCACTGGCTGCCCCTTTGGGCCTGAAGGCCTTGCTTGCAGCCTGCACCTGCTCCTCCTCTTGAGACACGGGGCTCCTGATCTTTATCCCCTGCCTTTAAGCTGCCTGATTCCTATTATCCAAACTCAAACAGCGTTCTCTACATTCACGCCTCCAGCACTTGGCATGAAATTAATAAGCCTGGCTGATATATTTCCCTGGAAGCCTGCCACTCTTTAACAGTGGTGTTAGATTAAAAATTTTGGCATGGTTAATGAACAGGGAAAAGCTGAAGCCAAAAGTTTCATGCAGCAATGCAAAGATTTGGGGGTTATGAAAAGAATACCAACTTTGTTCGCATTTTCTGAATGCCGTCCTAATTACAGGGTTAGATAACAGACACAACAAAATAGTCATGGCTAGAAGAAAGGACGTGTTCTCATCCTTCCCTCGCGTTTGATTTTATCTGTGGCCTTTTCAATCGCATCCCATTCTGCTCTATTGTGAAACCTGAAACACAGTGGTGCTCAGTTGGATTCAAAACCCTGCATTCACACAATTAGCACTGAAAGGGGGCCACAAACCCAGATACTGCCCTGTCCCACCCTTCCCAGGGTCTGGGGGCAGTGCTGTCCTCCTGCAGACTCTTCTGGAGACTGGGAACCATCTCTTCCCCAAACAGCAAAGTGCAAGAGGGATCGCAGGTGGCAATCATGTCCCAAAGTCATTTGGGCCTTTGGGCATTTCTGATCTTCATCCATCTTTGGTTTTATAGGATGCTGACAGCATGGTTAGGTTTTTTCACTAGAAAAAATAATCCTAACAAAAAATTGCATATGCACCCATGTATGTGTCATAAATACATATATATATACACAGATATATGCAAAAGAAGTGCTGATGATTCTTTCAGGTCCAAGCCTTGTATCCAAATTTGTGTGACACACAGCATGCATTCACTGACTTTCTGTTCTCCTGCTTTGGAAAGGAATGACCTTAAAGTTTCCATATAGGAGTCATTTTCTGCCCCCTGGTTACTAGGGTATGGCTATGTGTTACTACCAAAGCTATAAAAATACTCTGAAACATACAGTCCTCCAAACAGAAAGAGACATGAAACTAGTGCTAAAGCTGGCCTAGCATGTGGACCTGAGGTAGCACTAGGAAGAATATGAGACTTTTCTTTTTTCCTGAGCGCCACAGGTCCCATATCTGTAAAGCCACAGTCTCCTACTGGTGGCAGAAATGCTTCCCTCTTGCATTCCCTATGGGCTCTGGGCTGTGCTCCTGAAAATCCCTTGAAGTGCCTCTCCAGCCATCTGAACCCCACACCAAGGGCCATCCTCTGCTGCAAAGAGGCCCATGCTGGGAAGAGCTCCAGCACCCTTTTTGCTCTTGAAAACTGCAACAGTGCTACTGACAACAGAAAATAACTTCTCCAGCTCAGTGCTCCAGGGAAACTTGGAGTGAAAGAGCCTTTTATTGCCTTATTATTGTCCTAGCTGCTTTCCCTCCCATGCCCCTTTTCTCCTCTCTTGCAAACAGATTTTCCAGCATGCCTTGACCAAAGCCATTTAATATCTCCTGTCTCTTCTGCAGCTCACCCCTTCCCTCTCTCCTTTCCCCCTGCCTTCTGGGATGCATTTGTATTCTTTTTCTTAAGGTACTCATTGAAGATCCATTTTCCTGGTCTTTCCATGTAGCTTTCATCCTTCAAAATTTCCTCTTCCCTACCCTGTAGTGATTTCCAGCTGAGTGAAAGGAACATCTCTTCCACATTAAAAAGTCTTGGCCGTTCTGCAACCACTGAGGCTCATTTTAGAGCAATGGCCTGGCCCCAGTGCTAGTTTGCAGAGGTCCCTGCCTTGAGTTCTGAGCCTGAGGAGCCCTGGTTGGGCAGGCTGTTAGCTCAGCACTGGGGTTTGGCTCGGGGGGACCGGTGTCACAGCTGATGCATTAATGGCTCTCTTACACTGCCATGTCAGCTGCAGGCTCGGGCAGTACCACAGAAAAGTGTGAGACGATAAGGAAACTGCTCATCTGAGTGATAGGGCATGGCTCTCTGTGCAACTCTACCTTTCACAGCTGCTCTTTACACATGCATGCCCTTGGACAGCTTCCCAGGCTGCCTCGCTCCCAGGGTCTCCCGGAACGCCCCTCCTCTCCACCTAGGGTCAAGTCAACTTCTCCTAAGCCAGCACCAGCAGCTGGAGGCCAATGACATATGAAGTGCATGCTGAACATAAGAAGAGTTTACAATGCTAATAACTTAAGCAGGCAGCATTTGACCCAGGCATAAGTGTGACATGGCAAAAAAAGTGATACTGAAGCGCAGCTTGTCAGGCTTTGCATCTTACATCTAGATGAAAGAGGGCATCTGCACAACATGACCTTTCCTGAAGTGTCCTGCTTGACCTCCTGTGGAGCTATTTCAGGAGGCAGGAGGGACAGGCCCATGGGGAGCTGACTAGACAGTGGGAGCCTTTGTTTCAGAAGTCTGAAATTTTGCTGAGAGTCTAGAAACCTTTTTTTCTCCGATTGTCTGCCAAAGAGCAGCAGTTCATAGTTTTTGTTTTGCAAGCAACAGTTTAAAGGAAAATTACTTTTCTTCTGTCAAATTACCAATTTCCTATTTGAAGAAAAGAGCCTGTAAGGAAAGTTTTCAGCCAGTCCTAGCCACAAAGCACCAGTTTCTTCATTCTGCAATTCTTCTTTATGACTCCTTTGTGCACTGTTGATCTCCACTCTTCCAGCCTACCTGGCAGCCTCAGGCACAGTGAAACTCTGATTTTCTCTGTACAGCCAGAACAGACTATGCAAAAATGCTATGCATTTCCATTAGACTGTAAGGCAAGGTAGACCCAGCCATACGTTCCAGATATTTGCAAATTTATGATGTTTTGAATGTCCGACACACCTTTAATTTTTATTGACGAGTTGCACATTAGTTCATCATTAGTAAAGCACAATCAAAGTTAATTGATTATGAGCTCACTGTGTATTAATCAGAATTGTCTGTTACTGCTGGAAATGGCAATTAGTCTATATTACCACTGTGTGAAAAGCAAACAACTGGTCTAAACACGTGCTAAGTCATAATTTAGTATTACATGGTTATTACTATTCTGGTCTCTATTCCATGTAAAAATGGCAAAATCAAAAATTATGTAGAGTATAATGGTTTTGCTTTAACTACTGCTGGTATAAACAATAATGCAGAAATTATTTGTTCATGTGACATTTTGGAAAACATGTGACAAAAATGTTAAGTATCTCTCTACATAGTCTCACTACATAAGCTGTTCCTAGTGTCTGAGTCAGCCAAACTACATGATACTACAAACTCCTCAGATTACTTGGAGTTTGAGAAGTGCAGATAAACACAAATGTTATAATTGCCAAAATAAAAGAGTGTTAAGACAGGCAGAATCCAGCTTAAAACCTAGCTTAAGAGGCTGGATCCATCCTCTTTCTGAGACAGCTTCAGCTGAGCACATATAGAAATCTCCCTATAAATCTTCATCTGTAGCAGTGCTTATTTCCTCCATTCCCAGCAGGCAGCCTGTTGCCTCATGCCTTGGAACTCTTCTTTATATTAATTTCCCTTCCCCTTATATTTTATCTGACTAGAAAAAATTTCTCCTCTTAATCTTTATTATTGTTTATGTTGATGTATGGAAACTAAGGAACCTAGGGGAAAAAGGCTTGCAGGAATATTTGGCATAAGGGACAGTGGCTGGGACCTGGTTTTCAACATTTTCCCAGTAGATGCTCTGAAGAGCTTAGCAGTCTGCACAGAACTACAATATTAGTCCCTGTTTCAGACCTGTTCTAGCACAATTGTTTGTCTGCTTTCACTGTCCATCCTGTCCTCACACCTCTTTCCCAAAGCCTATGAAGGCAAGTCCCAGGCTAATGCTGGCACACAGTGAGGCACCAGCAGAACCAGCATGCATGTCAGCATTTGAGGCTGAATGAGCTGGGGATGAAAACTGCAGCATTACATGGGGGCTGTGCTGAGAACTAGGGCTGTGGGGGTTATCGAGGGAATCAGGGAAGGGGTGCATGAGAAATGGATACCATGTGTGAATTGTGCATGTCTTTTGGAGACACACACAAAAGGGAAGTTACAGAAACAGCATGACAGAAAAGATACACCAGAACTGGACCTAAGGACAACTGTCTGCTGTCCCCCAGCCTCTCCCAAATGGTGTCAGATAATCAGAGGTCAGCTGTCAAGCACCAAAGATCACAAAACTGTGGCAATGCAGCATCTTGAGAAGACTGTAGTTCTTCAGAAGCCTTACCAATTCTTTAGCTTCCATATTCACAAGAGAGTGGTTTTACTACTGGTTTCTCCAGAAATAACCCAGCTCTTCCTTCTGCCCTCTATTTGTCTTCCTAGATTACCTTTAATTGTACTAACTTCAAGATGTTCTCACATGATTTTTTCTAGCAGAGGAAGCGTTTCCCCTGAGACCCATTTAGCTGGTGTCCCCTTACTCTGTCTTTGCCACAAGGCAGAGAGACTGGATCACCACCACTTCTCCCAGTCCCCAGTCTGTGTATTGCCCCTCACTGCCAGTCACACATGGGTGCTGGAGAAGTGTGGCATGAGTGCAGGGGACCAGGAGTGCATCTCCTACAGGGTCCTGCTCCCCAAGTCTGTGATCTGGCATATTTTGGGACACAGCTCTTTTGTGATCAGAGCACACAACAGCATCCACTATATGACTCAGTATGCCAGATTTCCACCCCAACATGTGAACTGAGAATTGTCATAGTACCTTTCACACTCACCTAATTCCAAGTTAAAACTCAGCTGCTCATATTTCCTTTATTCATGTGGATTTCCTTCTCCTCTGGTTTGTTTTTTTTAAGGCAGTGGATGGTTGTCAAACATGTTATCTGTGCTGATCAGACCCAGTCAAAGCTGGAACACATCGCTGGAGTTTTTCCCTGGGGTTGTCTGGGAACTTCATGCAGCACTCTGTGGCAAGCTCTGCCTTGCCCTGCAACCAGCAAAAATATCTTTAACTACCCCAGGTGCCATCTGCATCCTGCCAGATGGTCAGGGATTTTTCTCCTTTGGTTTCAGGCTGACCCAGCAAAGATGGCACGCTCTCATCTGCATGACCCACCACAGAGCTGTGTCCGTACGCTCAGTCAGCTTTGGATGGCTCTCTCCCATAAATGTGATACTGTCACTTTTTTAAGAGATCTGGGAGGGAAGGATCAATCTTCATTAATTTGTGAAACAGGGACCTTGCCTGAAGGATTTGTTCCATGGTGCCTGGGAGCACACTGCAGCCCTAGAAAGCCCCAGTTCCAGGCACCAGAGGCGCCTGGTGTAAAACCCCGTGCCATGGCTCGCCTCTCACCACGCGTTTGCTGGAACGCCCAAGGGCAGATACGCTGAAGATGCCATGTGCTTTCCTGGCCCTGCTGACACCCTGCCAGAGCCAGGCTGGCAGGAGCTGCTGAGGCAGATGCTTGCCCACATCTCCCAGCAGAAGCCCTGCCAAGCAGTGACTATCCAGTAGAGGGGAGGAGGTACGAATGAAATCCTCCAAGTAAGAGCGTGGTGCGCTCGTGAAACCCGAGTCTTTCCTAATTATTTCACTTAGCATTCTTAATGTTGCCAATTATACAGGAGGGTGCAATTATTCATGCTATAGGAATTGTGACATGAGAGCAGGTCAGTGGACTTTTTATTATTAGATAAAGTTCATCTCTCCAGAAATATTCTCATGGGCCAGTCTGTGGCAGCCGAATGAACTCTCGCAGGAGTGGTGAACCATTGCTAATTCCTCCTGATCCATATGCAGAACACATTTCACCATCCTTGTCATCTTTAACACTGCCAGCAAGGTACCTTTGAAAAAAACTAAAAGGCCCTACAATAAATGCCTCCACAGCTCTTTGCCATGGAAAAAATGCAAAATTTAAAAAACAAAAAAATTAAATAAAGATTATTCAGTGTAAGTTAGAAGGAGCCTAGTGTAGACATACTGAAGTTCTGTTACTGTGATAGAATAGAGAGAATAGGATAGAGCAGAAGTTGCTCCTTTGTACATATTAATTAACCCATGATCTACAATTAGGAGTAGTTTAAGTTGATGATACAGTCCACTGTCTCTTTGAGTCATTTTTATTTACAGGCTTGTGTACAAAGCCTTTTATACACTGTCCCAATTCTACACCACTTCCAGCCCACACTGGACCCAAAAAAATAGTTCTCTTCCCTTGTCTTTTCCCAACATCATTCTTTTTCTCTAATCTCTTAGATTTTCTTAGCTATATAGTTCCCCAACCCTCCCCTAAATAAGTTCATTTCCAACCAGGTTTACAAAAAATCTACATTTTCTTCATATGTTGAATCTATTTTGGTCCTGAATGCAGTGTAGTTGCCACATTCACAAGTTTTGATCAGGTTTTCCCTAATCTCCACCATAAAAATAGAATAGTCAACCAAAGCTTGATAGTGTCCAGTGACAGATGGCTTGAAGAAAGATACAAAAATCTTCATACAGATAATTAAGGAGAAAACTGTTCTTAGAATGGAGGACTCTACATGGAGGAAGTGTCTTCATAAACTCTGTCTCTTGACTGGTTTCTGTATTCACTGAGGCAAAAAGGTTTCTATCACTTTTGCACATTTCATTGCATCTAATATAGCTGTAGCATTCCTCGTTATCTGCAATTGCCCTAACAGTAAATGTCTAATTTGCTTTTAATCCTGCTAACCACTTGGAGCTCTATCCTATCCCTGCCTTCACGTGTTTATTTTGTACCATGTTAACAAAGCTTTTTTTGTTGTTTTTAAGTAGTAGTAGTGCCTTCTAGTTTAGATCTTCATTTCATCTGGCATTACCAGAAAGAATATGCAATCTATTTACTTTTTTCATTTTCAGTGTTATGCATTCTGCCAATATGTTCCCACTTCCTTATTTTCTTTCCAAGCTGAGCAGTCTTAGTCATTTCAACCATAACTCAGATGGAAGCACCTTCTATTTTAACAACCACCTCTGCTACTGGGATGGCAGCTTCTGCTTCACACTTCTTTTTTGAGATAAAAAAAGCAGAACTCAGACCAGAATTCGGGTGATGTCATATTTTATGATTTTCTTCTTCTCATATTTTATGATTTGCGTCTTCATGACACATCAGGTATGACTGGAATGTGTTCTGTCTTCAGCTCCATTTCATGCACAGCCCACCTTCCAATCCTTTCCCCCACAGCTCTGTAGTGATCAGCCACTAACACTGGCTACCTCAATTCTTTTCTCAGTTATGCTGAACTGAGATCCAAACAATATTTATGAGTAGTTTCATCTATTCCTTCCAATGAACTGTATTAACAGAATAATTTAAGCTCCCTTGTATTCACTATGAACAGAAATCAGTGCTTTCTACATCACAATCTATCAAGTAATTTTCTTTTCTTTCATAGATTCTCTTTTCAAAACCTGATAGTCAATACTAAGAGATCTTAGGATAATCTCTTCTCTCAGGTCATTGAACTTTTTTCTAGTTTTCACCCCAGTATTTCCTACCTGAGTTCTGTTCTAGGCCTGAGTTGATGTGCCCACCCTCCTTCATTATTTCTTCACATAAAATAGAGGAGTTGATTTTTCTCCCTGTGTATCATGAAAGTTTACATCCAAACAAGAAAAAGTTTACACCCTGGGTCAACAACACAGGATTTTGCTGATACTTCCTAGGCCTTGACCTAGTAGTTCACTAAACAGAAGATGCAAAATTACATTTTTAGTCTGGTTACTTTTGCTTTAAGGCTAAAGTAAAGTTATGCAGAACAAATTCCAACATTCTCACCAAAGGAGAAAGGGGGAGAGAGAGAAAGAGAAACATGGTCGTGGACATAAGTGGGACTGAATATGGCAAATCTTCTGCAGTAAGTGCAAGAATTTTTCTTTCAAGTTTTATAACCATAGACACCATAGTCACCACATTAAGTCATCCATAATGCCATGCCTTCAGCCTGGCTCTTCCAGGGTGCAAATTAATTACAAATGCCGACAAACAAGAGAAAAATGTGCAATTATGCCTGGCCCCAAAGTTCTTAACAATGAAATAGTATCACTGACCCACTTGCATGACAGAAAAACTGCTGCCTGGACAGTAACAGAAGACACTATATAATATGCAATGAGGAAAGACCAAGATTTTCAGAGTGGGATTGAAACATGGGAACCTCTTACATGCCAAAAGGAGCCATCTGACCAATTTTCAGGGCTGAAAAGATGGCAAAGCCTGACCTTGTTGATTTGGGGATTTTTAATTATGAGCAGGAAGAAAAAGAAGCCTGCAGAGGTGATGCATTGCCATCTGTTGTGGAGATGTCTGTCTGAGGATGTTACAAAATGCTCTCTAGGGATAGAGATATACCTGTTCTATACATTGGACACTGAAGGGTGCCTCCATGATATCATTCCACTGTAGACATCCAAGAGAGTAAGGGAACTTGATTTGATTTAAACATCTAACTTGAAGACAGCTCAATTAGTTTAGATGTTCTTCATACAATCTTCCTTTTGTTTAATTCCATCTTCCTTTCCAAAGAAAAGAATTGTGACTCCAGTGCACAGTGACCTCAGGTGTTCACTGTGCATGGACCCAAGGAGATGCTGAGCACAGCAGCAGACTGCAGCAGCTGACACTGCAGCAGCTTCTCCAGAAATGAGCTTGGCCACCTGCCTTTCTAGCTAGGAAGACTCCAGTGTATAGTTCTGCTTTCTGCTGCAAAGCACAGGGAGACTCATGCTAACCCCTCATGTACCTGCATTCACTGCAAAGAATCAAAATTGCTTGCAGACACCTGAAGAAAACAAAACACAAAACTGCAAAATTTTCCCCAACACCCCATTAAGCCCACAACGAAGAGAAGAAAAGGAAACATGAGCAGCCAAGAGAGGCACACTTACATGGCTGGGTGCAGACGGATGTAATCTCACTCCAGGGTGGAAAACAGAGAGCTGCATTACTGCAAGGATGTGCACCAGCTAGAGCCTCACTCCAGTCTCTCCTCAGACCTGAGTTTCATTGCAGGAAGGTTGGTGGGGTTGGTAGCTGTGAACACCTGCTTGGCAGAAGCGAGTGTGAAAGGCAATACTGCTTGCTCAGCTCTTTGGCAATGTTAAGTGCCTCTAAAACACTGCAAGTGCTGCACATATTATTCAACTTTTAAAGGTGTAACGGGAACTGGCAATCTTTACTGGCCTGGCCAGAGCCTGTGTCACATTTGCTCTTGCTGGAATTAAAAAGCACGGCTATTAAAATTTGAGTAGGAAAACTCGATCTTTAGCTCTTATAATTGCCTCATAATATATAAGGACTGGTTTATCCTCTGTGATCAGACCAGGGAAATAAGCTCATAATTCTCATGGCCTGTATCACCAGCTTTAACTACTGGCCATGCACAGGCCAAGAGTCCAGCTCAAATTCTGCTCTGGTGGAAACTCTATACAGACCAAGCACAGGCAAAACAGCTGAGTGCAATATAAACTTTAGAGAAAATTCAAGGAATGATAAAAACAGAAAACAACATAAAGAAATAGAGTCGTACCCTAAGATACAACAACAGCACCTCATCAGTTTGTTGCCACTGAACTTCTTGCCATCAGACAGACCAAGGTTGTGCTCCAGCCACACAACAGAGCCTAGGCAATAGTCTATTCCACCAGCCAGTACTGGAGCATCTCCTACACACCCTCCTGGCTCTGCTCTGGGCTCCCAGGAGTTCACCCAGCCCTGATAACCCCATGGTTTAAGGAAGAGTTAATTGAACATATAAATACGCAGACTTCCAAGAGAACAAGAAAAAAATTTTTAAAAAATCACTGAATTCCATTAGAGCAAAAATAAAGGCAAACAGGCTCATAAAGATTAGCAAAATATAAAGTGGTTTTAAACTACACATACTAGAGTCTTTGTCACAGACTTTCCTAGAATTTGCATGTATCATATGCCCATCTTCTTGGGGAGTAGAGAAGAAGGATGTAGTTTGATAAGCATGCTGTGTTTGATATAGGAGATTCTTCTGTGAGAAGCTACCAGAAGCTTCCCCTATGCCCACTGGAGCCAATGCCAGCCAGCTCCAGCTCAGACTCTCTGCTGGCCACAGCTGAGCCCATCAGCAAATGGTGAATGGAGCCTCTGGGGTGACAAATTCAAGCTGGGGTGGGCAGGAGTAGGGAACAGAGCATCATCAACTGCAGCTGGAGAAAAGGAGCAAGAACAGGTGAGAGAAACAGTTCTGCAGACACCAAGGTCAGTGAAGAAGGAGGGGGAGGAGATGCTCCAGGAGCAGAGATTCCCCTGCAGCCCCTGGTGCAGACCAGGGTGGCAGCTGTGTCCCTGCAGCCCATGGAGGCTCAGGGAGGGCACAGTTCCACCTGCAGCCCATGGAGAACCCTGCATCAGGGCAGCTGGATGCCCAAGGGAGACACTGTGACCCTGTGGGGAGCCTGTGCTGGAGCAGGTCCTGGCAGTGTGTACCCACGGAGAGAGGAGCCCACACTGGAGCAGGCTGGCTGGCAGGACTTGTGACTGCATGAGGAGCAGCCTGTTCCTGGAGGGCTGCACTCCATGGAGGGGGCCTGCACTCTAGGAGCTCCTGAGGAACTGCAGACTGTGGGAGGGACTCCCCATGGAGGAAGGCAAGAGTGTGAGGAGTCCTCCCCATGAGGAGGAAGGAGCAGCAGAGACAAGGTGTGATGAGCTGGCCACAGCCCCCCTTCCCACCCCCCATGCTGCTCGGATGGGAGGAGGTAAGGTATTCAGGAATAAAGCTGAGCCCAGGGAGAAGGTAGGGCTCATGTTTTTAAGATTTCAAATTGTCTCCCATTGTCTCAAATCAATCTGATTTAAAGGGCAGTAAATTAAATTAATTTCCTCAAGTCAAGTCTGTTTTGCCTGTAATGTTGAGTACTCTGGGATCTCTCCTTACCTCATCCCACAACACTTTTGTTCTCTTTTCTCTCCCCTTTCCAGTTGAGGAGAACAGCTTTGGTGGGAATAAGAGAAGAAAATAATACAAAGGTGAGGCAACATTTCAGGCTGGGCAGTACAGGCAGGTATCTCCCCAAGGTTTGGTTCTTTTGAACCAAAATTAAAAGATGCACTGAAGAAGGTCCCGGACTGACTGCACAGTAAGAGATTAATCTGGAGCAGGATCAGATCTAGAGAATGAGGACGTTTTTCTGTTTAGAATGAAAGGGAATGCCATGAAGGTGAGGAAAAAACAGGCAATGAGTTTGAGAACACCTCAAACAATCTTTTGGAGGCCCACTGGAAAACAGCTGTCACCACCTTCATTGGAAGTTTAACTGGGACTGATGTAGCAGGTAAAAATACAGAATAAATTTGGTCAAATGTATCAGAATTCCGCTGGCATGCAGCAGAGATGGACTTGATCTACTGTTCTGACACTATAATTATCTGGTAGCTGATTTATATTCTACCCTTTATAAGATATGACAGTGTTCACTGATCAAACATAGCTTTCTTCAATCAGAACAGGTGGTCACACCCTTTCGTTTTGTGAGCTGGTGCCTGGCTAACCAGACCTCTTTGTGTTAGTATTCTGAGGGTGGCCCAGCAGCAGAGGAGCAGGGAGGGTAGCTGTTGTTTTGTTTTGAGCCCACTTTGTGCTTTTCAGCCCCAAGCATTGCCTCCAGTCACTTGCACTTCCTTAAGAGGATTATTTGCCAGTGATATTTTCTTGAACAAGCATCAACACAATGTAATGTTGTTGCTTTTTCTTAGGAAAACAAGAGAAGTTAATGACCAGGCATATGTCCATGAGGGATTACTGATATCATTAACATTTCTTGTTTATTTGGTGACTTAAAAATAACAACAGCAACAAAACCAGATTTGTCTAAAAACTCTTAGTGAAGACTAGCTGATCTTGGTAACCTCATGTTCTTCTCTCCCCTTCCACCACCCACTTCACTGCATAGCCTGGGAAAAGAAGCATTTGGCTTTCAGCTACACAGGCAACAGAAATAGCTCCCAGAACCAAAATTTTCCTCCAGGTTGACTCAGATTAACTTTTTTTTTTTCAGTTAATTTCGACTGCATTTGGAGTCATTTTTGGTAAAGACTAAATGACTTGGGTGAAGTTAGAGTCGAAAAGTATCTCTCATGAAGGGGTAGGTCATGATGAGGAGGACTCTGTGCTCTGCTGCTGAAGGCACTGATGGAGCTTGGGGTGCATTGGTGTGGAGCTGGCATTGGTTCCCTCCACCTTCACTTGACACAGGCCTACCAGCCATAGGCAATAATTCCCTTTCCACCCAGAAAAACATGTTTCTTATAGGAGAAACATCAGTACTCCTTCAGTGGGAACTTTGTTGTTATGTTCCAGGTGGGACCTGGATGTACCAAGCCAGGTTTCCAGCCTTCTGCAAATTTGTCCATGTCTCTACACATTGTCCCCAAGGTAACAACACACAATACTAAAAAAAAGAAAAAAATATCTACTGTTGATATTCATACATCTCTATCTCAGGACACCAAAAACTCAGTTTCCAATATCTGTGTTCAGAAGAAGAAAAAATAAGAGAGTATTGTTCCTACCTTATAAATAGAGATCTTGAAGGCCAGGTGGGCCAAGACCTCAAAGGAGATGAGTTTTTAGAACTGGTTGTTGAGATGCTGAGAGAAGATCCAGATATCAAAAATATAAAAGGAAGTAATACTTAAAAAACAACAAACAAACAAAACAAACAAAAAAACCTTGTGTGGTTATGGGTAGAGAGGTCACAAGGAACCAACTAACAGTAGGCAATTTTCAATATTTGAAACAGCTGAAGTGGTCACAGCTCCCATGCTGCATTTGCTGCTGAAAGGAGGTAACAGAAGTGTCTCTGCAGATATGGATTCTGTATTGCTTCCTGGTTTGTTACAAAAGTCATTTACAATCTATTTTATTAGAAGATGTTTCTGTCAACAAACTTACTCCCCTGACTATTGAGGTAACCAATTAGAAAAGGATCTAATAGCAGAAATGCTCTCCCTCCTTCCCCAAAAATGAGTTACTGGTGGGCTGTGTAGGGATTTGTGCTCATGCACCAGTGTTGGGTATGAGCCTAAAGACTCAGTTTGATTTAGGTGCATTTGTGAAAGCAGTATAAGTACAGAGAAATCACACTTCTTGAAGTTTACGTTCAATTTTGGATGCAAAATCCAAATGGATTGGATTTTGGATCCAAACCTTAATTTGAAAGAAACATGTTGCAACCTAAGGCAGATCTGGGAGGCTGTAATTCCATGCAAAATAAGCCAGATTTGTAAATCTGTGTAAAACCACTGAGAGATAAATCACACATGTACCTACACAGCGAGTCCAATCCATTCACAGTGGGCATGTGGAGTCTGACCCAGCAAGCATCAGGCTGGCCAAATCGAGATTTTCATCACTCTCCCCATGGTTTCTCATCTGCCCTTCACGGTTAAGGGTCAGGCTCCTTCTGCTTTCCCAGTGCTGCCTGAACATCCCCTCCTGCCAGCGTGGGCATGCTGAACCTTGCACTGGGAGTTGGTGGCCAGCCAACCTGGCAGCTGAAAGGATGGGTCAAAAACCCACTGTCATGCATCTGGCCAGTGTATCTGTACACTGCCTGCTGCTGGGCTCAAATCTACCTCAGTACCAGTCACACAGCTCCCACCTCCTCAGCTGCCAAGGGTGGTTTTCCACCAGAAGCTGGCAGAGACTGTACTTGGGGAAATGTGAGTTTTGCCCCTGCTGTGACCTTCCTTTTTCTGTGATGCCTCAATGCAAAGACTGGCTACTCTATTGTAAATGTCAAAAAGCTCCAAAATGCTGGAGAGCTGATACTACTCAAAAGACATCCTCTCCCTACAATCCTCAAGGAAAGCAAAATGGGCTCCTTAACAGATGCTCAGAGGTGCTCTTGTCCCCAGCTTGCAATGGGGAAACTGAGGCATGGCAAGCGTGGGTGACTAGCACAAGGTCATACATGCCAGTGGGAGTTCTGGGAATAAAGCCCAGAAGCTTCTGGCATATTGAGACACAGGCAGATATTTCATCCTGCCTTGGCAGGCTGTGGATGCTCTCCTCTCCTCTCCTCCACTCACTGTGTGTGCCACACAAACAGCCTTTGTTCTCTGTAACTTGCTTCCAAATGTTTCAAACATCACTTTTGCTGTGAGCAGTAAAACTCATGCTCCATCTCTATGGAGCACTTGTCCAGCCAGTATGTGGCTGTTTCTGCTTGCTGCTAGGCTGGACTTTCTCTGATCCTGACTATTTGCCAATTTCTATACCTTTGATCGGCATACAGGGTCAGTCTGGAGAGCTTGTCCTGGCATTTTTTGTTTTTAGAGACCTTCTGGTCACTAATACTGATCATAAGGGAATTTGTTTTCCTTTAGTTTTACCAAAAAATTCTGATTCTGATTATAAGTACAACTTTTACCCTTTGCTAACTTAGCAAAAAGCTAAGGCAAAAAGAAA
This sequence comes from Oenanthe melanoleuca, assembly GCF_029582105.1. Classification (NCBI taxonomy): domain Eukaryota; kingdom Metazoa; phylum Chordata; class Aves; order Passeriformes; family Muscicapidae; genus Oenanthe; species Oenanthe melanoleuca. The sequence goes on from NC_079336.1 coordinate 38,581,494, forward strand.
CACCGGCCTATTAGCAACCCACAGGAGGGTCTAGATCTATGAATTTATTAAACTGTTTGTTGGCTGAAACTTGTGTGGAATGTGAGTCAGGCCTTTCAATGAAGAAGGAATAATTTGGAGTATACCTAGAACAACTTGTGAGCATCACAGATAACCATTAAACTGTTTGTGGGCTCTCTGTTATTTTTTTTTTTTTTCTTGGAAGGGAGTCCTGACCTTGAAAGTTGTGCAAACACAGGAGTTGTGCAAACACGTTTCCCCCGCTCCCTTCTTGCCCTGCATGCAGCACCAGGGATGGTATCACATGCTCTCCACACACTGATGATAAGCTGAACTAACAAGAATATGAGGAAAATGTGCCAAACCCACAGAGGGAAATGAAAATCAAATCCCCTTTCTCGCATCAGCGTCAAATTTTTATTTCTTGACAAGATAGGAGCTCAGTGGAAGGGAAACGAAACGATTAAAAAACAGATAAAAACTAGAAAGAAGCTGCATATCCAAGTCATTCACTGCCCTCCCGTGGCTGTGTGTAAAGCACATCCAAAGCACTTGGCAGCAAAGGAAGGGCTCCTCTTCAAGTCCATGCAAATACAATTGCCAAATTAGTAGATCGTCTTTATCTTGTCTTTCCCTATCACTTAATGTTTGGCTGTTGGCTGAAAAATAGTTTATAAGTTAGAGAATGGTAGAATATTACCAGAAAATAACAGAGGGTATATTTCATGTACAACTGAATTCAAAAACCATGAATACAATTTTTAGAAAATTCTGATACTGAATTCTTGTGACAAAGGGAATTTTAAAATCTTGATATAAAAACATTATTCTCTGAAATTAACTCCATATTTTTCCTTAACATGACACAAGAGTCCCTGAAAAATTCCTGATGAGGTGCAGGTAGGATTACACAGTCTTACACATTTTCCTGTGCTGTTGCCAAAGGGGAAGGATTGGGATTGTCAAGTGTGTTGGAATTGTTATTTTGCATCTGTTAATCCAGCAATGTTTTTGGTGTGCATTGTATTTGTTGTCAACAGATACACAGCTGAGATGTTTAAGAGATGTTCAGCTACCCTAAATCAAAAAATTGAGTGCATTTTTCAGAGTTTTTGCTGTTTGCCTAACCTGTTTCCCACTTTTGCCCATCAGTAATCTACAAATTGCTAAATTGGTGCCACACTGCTGACACCACACAGGTTTCTATGAAAATGAAGGGAGGATGTGCTGTCACCACAGAGGCAGAAGCTGAAGGACAGGTGTCATTGCAGAAGTGATAATTAAGGGCCAGCATCTCTTCTGTGGGTGTCCCCAAACCAGGCAGTGGCAGGGGAATCCAGTGGAGGAATGTCTCTTGGGGCCCAAATCCACTGCAGCCACCCTGGGAGCTGTTGTGAGGAAAATCCTAAGAAAGGGCTGGAGAGGGAATTTTCGAGTATGTACAAGTCTTTCTACTTAAATACAGCTTCTCAGTAAGTAGCCAACACAGAGGGAGAAGGCTGGGCCCTGGTTTCCTCCCCACAAGAACACAGAAGAGATGGTGACTTGGTGAGATGCAGCAAAGCCTGGAGGCTTTGTTTCAGCACACTGTGCATCCAGAGAGCACGTTCACTTGGACAGCTACACCCAGACACCACAAAATGAAGAGTGGGTGGGCAGGAACTGAAACAAGAGAAGCTAAGGAGGCAGATTTGTCAGCACAGGGGGATCCAGGAGTCAGCCAAGCATGCTGGCAGTGCTGTGCTAGCACCACCTGTGTATCCATCGAGGCAAGCACAGCAGAGGTGTTTGCAAAGGAATGATTCAGGACAGAACTGGGAACTTCCTGCAGCTGACAGCAACTGATCATCAACAAGGATTCTGCAATAGAAGAAAGGGGCACAAACAACAGAATTATGTACACTTCTCTGATGTATAAATACAGCAAGATTGGATGGGACATCTCATATCTCTCTTCTAGGAATAAGACTTAACTAAAATCAACAACAGTGTCACATGGACAACCCCTTGAAGAAAGATGTCAGGGTCTTTTTTGCAGCTTCTTCCAGCAGCTCTCTTCAGAGTCTCTTTCAATTTTCCCCAGGAAAGAAAATAGGAATATTTATGATCAAAAGTTTCAGAGTCGATCCTCTCCCAGTGAGATGGCAGACTGCACGAACAGGAGGATGCACATCATCGTGTGCAGGAGCAGCCAGCTCTGCTGGAGACTTGTCAGAACAACCAGGAGGAGGCTGAGCAGCACAAGCAAGCTGAAGGCAAATAAGGTAGAAGCCCAACTTCAGTCATCCACTGTGATGTTTTGCTGAATGCAAAGAGGATGATTTATTTCTCTTCCTCATGTATGGCTGCTAAGAGATGAAGCACCAAGTAGGGAGCACAACACGTTTCAAAAGCATGGCATGTCTGCATTAGATGATGTAAGTTTGTTGCTGAAAGCTTGTGGCCTCATTCACTTGGCTTGAATGTTAAACTGTCTGATTATACCCTGCTTAGGACGGGGAGGTTACAGGAGGGAAAGATCAGCACTTTAAATTATGAACATCATTCAGTCGTTTAGAGTTCTGGATAAACAAAAACTAATTGCATTTTTGAATACATATGGAACAAAATGCTGACTAAAGTAGGCCAGAAGGGGGGCATCCAAGGGGTCTGACATCCCCAGTGCCAGTCAATCACTCATATCTATTTCATTTCATTCACATGTCAGAGAGAAGAAATATTTACTTGCCTAACAAAGCTTCGTGTGCTTATGTTAGCAGTGGTCTGATGACATGAGCTACCCTCAGCTCTGGTACAGGGGCAAAGAGGCTTAGATTAGAGTTAAAAACAGCACTTCTGTTTGAGGAAGATTACACACAGAGCAAGAATGAAAAACCTGCTAAGCACAGACTTTGTTGGGCCCTTCCTTATTCGGGGCATTGTTACACCTGATCAAAATCAGGGTGATTGATGCCTAAGTTGTCATTTTAACCCCAGCATGGAAGTTTGGGGATGTGCAATTAATAACTGGTCCTGGTGCCTCCCAGCAGCATAGAATCAGATAAGGGGCATGGTGTGAGCTACTCCTTGGGCCAGGGCTGCCTCAAACTCATTTCTTTAATTTTTTTTTTTTTTTTCAGTTTGAAGCATCATTTGGTCTAGAACCTGAATGGAAACAGGAAAGTTTCATAATATTAGCAAGCTGAAATGCTGCAGGATGACTTGTTCTGCTTCAACATTTTTTGCCTCATTGAGTGGCACAGAGCATGTGAAGAGGCTGCCCCAGGGGGCTGCACCATCCCAGGCTGCAGGGAAGTATTTACCCCAAAATAAATTACTTGTGGCTCCTTTGAGTAATTCCTGCCATGCTTTGGTATCTGTAAAACTTAATCATCAATATTTGTAATAAAGGCTGTACGAATTATGATTTTATATACGTTTACCTAATATTAAGTATCGTATTTATCATTTCCTTCCTTACCCCAGCTCCTTTTCCCTCTCCCTATCTCCTCAGCCCTCAAAAGCCAGTAGAATACAAGATTGTCTGTAGAGCTGAGAGACTGTTTAATTTAGATGATAAATGAACCTCTTCCTGACTTACAATTCAATGAGACAAGTATGCACTTAGATTTGTGCAAGTAAAAGATGTCACATAATCTACTAATGGTGAGTTCCCATCCTGGAAGGAAACCTTAAACATCAGCAGCAAATCCAGAAGTTTCTCATCTTATTAGCATGGAAAATGCTCAATGTTAAGGTAATCTGATAGAAACTGAAACTTTCAAGATGCTGCCAAGCTTCAGAGCCTGGTTTTAGACTGGTAAAAGTTTATCACAAAATCTACCTGGCCAGCAGCAGCTACTTCAAGACAGCCTGAGCCACAATTGCAATAAAGCAGGGTGCTTCATGCAGACTTTGTGAGCAGGAGCTTGCCTGCTGCAGCCACTTGATCTCTATAGTCAGGTATCACAGGGTTAAACAAGATGCCAAGAGAGACCCTCCCGTGGATCTCATCCCCTTTCTTCCCCATGAAGCTTTACAATCACACCAACTAGAATTTTAAAGCTTCACATAATTACCATAGGTTTGCATGTGTAAAATGATTGTCTGTCTTCTATTATCCTCCTCCTATTCAAAGCTTCTGGTTTACCCCATTTGTTTAAACACTTGCTCTTTCTCCCTCACCAGTCGTGGCTATTTGCCAGAGCATATCACTGTACATGGTCCTTTCTGATGCTAACAGGCTCGTGTCATGCATGGTTCCAAAATCTACTTACAGATTTTAAAATATATATAATAATAGGCAAGGCATATAATTATGAAGCACTTGATATTTATGCATCCAAAACCACGAAGAGATTAGTTTTACTGTCATACCATTCATTCTTGTTTGTCACATTTTTTGTCTTTTTGTAAAAGTAGTAATATTTCCATTGCTTTCAGTTAAAAAAATGAAGAATTCTTTAACAACTTTTCTGAGGGATTGGATTTTGTGAACTATTTCAGTAAGCAGGCTTTAAAAAGGCTGCTGTTCACTCTGACACTCCAAGCAGGTTCCAAATGCATCCATAGCTATATAAATGGTGAATCATATGGAGCTGCTTTTTTCTCTTCAGTTCTTCTCTTTTGGCCTAAGCAGAAATCATATACCTAACAATAGTTACAGCAGCTAGAAATTCTTCATATCATCCTCACACTTTTACAACTCCTTGTTATTCTGCAGGATTTTGATAGCTGGTTATGTGCTACAATTAAATCCTCACGTTTGTTAAGACATGTAGAATAAAGTGAGTGTAATATTTGAATTATTTTATGGGAATAACAGGGCTGGCATTGGCTTTCAGAAAATAGCTGGGAGAATATTTACTATTCAGGTAGCACTAAGCTGGGCAGGCAGAGTAGCTACAGTCCCACCTTTAAAATGTGTAACCATACTTTACAGTTGAAATATTACAGGAAAATTCTCTGGAGCTGTAAAAAGCATGGGCTGTTCACAACTTGCTCAACAACTCAGGAGAGAGAAGGCACAAACTTCACCCGCTGCTTTATCAAAACATGCACACATTTGGGAGCCACCTGCTCTCACAGTGATGCTTTCTTCACCAGCAAACCTTCGCATTTTCCCCTTCTGAATCATTGTGTGACAGTGAATCACTGATGATCTTCAGCAGCAGGACCAAAAATAGGGCTGGGCGCACAGAAAGGGGTAGGGGCAACCTTTCCTATGTTCAGCCTGGGTCTCCCAAGCAACAGTGAGCAGGCTGCTCTACCTCCAAACACTTGAGATGCTCCTGGGAGCAATCACCTTTCCCTCTCCACGGGCTATTTCTGCAGCGCTGCACTGACGGTGCCGAGGAGCCGCGGCGACACGAGCTGCATTAGCATGCGGCAAAGTTTGCACCCCGGGTAATTATGGTTTTCTTTGTCACAGTGAATCACTGCATGTGAAATTACAGCGATTTCCCTATGCAGAGATGGAGTTGATAAATCAAAGCTGCTTACTAGATAATAACTGTGGTGGCTCCCAAAGAAGTGCTGCCTTCCAAACGATGGCCAAGCACAGCCTAACCTCAAAGCCTTCAAGCCTAAACAGAGAAAACTCAGCTCCTTCCACTGCTGTCTGTAAGGTTAGCACACCCTCAGCCACTGCAGAGTCTACTCTGAAGGACAGGAAAACTGTCTCTGCCTGGTGACAGCCCATGTGTCCTCTCTCCAAATGTTATTGCTCCTGTATCACATTTCTCCTTTAAATTTCCTCCCTGATTTGATAAACAGGTCTTTGTTTTAGACCCTCAGTTTTCATCCTAATCAGCACTTCTTTAAGATCCCCTAACCCACTTAAACTGCATCTGCTAAGAAGCTCTTTGATGCCTATTACTTGTTTATGTCTTTCCTTCTTTCTTTGAGTCCACCCACTGGTTCTTCCTGTATCAAATTCCAATTTCTTGCACTTAGTTTCAAGGCTCTTGACAACTCTATCTTTCTAGTCTTGTCTATTACTGCATTTATCAACTTGTTAGCATTTTTTGAAGCACCTAGAAACCATGGTAATGACTACCACAGAGAAGCTCATGAGGAAATTAATCATTCTCCTTCCATTGAACGACTTGAATCCTGTGCAGTAAGGCTTGGGGTTCAAACTTCAAAAGAAATCCCCACCAGCTCATCATTAAATCATCAGTCCCTACCTCCTGCACCAGATGAGGCAGAGGTCTTAAGGAAAAAAAAAAAAAAAACAGTAAGAGGAAGAAAGAATTGAAATCTGCACTCCATACCTATGCAAAAAGAGGTGGCATTAAAACTACTTGTGCAATGGAACTCTGGTGTTTCCTAACCATGGAGTGCTCAGTGTTAGAGTCTGAAGTTCCCTTGAACAACTTACCCTGTCTGAAATTGTACATCATGGCCCAGAAAAAGTACCAAAGTAGAGGTGATCACTAGGCTTTCAGGTAAAGACACAACTGGTTTTGGGTGGGATTCAGGCTGGGATTGAAGTCTGGCCATAGGGTACACTCCTGAACCATATTCATCTTCCAGAGTTCCCCACGGAGATCTGGGCCATGCAGTCAGTGCAGCAGGAGCAGTTCAGCTCACCCAACAGCAGACATTTCTGCTCTGCTGAGGAGCCCTGAGGCTGCATGGCCACTCAAAGCAGATCTTCATGGACTACAACATTGCAGGCACCTAGAGAAGCCTAGAAGAGTCTTAGGAAAAAATCAAATATTCATGGCTAAATGCACAGCCAACACTTGCTTTTCTCTCTCTTGCTGCACCTTTTTTTCCTCAGACTGCAAACTTCACAGTAGGTAATCTGAGCCATTGAAGAACACTGCATGCAAGGACCCATGCTGGCCAAATTATTTGGGCCCTACCACAAAATAAACATTGAATAATATTAGTTGCAACACCACCATCGCTTTCATTTTCCCTTTAGTCATTCCCTTTAGGTAGGACTTGTTTGCAGCCCTTTAGCCATCATTTCAGATGCTGTAGATAGCCTGTCTGGCCTCCAGCTGCTGCTCCTGGCCTCAGGTCTCACCTGGATCCTGCCAGCCTTGTCTACACAGATGGCTCAGGTCTCCCAGGACATACTGGGCACCCACCTTGCATCCTTGAGCCCATCTCACAACAGACATCAGCACGAGGCAAAAGCTGGCAGAGACTTCTGATCAGCTGCTGTGAACAATTTAACTGAAAAATGAGCAATATTAGAATGTCTTGGGGTTGAATGGACCTTTACAGGTCATCCAGTCAAATTCCACTGCAATGAGCAGGGACATTGCCATGCAGGACGTGGCCAATAGAAAAATGGCTTTTCAGGGAACTTATTTGTGCAGTTCCCTGAGAGTTGCTGTCCTGAGGAACTCTTGGGGCACTGCCTCCATCTCCTCATGCAGAGAACACAAGCACCCACCCTTACCTTTTTGGCAGCACTCTCTGAAGGATCAGGTTTACCACCAGTTACTATAATTGACCAAATTCCCACTGGCAAAGCTGCAGTAAGCAGCTGTATGTGCCCATATTTCCCAGAACTACAGTGTAGCATCCAGAATATTTCCCACACACCCCAATTTAAAGTTTCCGGGAGTAGAGGATAAACAGAGTTTGTGAGTATTTCACCAAGAAAGAAGTTCACTAGAACAGTCTCTACCTGAACTTGACAGAACTCTGCTTTGGCTGCCAGCACTCCCAAGCCTCCAATATTTAATGTTTCAAGTCCTGTGCTTAAACTAAGGTGCATGTTTCTAACCTCCATGTTTATTAGACACACAGAAATTTCTAGCCTTCATGGAGAGAAAAAGTCTGAAACAACCTCATCAGCCGTAAAAGATTAAGGCACTGAAAGGAGCTAAAAATCTACTAGAATGGCACTACAGGCTTGGTCTTGACTTGTCTTTGTTGGGTTTTTTTGGGGGGGAAGGGGGCTTGTGTTATTTTTGATAGGTTGGGTTGGGTGTTTTGAGGCTTTTTTGGTTTTGTTTTTGTTAATTTGGTTTTGTTAATTTGGTTTTGTTTTTGTTTAACACTGACACCATCATTTAGGAAGTCGGATTTGATGTCAGGCCTCGGTGAGGTGTGAAAGACCTGTGTATAGTTTTGCACCTTTATTATCTGCCCACTGGTGCCCTGTGTTTGCTCCAGCCAGGTCACATCTGTCACACAGCCCCTCTGTGAGTTCAGGGCAGCACACTAAGCCCGGCCAAGGACTTGCACTCGCTGAAAATTTCCAAAAATATAGTGAAACTAGCTACCACGGTGCTCTGAGCAAAGCCCTTAAAGCTTCTGCACTCCTGACACAGTTGCCTTCTCAGGAGTACTTATTTTCACAGCGGTAACAGTAGCCATAAAAACAGAGCGAGGAGAGCAGGGACCCCTGGGCACGCCCAAGTTTATGTTAGCCCTTCCTCTTGTGCTACACCCTGAAATCCTTCCTGAGTGTCAAGGAGAGAGGCGATCAGTGACAGAATTACTCCATCCAAACAATGCTGGCGGCTAAAGTATTTGCCTGGGGAGATGAGGGCTTAGCTGACTGGTCATTAAAGTTTCATGCAATCCTCACTCTCAAGAGAGCAACTCTCAGCTCTTCGTTCACAGCTCTACAGAAAGCACAGACACAGAATAAGGACACGAACCAGAAAGGTATTTTAGATCCATTAGTTATAATTTACACACCAATGACATACAGCATAAAGACAAAATATACAGATCTTCATATATATGTACATTGATCAACACAGTGCACAATTTAAAGTTATGTTACAATTAAGTGTACAATTTTAAATATGGCTTTATAAACTAGTAATAACAGTGCCAAAATAACATATGTCTCGTGTAGTTCATAGACAAACAACATAATGTAGCTACAGCATAAGAGTCCCCATTTAGAAATGTGTTGTCTCATTTTTAGTTAAACCTTGTACACTGCAGCTAGCTAAATACATTCCTCACCCATATACATCTACATATACTTTATTCTTGCTGGATTGCACACCCCTGTCTTTGGAACTTGCATTCTTCAAGTATCCTGAAAAAATAAAAGCCTGTACAATTGAGGAAAGATAAGTCAAAAGAACAAATTAGGAAGCGAAGGAAAAATACACACAATCATAGTGCCCAGTGAAAATATCAATGTGACCAGTGCAGCCGAAAAGAGCACTTTTATTTTTTAGGGAACTTATAAAAGAACACAATCACATGTTGTGTGCCCTACTGCCCCCAATAAAGCAAAATTTTACGTAAGTATAATTAGACAGGAATGACAGAAGTGGTAAATTCAGGGTCACTTGGAAGCTGTGTTGGAAACTCCGGCTGAAACAAATTGGCACTTTAGTCAATGACTTCAAAGTGGAGCAGGATTTTATTTATTCCACAAAACTTGAATGCCTTTTGGAAGCATATGTTTCAGCTTTAGCTTGTTGAGCCGAATGTGTAAATCATTACATGAAATCCCGCAAACCTTTTTATGCTGAAGTCTGACCAAAAGCCTCCTTGGCCTTGAAAAACCTGGGAGTGGTGCAATCAGGACACAGAACTACAAGTTTAACATTGTAGTGACACGCAGTGCTTTCAGTGACTGGCATTCCTGTGCTGTACACAGACAAATACCATTTAACTTTCCAAACTGCTCAGAGAGCTGCAGAAATCCCTGCTAAGAAGTATTTCACACTGGGACACCTCCATGGGGAATGAACACAGAAGCAGCCCTCCCCAAGGGCCACCAGAGAGAGGACTGCCCCAAACCACTGAGACAGAGCTGATGCATGTTGCAACCCCTCTCTCCACCAAGGCACAGCTGTGAAGACTGGGGTCACTGGCCTAAAAATGAGATGCACAAATGCAGTGTGGGGGAACACCTTCCATCCAGGGGACACCAGCTCAGTAGGATAGCCCATGTTCACCAGCAGGCTCAAAGCTCTCAAAGCTCAAAGCTGCCAACACTTGCTCCCAAACAGACCCTTGTCTCTGCAGCTCAGCCACGGGATGACAGCAGGCTGATGCCCCACAGGAGCCACAGCTACCAAAATGAGCCCCTGCACAGTGTACCCAGCACGAGGTATACCAGGCACAGCATACATGGATACCCCATAGCACTGATCAACTGCTGAAAGCCACTGCAGTCACTCAGAGTTACCTCCAGTCCCCTGGTTCCATGGGATTAAACAGTACAACCTGCATGCTCCTCTGGATCACAGCTGCTGAAATGTATGGGCATGACTCACACCTATGGGTACCCACTTCCACATCCCAGCTACCAGACCATCCAACTTAATTCTGCATTTAGAGAGCATAATTTACTTTATTAGTATCACATGCCTAAATCATAATTTTGCAGTATTTGGGGAGGGAAGGAGGGTTAGGCCAAAAAGCTACTTGTCAAAAAACAGATTCAAATTCTTATTCAAACATCTAAGGACAAGACCCAATTGAATTCATCCCCTGCCATAGAAATTTCACTTGGTGAGCTGCCCTGCATAAATCTGCACATAACACGCTTTTCCAGCAGGCAATATTTTGTAAGGCTTAGCATCTGACAGATACAGGCCTTTCAAGGAAAACAGTATGAAACTGTCATGATTACTTGAGCAGACATCACTGACAAAAGCAAATTTGTGCCTGAACTGTTGCTGCAGAAATATTTCAGGCAGTATTTTTTCAAAGAGAATATAGATCTGGAGGGACATTGCCAAGGTTTTAAAGATCAAAATGTGTTACTTGCAGTGCTATAATTGGATGGAAACAGTCCTCCAGATCTGAAACATCAGGTTCAGTTTGGTTTTTAAATCAAACAGCACATTTGCAGGATTTCTGTAGGACCTATACATCCCAGTGCCTGTTTCCCCCACTCAGTAACAGTGAGCTCTGCTGACAGAGCCAATGAGACCGACAGGGGTAAACAAATCCCTTCTGACATGACAGAGTGTCACACCGTCAAAAACTGCAATTCACATGAAAAAAACAGACTGCTTCAAGTCTAACTCCATTGGAAATGCAGGATTTGCTTTGAACTCCCATTTGCCAAGTGAGGGGCAGACCAATTACTCCTTCTTTTAGAGCAGCACTATAGAAACACAAAGGCAGCCCTCAGCCTTTGGCAGTATTTAAGGAAAAGTAACCAGGAGGAGCGGTGCTCTCCCCTCACCAGGATATGGGCTCATGCTCCAGCTCATAAGCAGAGCAGGCATCCCACCCATCCACTGGAACAGTGGCATGAGCCAGGCCACAGCCCGAGTCCTCCTGCACAGACACACCACTTGGCAACTCCCTGTATCCCACCATCCCCTTCTCCAACGACCCTCCAAGGGCTTCCCTGCCCTATTTTGAGGGGCTGGACAGTGCAGAGGAGCCCCAAGACAGCTTTCCTCCTGCCAGTGTCTTGCATCACCATCTACCCCAAACTGGGCTGGGGCTGTGGCTGGGACCAGGTTTGGTGCTGGCACCTGTGATGCTTTCAAAGACATCACTGGCATCTGACTCTTGTATCAAGGGCCCCTGAACCCTTCCTAACATCACCCTACAGTAAGTTTCTGGCTGTGGCAGAGGGATCCCCAGCCAGAGAAAAACTTGGTCTGTGTCACCTCAGACATGATGTCCTGGCACCTATCAGCCTCCAGCTCCTAGCAGAAGCTGTTATCCCAGCTCACCTGCTGGGCAGCTGGCAATCCACAGCTGTTCCAGGTTTCATGGCTGCAGAGACACCTGCTGACCCTCAACCCCACCAGTAGCACAGTCAGGACCTCCAGCATCCCTACAATGGACTCCCTTGCAATTCTGACCAGTGAGGGAGGGAAAAAAAAGAAAAAAAAGAAAAAAAAAAAAAGGAAAAATATGCTCTCTGACTATTTTTAGTTCTGTATGGCCCCTAAGCGCCAACATTAAAAATAGATATGATAGAACGGGGGAAAAAAAAAAAGACTGCAGGATTAAGAAAAGGTTCTTCTAGCAAAATTTTGGAAAGTCAAAAACAATCATGCCCTTTTTAAGAAAACACATTTTTCTTTTTTTTTTCCCCATGCAAACCAAAATAAATGAACACTTTTTAATATTTTTTTTTTCAGATTTTTTGGTGTTTTGTTTATTTCCCCACAACAATTTACCAAGACAGCTTTCAAAAGAAAATGCATGGATTAAATCCTTTTAAAGAGGTCTGACCTCCCTTTAATGGTCTTTTAATGACTGGGACTCATCTGCTGCAAGCACACCTTGCAATGCTGAACAAATGGAGAAAGCACAGCCCTCAAACATGCATCAGTAAATGAGTGAGAACATCTCTGTCAGAATTTCCAGCACACTAATGATTTTAAATAGGAGCTTTTTGATGCAGATTCTTCTTATTCAGAATATCAATACCTACATTTTTGCAGATAAAATCTCTCCTGACTTGGCCATGGAGTTATTCAGGCATTTCAGGCCATCACCTCTGCACTTTCAAGCCCAAGACTTATCTTCTTGTGCCCTATTCTTGTGCTTAGTTTCCTGAGAAGAGTCCCAAGTCACTGGATGATACCTTCCTCCTCAGTTTTGTTTCACATTGCAAATGGTACTTGCTCACAACATTGCCTAGAAAATTGATGCCTTAAGTTCTGAGTTTTCTATTCTGCTTGGATATGCTTTTCCATTGTGCTTAGGGTGATGAAGATAATATAGTCCAATTCCAGCTACTGACTCAAGGATAGTTTCTCCAAACTCCAGGCCCTAAGCATAAACAATGTGAAAAGAGGAGGGTGGGCCAGCAAGCAAGCAAGGAGGATGAAACCTTACAATTTGAGACTATTAACTGGATGGTTGATGCAAATAGACTAAATTCTATAAAGATGTGAGATCATGTGACCAAGCCCTCCTTTGCTTCCACCTTGGAGCCACTCAGGCAGGGCAGGGGTCACAGTGTGGCACTGGTACTGCCAGGGTGTGGCCTTTGAAGGCCAAATACCCATTTTATTACCCTTAACTCTGTGTAGTCTCTGTTCCAGCTCCTCAAGGTATCAACATGGCTCCAAGGACACGCCCAGGGAATTGTGGAAACAGGTGTAAATTCATACTGAACTTGTCAGCTCTCACTGCAGTGGCTCCCATGCATGAACAGACCTGGGGCTTCAGTGCAGACAAAGGTGTCCCTTCTTTCAAAGCCATGGCTAACTCCATGTTTCCCCAGAGCAGGTGCTTTCCTCTGCAGGAGGCACTCCAAGATCCCAGGGAGCAAGCTATTCTTTGAGTGCTGGAGTTACTTCAAGCTCCAGACTCACTGCAACTACCAACAATTAACATCCTAAAGCAGTTGTCTGCCCTGTCTGCTCTTAGAACGTTTGGTACAACCAACATAATATAAAAATTTTGCTGAGGGATCCTGATTCATCTAACTGTAAATCACAGAGAAAGTCATAATTAAAATGGGCCACCAACAAAGTCTGCAGTCAAATACCCAATTTTATATACTTAAAAACACAACAGCCCAATATGATCAATATGCTCTCTTTCTACGAAAATCCACTAATCATGGCCAAGCAACACTGAAGTACATGCTTAACTTCAAAGCTGTGAGTAAATCCAATGGATTCATTCTCATCTCTAACCTGCATTTAGGAAGATATGAACACAAAGCACATCAGAACCTGTGCAATAATTTTGAGATCCAGATGCAAAGATATGCCAGCAAAGGCAACTTAAATTCAATTCTGGTCATGCTTTCAGTATCTGAATTTCCCCACATACATGGCAGTGCTGAGGGAACTGTCTCATTTCACCTCCTCCTGTGCATGAGCTTTAGGGACTGTGCACTGAGAGCCAGCACAGTGCCCAGCACCCCCTGAGGCACCTCCCTAGGCAGCTGTAAAGCATTCAATTGCCTGGGCCAATGTCTTGCAACTACACAGTGTCCCTTGCCTACTAATACCTCAAACTGCTTTGCAGCCTTCATGGGTTTGCCACGTCTGTTGGTAAAGAACACAAAGCACCCACTTCTGAGACACACCAGACTTTTAGCAACAAGTCCCATAAGCCTTGCCTAGAAATAGCAGACAGCAGCCATGGGCAGGGAGTAAAAACATAATACTAATTCAAAAACACAGAAGAAATTTGACCAACACACATTCCAGATGAGTTAACACTGACATCTCCCTCCTGCATAAAAGTACTCTAGAGCAGTGATTTCAATCTTCTGCAAAGAACAAGAATCACTAACCAGCTCCTTTTTGCAGGAATATGTTTTCCTCCATCCTTCCCTGACTGTTTCCAAAAGAACTGGGAGCAGTTCTTTTCTGCAGACCCTGTAATACATGCACCCAAAGTATGGGTAGCTATCAAATAAAATTCCCCTGAAACTTTACCAAATCAGAGAATCTTTTAGGTTGGAAAAGACCTTTGAGATAATCAAGTCCAATTGTTAACCAGCACTACCAAGACCACCACCAAACAATGTCCCCAAAGTGCCACAGCTATGTGGCTTTTAAACACCTCCAGGGGTAATGACTGGACAGCCTGTTCCAATGCTTGACAACCAACTCTTTCAATGAAGTTTTTTCCCAATATCCAATCCAAACCTCTTCTGGTGCACCTTGAGGCTATTTCTCTTATCCTAGAGCTTGATACCTGGGAGAAGAGACCAACCCCCACCTTGCTACAGCCTCCTTTCAGGCAGTTGGAGAGAGCGAGATGGTCTCTCCTGAGAGTCCTTTTCTCCAGGCTAAGCACCCCCAGCTCCCTCAGCTGCTCCTCACAAGACTTGTGTTCCAGTTCCTTTCACCAGCTTCATTGTCCTTCTCTGGACATGCTCCAGCACCTGAATTTCTTGCAGTGAAGGGCCCAGAACAGAATACAGGGTTCAGGGTGCAGCCTCACCAGTGCTGAGACAGGGGGACCATCACTGCCCTGGTCCTGCTGGCCACACTATTGCTGATACAGGCCAGGGTGCTGCATGAATCTGATGCACCTCAGCACAACACTGGCTTAAACTGAGATGGCAGTCAACCAACACTGCCAGGGCCTTTTCATTACAGCATCAATCATTTTCTTCCATGGAAGAAAGCTGTGCCAGTCATATGTCTTCCATTTTTGTCCAACCTGTTGCTGTAAAGATAAGATAACAACACAAACCAGATGTGACTTCTTTCCCAGAAGTTTGTCCCACTTGGACGGGGAATCTGATTTTGAACAAGAACAAAAACAGACTTAAAGGTCCTGCTGCCCTCTAGACCTGCAGTTTGCTCACGTGTGTTTTAAATGTGTTTACCTTGGTCCACCTGAACAATTACACAAAACGAAATACGGCTGAAATAGTCCAAGCAGTATGTGACAGCTGAATCAAGCACAATGGTCTCTTCCAAAGAGGTATAAACCTCTTCCTGACCTGAAGGAGAAAACAAATCAGAGTGATCCCAAGAAACAGCTTATCTGCACAATGGGAGACACTTGTACATATCACTTGCATTGTTCATGATCTCTGTACTCATCCATGTCCACATCCGAGTCAAAGAGGGAGTGTCCAGTGTAATCTGTGTCAGGGGTTTGGGAAATACTGTTCCCTTCCTCATCAAATGTTTCTGTCCTTGAATAAAAACTGAAGTCCTGCAAAGGGGAGTAAGTCTTGCTTGCCTCACTGCTTTCCTCAGATTCATACAGAGTGTTGTCATCATCATGGTGCCATTCTGGCCAAAATTTCCTCCTTATTCTTTCACAGTACATAGCAAGGTTAATCAGTTCACCTGCAAAACAACACAACAGACTTCAGTAAATATATCCAGCCAGCAATGCTCTAACTCACCTGATGAGGCAAAAACACACTAGCTGTGTTTGGAAACAAATTGTGTAGGGCCTTTCCAAAGAAGTTTCAAAATTCCAAGATGCCATCAATCCTCCTAGCAGCTCTGTTTCTAACTTTAATGTAACCACATACAACAAGAAGGGTTACACAGCAATAAACACAAATACATGCTCACACAAATACAACCTCTACAACCTCTACAAAAGGAAATCAAGGCAAGACACTAACACTGTAAGGTTTTTTCAGTAGAACTCTTTGCTTAATTGCAAACACCTGGTTCCTAAAGACAGAATTTGATCTTATAGATGGGCACAGTATGTTCATTAAATACAGTAAATGTGGGGTTTTCACCACCAGATGGCAGCCTTGTCTGCAACATAAATTCACATTTAATATGGCTACTGGCTGGCTCCTACTGCTCCCAGCCTCAGCACCATGCCTTGTTTATAAATGCATGTATGCTTACAGAATAAATGATAAAAAACTCAAAGAAGAAAGAAATACCAGCATATTAAAGGGAGCTGCATGTAAAACCTGTACTCATGACAGCATAAGTAGGTTGATAGGTACAGAAAATCAACAACGCTGCTTCAATCTATTATCTTCTATTTATTTTCATTAGAGCCAAACTAATTAAAAAAATAGTAACCCTTCTAGACAGCAATGAGCCCTTCAGAATTTTACCTGTGATGCCCCTGTGATCAAGGGGAAGAACTGCATAGCCAATATTTATATCCTCATCTCAAGTGCTCATTACCTGAGGAAAGAGTAAGTCTGTGCCTCTTAACCGCAGGTTTAGCAGAGCTGTCTTGCACAGAGAAGGTTTACAGGTCAGATTCATTCCTTTTACACTATTTTACATCCTTTTCCTCCTTAGCTCTTCCCATTTTTCATGCTGTGTGGTTTTACCATGAAAATGGATGCCAAGATACTTTAACATCTATATCACCCCACAAAAAAGAACCAAACAGAAAAAACAACCCTCTGTGGAGAGGAGGGGTATGGTGGTTTCCAATTCATGAAAAACCAAAGTGACTCCAAAGCCAAGCTGGATTTCTTCCTTATCTGGCATCTTCAAGAACAGCAAAGGATGTCATTTCAGTGAGACAACAGCACTTGCAGTTCTACTATCAAGGAAAGTACTCAGTTCAGCAGAATTTGGTTCATGGCTGTTCTGCTTTCTCATATTTTACCCAGAATTCACTCCTTACAGGCTTCAAGGCTTTGCCACGTTAAACAGGGAAAAGACCAAGTACAGAAATAGAAACAATTACTGTGTAGAACATTAAAGAGAAAACAAAGAATTTTATGAGAAAACAACATTACAGGATACAAATACTATATCAAAGGCAAGAACAGTCTGCTGAAGTCCTTCAGTTTTCAAAACGCCCTTCCAAGGTACTCCACATTTAAAGTGGAAAATGCCACCAAGAGCTTTTAATCAGAGATCACTTAGGCTTTCTTACCTTTGATTAGTCTCTCTGGCCGAGTCCCTGGTAATGTCCACATTGCCTGTGCCAGATGTCCAAAGACAGTGGCATCAACAGTGGAAACAGTTGATCCCATAATGTACTTCTTGTCACCTGTAAATACAACAGCAAATATTTCTTGACTGGATGATTTCCCCAAATTAAAAAAAAAAACCACAGTTCCACCTTTAGCATACTTATTTTACTGAAATAATTTCAATGAAAAGGTTCACTTGTTGAAAGACAGGGATTCCAAAGCTGTTTCTAGGGTTCAGCAGGTTACTGCATTATCTCCATTACTGCAGCTTCCCCTGTGCTCAAGACTTCTATAACCAGCCAGTTACAGAGTCACCACTGGCCAAGGAACCTCCTCTGCTCCTCACAGCTGGCAGCACTCACACACTGTACTCATTCTGCTGCATTTAAAATCCACTCTGCAGCTACAAGATGCATGAAAACACCATTTTTGCCTTGGTGCAAACCCAAAACCACTCAACAACCATTCAAAATCATGAATGTGCTGACAGAAGCTGGTCACCTTTACCCCTCATCAATGCAGATCTAGGTTCAATGTACTCATCTGATTAGCTGCAAAAAGAAAAGTCATATCCAAAGCTCTGCTCTCTCCCTATTTGTCCAGGACAAAATGGATGCACCAGTCACACCTGCAGTGACTGCTCAGAAATAACCTGCATCTCCAGGAAGAGGACAATGCCATAGGCAGGAGTGGACAGTCTTGTCACACACCACCCCTGCAGTGCCCCCACCCTCACTGACCCTGACAGGTAGAAGTCAAACTGAGGCATGTCAGGCATGCAGACACTTAAGTGAAAGAGTAGCATTTGGGCCTGCTGCGGACACGTCTGCTGCTTACAGCAGCTCTGCTTGCCTCTCTGGGCACCCCAAAGCCATGATGGTCCTAAATGGCCACCACAGCACAAACAGACAGGTAACTAAGACAGGGAAGAAAATACATTTTTCAAAGTCACTGTTTTGCAACAAAACATCCACTTGTTAGACTTGTTTTCCCATCACAGGCAGGAGACCTGGAACAAAGACCTCGTACAGAGCACACAATGAAACATGAAGTATTGCAGAGCTCAGGTTAGCTGGTTGCACTGTTCCTGCCTCAGCCCAAAGTGCTATAAACTGTGAAATGTTGTACCTAATTGAATTCTCAAAATCCAGTTATCCCATCTCCCCAGGACATTCTTCCGAGCTGCCTGTAATTCAGCAGGTTATTCAATGTTAGGTTTATTGAGCAAGTCCAGAGGAACTGTCCAGTGTAAAATGCATCAAATTCCAGTGTACAGTACAAGGCATGCTGCCAATGCCCTGCACAAGAGCACAGCAAAACAGTGCTCAGGAACAGGCAGTAACAATAACCTTCTCTGGCCTGTCAGATGTCATTTGAACATGCAGTTAACTCTCCCCAGCTCTTCCACAGTTCCATCAATTTACTGTTTGAAAACTCTGAACAGAGTAAATGTTGTGTCTTTTCGGTATTTATCTGACACCTAAGCACTCATCAATCTCAAACACATCTCAAAAATTGGTCCCTAAACCACAGTTATATGCCAGCACTAGGAATTTAGCACCACAAAACTGGGTCTTGAGATTCAATCCATAGTGATACCATGCTGGAAAGAAATAATGTCATTTCCATCTTGCTACAACTAAAGCAGGCTCTGAGTGAGGGCTAAACCATCCCACCCTCTGGTTCCCCAGGCACAACACCCCACTCCTTCAGGTGCATGGAAACAAAGCACAAGAAGAGAAAATAAAACTGTGGGATAAATTTGGTTTTAAATCATGCTGCACCACAAAATATGGCATCTGTGCACATTTTCTTCCACCACTCCAATCTGTTCTCAAAACTTCCAGTGCAACTTTAGTCCAGAAGACTTTCTGATAGACCAGATGATATCTCTGAGTCTGCTTTTAGGCAAGACTACACAGTGTCTGTCACAGCCAGACTGCCACAGCACTGATCATCTCAAACACCTCTCTGCATCCCCTGGCTAATCCAACAGAAATGAAATCACCTGGTCACACTGGGACACAGGCCTGTCCCCTTCCACAGAGGCAGGTACAGCACTTGCAGGCTGCTCCAGGGTACTTAACTAACTTTAGAGGCTCAGATCCACGTTAGTCCAACCTCTGAGTTTTTGGCTCTGAGCACCCCTGCCCTCGCCAAAGCATCAAATGCTTTTCAAAATCCACTTCAGGAAGCTGCTGGCCTGCAACTCTCAGCTCAAAATCCCCATCTACCAAAGAGCCCGAGAAGTAGAGCGCTGAGAGGGCACCAACAGATTTATGGTCACTCACTTGCCTCTTCTAAACAATTACCAAAATGTGTATTTTTATATATCGCTTATTCATAAGCTCATTCCCTGCACTTTCTTACACTACTACCAGGCAGTAGGAAACTGCTACGATACAAGGAAATTACATTTGTGGTTTGAAGACTGCAGGACAGAGAGAAAGGTGATACCAATGGGACAGGCTGATCCATCACAGTGGGATTAGCTCCAATTTCCATGTTTATAAGACCTGGGGGAGTCTCTCGGGGAAATGGATATAACTGAGATAGAAAAATTATGCTCAGAAATAAAGAAAAAATAAGTACCAAAGATGTGATTGGGAGTGTCAAAATTAATGTCATAGGAACTAGCAACTACAAAGTTATCATTCTCTGGAAGCAGCTCCCGGAATTAAAAGTTATTCTTGTCCCCATGTGAATGGTCCCTGTTAAAAAAGGAGACCATTAATCAGATATTCCTGATGGCTGACAGCTACAATTTGGTTTGTGCAGCTATTCTGCACCATAGGCATCATTTTTAAGCTCTTAAGATAACAGCCAAAATCCCAGCTACCTTCTCTTCGGGGAAAACACTCACAAAGATTGTGCAGGCAGTAAGCTGACTGACTGCCTTCTCCTTCCCCCTTTGAAATAGGGGACCCCTAGTCAGGCTGGAACTCCTCATCCTACCTCTTGTCCCCATTCCAGGATACTATCTGGAGGCCATGGTTACTAGACCCAATCATAAACAGATGGCTGGAGAAAACATGAGTATACTGATGTTAATGAAAATTAAGGCAATTACAGAAAAGTAGACCAACTAACCAATAATCAAAAGAGAAAATATAATGATTCATGTGACTGCACACTGACTAATCTGATATCCATTTCAGAGAAGATTAAAAGAACCTACAATATTCAGCTGGTAATGTAATAAAATAACAGGAATACAGCAAATGCTCATCAAGGCATTTTGAAATACACAGGCAGATCCTTAACAACAATCTGGAATTAAGAAGAAAAACTCTGCTGGTACTATATGCATAATACAACTTAAAATTTGATACAATGAAGAAGTGTTTGAGGATTTCCAGTGTGTTTTCCACAAAAGCCAGAAACTGACTATAGCATTTGCCTTCACAGAGAGATGACCCAAGCCACCCAGGAAGGAAGCAAGCAGCAGGAAGAGCATCTGTCTGCAGGCTAGAATCAAACAAATTCATTTGAAACAAGTCCAACTTTGAACAGATTTAGACAGTGACTAACATCTGTCAGCAAAACATGGTGGCACCTCCACCTGCTGAAATCTCATAATTAAAACTGGATGGCTGTTAGAAAGCCATCCCCAAGCCAGCAAAAAGGCACAGGCCTCAAGACAGCATTCAAGCAGTCTGATCCACAAAGATCTGTCTGGATGATTAAATTATCCCTTTGAACTTGAAATCTTACAAATCTGAGTGTCAATATACACTCCAGAGAAATAAGCAAATCAAGATACTTTTACAGGTACTCAGGCATATATTTTAGTTTTCTCTTGAAGGTTCTGTCTACTCTTGGCAGACAGGGATGACTTTAGCACACACATATCCCACTGCCACTCCTTTCAGCCTGGCAGAGTTGTCTAGCCAGAACCAGGGGGTTTTGCCGTGCTACAAAGTCATAGACTGAACTTGCTCCAGCCCCTCTCCCAGCCCCACTCCTCCCTGGGATGAGCATGGAGCCACATAGTGCCAATCTCTAAACTACAGCATCGGTAGTCCCACGAGGAGAGCACCTGGAGCTGGCCACAGCTCTGCAGCAGGTATGACCAGATCTCCTTTTAGATGATGAATTGCTCTCCCTTCCTCCCTCTCAAAGAAAAGGGACTTCTTGATCTCCAAACAACAGGTTTTTTTTGAAGAGGCACTAGAATATGTAATTGCTTCTGTTAACAAACAAAATGCAGCATAAGAAAGTGCTGTCAAAAAAGGGGCTTGTCAACCAAGCTTGGCCTTGCCAATTGTGCCCGTGCACCTCACGGGGTTTTTTTTCACCTTGTTCTCAATTCAGAAACTCAACAGGTTTGTTTCAGAAAACAAAGTTACAGAAAACTCTACATCTAGGTCCACTGCAAATACTTTCCAAAACAGCTTGGAAGTCCAGAAGCACATTTTTTCCTGCCCTTTCTTATCAAGCACTCAGCTTCTGCCTTCTTTCATCCACTCCACACTTGTCTCTTTAGAGCATGCTCTCCCCACTTGGGAGCACAAGGCAGGGAGGCAGCCTCCTGTCCTCCACTCAACCACCTCTTTAAAGCAATTATTGCAGGGAACAACTCACAGGTACCATCCCTCTTGTTTCTCTCACAAGAGAGACACAAGCTCAAGCAAAGTGACAACCTGCACCACAGCAATTCCTCAAAATGCAAGTTTGACATAGATGCACAATATGCTTAGCTCTTAGTGGAGCAGAAGGCAAGAAGCACAGTGCAAAACAAGTTTCAGTGCATATTTCAACCTGAGCCACACAACAGAAATGAGATTAATTCCAGCTAAGTGAAGTCAACCTTAAGACTAACTGTATGGGATGCACCCAACATAACCAAGAATCTTAAACACAGCTATTTTGACAGTGCAGAACCACCTCCTGCTGGGAGCTTTGAATAAAGCTGACACCAACCAAACACAATAAAGTTCAGCTCATCAAAATAACATCTGCAAAGAGTTTTCAAATGGCAGCCTCCTAACAATCTGTCAAACAGCCATAAATAAAAAACAGGAAAGGAAATAAACCAGGAAATAAAAAATTAGACACACACACTCCAGCCCCCCAAAAGGGTATAAGAGGTTTCATTTGCAGAACTAAACACTACATTTTCCTAATTTCAAATCACTAAATGCTCTTCCAAAACAGCAGACCACGTTTTGCTTGTCTACATGCACATACTCTGTGCTCAGAGAAGGAAGCCTCTTATGCCTCTGGACAATAATTTGGCAGCAAACAGCGAGAAAAGACACAGTGTCTCTGGCAGAGCAAAGAAGGCACTAAACGCCAGCCTCTGGCTTCTGCCAGAATGAGATTATGTGTGTGCGACCAAGCTGTCAGGAAGCACTGAGGTCAGCTCTGCCCCGTGCCTCGCTGTACCTTACCCAGGAGGCCTGCCAGGGTCCGCATGTCCTTCTCCATCAGCGTGTACATCTCCTCCTCCGAGAAGCGCCCAATGCCATGGCCGTACATCTCCCGCTTCACGATCCCTTTGGTCAGATGGCAAAAGATCCACTTCAGCAAGTCGCTGAAGGGGCCAAAAAGAGACACCATCTTTTGTGTCTCATGAAGGTTCTCCACCCATTGGCAATAAGCTAAAGTCCTAGAAGGAAGCAGAAACAGGTTTTAGCAGTGTAATGCCCAGAGAGCCCAACACCACCCTGCAGAGGCTCGCACAGAGGTCAGGCAGGTGAGCACTCACTGCCCTGATGGAGAGGTAGCTTCCACAGACAGCAGACTCAGAGTGTCAGCAGAGCAAACCCACTTTACAGTACTTAGGCAGACTGCCCAGTGCTTATTCTCTCATTAAATCATGACTCACTTCAGGAGAAAACAAGATTCATGGTGAAATATTAAGTAAAAGCTGGAGAATCCTGCTAAACTCGTGTAACAAAATGCAATGCCAAACAGATTTATTAGCTAAAGACAATTCACTGCATAGACCTGGGCAAAACAACAAAACAGCACCCCCCCCACCCAAAAAAAAAAAAAAAAAAAAAAAAAATCAATCTTTCCCACCAACCTTTTTCCCTTCTATACTGCTGACAGTTAGACAAGCAGTAACTTTGCTCCAATAGAAATACTGAAGCAGTAATTTTTCAGAAGATTTCTCCTCAGAAACTAAGAATAACATGATCTTGTTAAAATAAAATATAAAAAATTAAGAGGCAGTGGTTATTTGGTTGGTTTTCTCCTGCACAGTTTCCTCTGTTCAAAATGCTGATTTTACGAGAGAGACATTTCTAAAGGACTCTGTTGTCGCCCACGCTTTATTACATGGCAAATAATATTCTTTTAATAAGTCTTTTTATAAAAATTTGTCTCATGAGCTTAAATTTTTGTTTCCCACATGTTTTTTGTTCTTTTTTAATATTATAGGCAAACAGATCTTGATTTGTTACTCCAGAAATTTATAAAAAAGAAACATTAATTTTTTTAATGTCCAACATCTTCAGAAATTACAAATAAACCAAAAAGACCATATATACAAACTTTTGTCACCAAGTTCAAGGGTTGTTGGAATAATGGCTAAAGTCATCTCAAAGTAGACAAGATAAACAGAGGAAGCCTGCAGGGTCTCAGAAACACTGGGAATTGATACACATATTCCAATCCAGAGTTTACTTCCAAAATGTTACAGTTCTGAATAGGCAAAACAAGGAAAAAAGGAGGCTCCAAGTCAGGGAGAGTTAAAAACACTTTTAGAACTGGCTTTACAAGCATTTTATTAAAAAATTCTATCCAAGTGTTCATTAATTTGTGTTTTTTACCAAAATATGCTTATCAGCATTTAATTCCACCCATCACTTCTCTATTCAGACTACATTAATGGAGTATTATCAATATTACAAAAGGTTTGGAAATGCCAGAAATTGTGTAGTCTACACAATCTACTTCAGTACAGCATAACTATACATTTTACACTGGAGTAAGCATTTATGGGATGACATCATTATTTTAAATATTGGCCTGTACAGAACATTTTGGGAAACATTACCATTCGCACTTGTACCAGCACATCTGCACAAATCTAAGAGTATAAATAAAACAGTAACGCATTAAAGAGCAATGCTGTGAGGGTGAAGTAAATCTGAAGTTTAAAGGTAACAGCAGCTTTGGCCTCAATACATAAATCAGGCAAAGAGATGAAGAAAATGACTCATCAACAGCAGCTTGACTGATTATCCAAGAACTGTCTGAACTTCAAGGAAAGGATAAGGCATTTACAAGCAAGTGAACAGGGGGTTACTTTTACTATCTGAACCTGTGCAGACTAGAATTTTTTTATATACAAAAGGATTATAACAAATTCATTCCACAATCAGCTGTAGAAACCCCACCAGCTGTGCAACTTCTAAGAGCAACTGGCTTTTAAGCCACCAGTGGCATTCAAGCCTCAATCACTGTTAGCAGTGGGAGAGATGCTACTCTTAAAATTGGCTTGATATATTTACACATGTTTACATTATAAAAATATTTTATGTTTAACACGTGGCAAGCCTGAATACTGACCAAAGTCAGATTCATCTGTATTCTCATATTATGTTCTTCCTGTACTTCAAGCATTTGTCACATATGATGCTTGCTTCTTGAAAGACAAAGCAAGAAACAAGTCAAATATATTTACAAGTGTATATATACATACAGACACATTTATAAATCACACACATACACTCACATTTATGAATCACTACAGTTTTGTTTGCCAATAAAGCTCACCCAATCTAATGGGCTAGTCTGCTTAAGCTGAATATTCAAGGCTTTATGTTCTCACTAAGCACATAAGTGTCACCGACCTAAGATCTGTCTCCTGAGATAGAAGTGACAGAAAGCATCTCACAGTGACTGCCAGCCCTACAGGCACCCAGGGGCTGCCTGGCCTGAATCCCAGCAGTATTGTTGAGCTCAGCATGCCAGCTCCAGAAGGAAGTGAGAATCAGATCTCTCTTAACCAGAGGTCCGAATCCACAAATGTACTGCAGTTACACCAAAAACCCAACACATTCCCCAAAGGTGGCTGTGGGTACCTCACTGGTGTCTGAGGGCCCACAGGTCACTGCAGGCAGTGGAGGTGACTCAGAGCAAGCCTACAGCAGATGACAGGTATCTGCACTGGATCCAGGACCTGCAGTGAGAGTCACAAAATTATTTCATTTCCATCTCTTCACTGCTGGCTCGCCTCAACACCCATTCAGCTTACAAGACGTTTTTTCTTTTGCCAACTAAAGCTAGCAAAAGTCTAATGGCTTACTGCATTCTCCAGGGACTGGAGCTCCAGCACAAGCTCCAAATCAGTTTTGTGCATCTGAGGGATACAGTGTAACCCCAGCACTGAAATAGGCACACTCACTTGCTGTCTTTCTGCCTGAGCCCTGCCAGGAGCCACAGCCCAGGGCAGAGAGAAGGTGTCCAGAGGCTGAGGTTCTCAGCAGCTCTGCACTGCTCTCAACTCCAGCCAGAGCAGTCACTTCCACATGTAAGAGGCACTAACTGCTGAAGATGAGCCACTACCTTGGCAAACTAAACATTTCTGGAGGAAATGCTGAGCATCTACCAGGATTAGCTCCACCCATAGGATGTACTTTTCTTCTTTGTCAGATAAATGTACTACACTATTACTTATTTATGATGAAGCTACTTTATATGCTGCTGGCAATGAAACAGTAGGAATCACATTATGTATCACTGCTTTGGAGGCTTGGTTTTATATACCTCATTCTGCAGAAAGACAATCACTATTTCAAATTCCTCACCATGGAACACGAAGACACCAAGAAAAAACCCTAAGCTTCTGGTGGGAAGTGGGAAGGTTCAGGGACAGATATGAAGGGATCTCACAACCACAGATATGCTGTGGACAAATACGGAGGAGAAATATGGTCCTAGACAGTGAAACATTGATTTTACTTTGGTGTAAGTACAGGATGGTTTAAGTTGTTCTCCAGGAATTACTGCAGTACAACTGCAATACCTCATGGCTCAGGCTTTGCCTGCTACAAGGAATCTGCAAGGTATAACCAACATATCAAGCCTCTGGTACAGCCAGAGGGACGTACAGTAAGATTTTCAGTTGAACCTTTCAATGCACTGCAGCAAAAATATGCACCTTGGAGGAACTCAGCTGTGTGACTACACAGGAAAGGCAACAGGGATACACAGCCAGGTGTGCACATCTCTGTTCTTGATGCAACTTTGTCGACCTGTTTTAATGCCCTCTCTCTGGGCCAATGCCTGAATTTGCAATATCTGTCTTCCACACTTGCCTATGTCATGTCCAGCAGTGCCCAGCCAGCTCCAGAGAAGCCTGGACGGATGGACAACAGTTTCACAGAGGAGAGCACTTTGTAATTGAGATACAACAGCAGTGTAAGCCTGCCATCAGTAATGATACATTTAATGCAGTTAAATCTCTGAACCACGAAACAACTGACACTAAGGCAAGGAGATGAAGCATTAGGGGACTAAAAGACTTCATCCTCCCTTTGGCAGCTGTAATAACTGAGGGTGGAAAAATGAACCAAAAAAGTTAGTTTACAGGCTGCCTGTATCATGTTTGGCAGGCTATGACACTGCAAATGGGTCTAATTGGTGAAGGCCACACTTCTTCAAAGGCAGAGATTTAATTTCTAAACCAAATCACTTCAATCTGCTAATTACTGAATGCTAAAATTGTTCTCAGGAGACACTAAAAATTATTTGAAGAACTCTATACATACATATTGCTGCTGATCTTTGATCAAAAAGTAAAAGAAAAAGCAGGTAAATGCATTCAATTTAAAAATCACACATTGTCTTGAAGAAAAAACATGGAACATAAATGCAAAACTTAGTATAGCAAGGACTTAAATGCTTAAATGAAAGTCAACTATTGGGAGAAAGCCTTGTGGCCACTAAGGCAGCAAATGCAGCATCCAAGACGCATGTCCACCTGATGCCTCTACGCCCAAGCTGGAAAGGGCACTGAAAATGACTGACATGTAAAGCACAGAGGAAATCACAGATACTATTTTCAAAGGTGTCAGTATGATGCATAAAGTACCAGAAACGTTCTATTTCTATTTTCCATTCATATACATACTTAAGCTTCTCAGGAGACTGTGACTAATACTGTACACTATCAACAATACGTATCAACAGGAGTATCCTGTGTTAGGGAAAGGCAATGACCCATACTGCAATCACTCACATGTATCTGTAGAAGTAAGAAAACATGCCCCCCAAACCACAAATATATTCAGCCACCTTGATTTTTTGGTCTTTATTAACAAGGCTGTCCCTATACAGAAATCACATTGAACAGAGGAGCATCCCAGTGCTGCTTCCTTCTACAAAGATACAGTCAAAGGGTCTGACTTCACCTTGCTTACACAGCACAACCTTTCAAGGGAATTATCCCTGGCTCAAACCACCACACACATGAAGGAGCAGCAGTTTCCTAGGATGAAGAGTCGTGAAGTTAATAATTGAGTACCCAAGACTTGTGCAAGAGAAAAGAAGCATTCATGTGCCGTGAGGCCCAAGCTCAGGGACACACTGACAGCACAAGAACACAGCCAGCCTTGCCATGCAAGCTTACCAGTACAGGTGCTCCTCCACCATTTTGGTCACAGCTCTGGAAACAGCTCTTTCATGTGGACCAAGGTGTTTATTTAAATTCACTCCAAGTTTCTCTTCCAAGAAGTCAATGATGAACTCGGTGCCAGATACTTTCTTGTGATTGTATTCAATCCAAGGCATTTTCCCTTGAGGGGAAAGTTTTCCATCAAAATAGTTCTAAGAAAAAAACAAACAAGTAAACAAACAAATATACAAACAAAAAAAAGCCCTTCAGGTTCTGTTTCGATGATAATAAACATTTTTAAATAGTTTTCTGTGTTTTTAAAGAAACAAATCAACAAACCAAACAAATCTTTTTTTTTTTTAATTAACACTCTAGAGTAGCAGTGGCTATTCAATCAGAGCAGCAGCTTTACTCCACGTGACCATTCAGATAAAATTATTTCCAGGCTCTGCAAGGTGTTCCATGCTTTTATGCTGAATGTCATGTGATATAATATTATTTAAAATTATATTATCTATTCTTTAAATACTTGGGTTATTTAAGGGTTGGAGATGCTCAGATCTCCCAGAAGACTGGGCCCATTATTCTAAACGAGTTTTAAATCACAGGACTCACAAATAAATTCAGTTCCTGCACACATTTGCACTTTTCATATTAAAAGTACAATTCAGACAACTGCATTACCTCCAAGGACAAAACACACACATTCACAAGCCTATATGAAAGGCATATCATTCCCTCCTGAGCAGAAGAGAAATCTGCTTTCTGCATCTTCAAAACTTACAAATCTCAGACATTTACACACATACCTGCTATACAACTGGGTCTCCCAAGAGCCCAGCACAGCAGAGCAGAGCAGAGCATACTGCACTGCTGAAACACTGCTATACCTGCTCAGCATAGCACTCACACAGAAGCAGCAATGTGCTTTTCCCATGACAAGGTGAAACACAGAGATTAGAGAATTTCCATCTCATATAACAAGCATGAGAGGAAGTACTGGCTGCCAAAACATGAACAGACATTGGTCTTCAATTCTCTTACTCCTGAAGGCAGAGACACAAGGAGCAACCTTTTTCCTTTCTTGTGATTCCCATCCACTTATTTAGTGAATGAAAACTCCTAGTACAGAAAGAAGAACTGTAAAGGCTCTGCACTCAAACCTCTGGCAGTCACCCCAAGCATTTCAGGATCTAGCTCCTAATTGCTGGAGGTTTAGGGTTTGCAGTTCTGGATTGATCTGTTTGGGTTTCAAGTATTTACCCTTCCTGAATCCACTTAGGATGGATTAAGGTGCTCTGGCAGCAAAGAGCAGACACCAGAACACGCCTCCTGCTCAGTCTGAGAGCACCAGGATCCTGGCTGCCACTCCAAATGCAGATGTGCAATGCACTAAGATCACACAGCCATTCCCAAAGGTTCTTCCCTTCCAGATGGAAACAAAGAGGTAACACTTCTGGGAAACAATGCCTTTGGCTGTAGCCTCTTCAAGGTTTGTACCTTAAACAGCAGGGCAGGGACACTGGATGATACCATGTCTCACCCACTGCCACCCCTGTGTGGGTGAATAAAGCGCCTGAATCCCCCCTACCCACACATGTGGGGGACATGGGGGCCAATTCCACAGCACAAGCTCTACAACCACTGCACATCTGAAACTAAAAGGAGAGCACTGCTCTGCCCTTCCACCTTCCAAGACCTTTCCTTCATCAAAAATGGTCTTTCAGAACTGAAACTGAATTATACATTTCAATAATTTTTCATTATGACTTTACTACTGAAGCACAAGGTTTTCCTGGAACTACACAGCGTGTTTAGAAGATTCTGAGCATTGCTGGCTTAATCTTCATTAAGTCCTTCCATTAAGATACTTCCATTCTTGTGCACAAACACTGGTGGTTTGCAGAAGCCACTGGACTTGAAGATGTGTTTATTATATCTAGCAATTACTGCAGTCCATACCATTTGCAACCCAGAAAAAAGCAAGTTTTTATTACTCAGCTGCACATTTCTTCAAGCACACATATTCAATGCATATAAATACATTGCCCAAAATAATTTTCGTGTTTCGTTACATACGGTTTATCAAACAAAATAGGAAACATCTTTCAGTGACCTGAGAAAACCTTAGTCTCTTGAGAAATCTGTTATACTGTTCTTGTACCCACTGCTCTCAAACAGACATTTTTAGGCTTGAAACCTCTGTATCCTTATGGCTGATACTAATTGCTATCAAATATTTATCAATTTTCCACTTCAAAGCTGTTCTAGCTGCTAAGCAGGGAAAAGCTATGGTATTATCAAAAACCAAAAGCAAACCAAAAGAATATCCCTTTTCATTCACAGTACATTAAGTGCCTGCAGAGCAACAATAACAGTAACAATAGCTCTACAGAACCTCCTTTGTAAGGAATTTATAGAAAGAATGGAGCAAGGTATTTCTAGGGTAATTTTACAGTACTATGCAAAAGAAATTAGATTTCACATTTTCAATTACTTCTGTTTACGATTTTATGTTCACTCTTCCTTTTCTTATGAAGGCTGCCATTTCCACAGACCTGACATGAAAACTGCATATTCCTGCTGTGCTAATTATTTATCAGATTACATAAAGGCTCAGCTCTTCATATTCTTGAGGAAATCAAGGAATACCCAAAAGATCTTGATGAGCACACGGACATGGCTCTTTTAAAGCAAGCTTTACCAAGAAAAGAATCCAGTATTTTGAAAACCCAGCTAGGGATTATGACAGCCCAGCTGGGGTGGGGCTGCCCAAATAATTTTTCATGGAAACTTGCACATACAGAGGCAGATTCAAGAAAACATAAGCAATGATAATAGCACATGTGTTGGGAGAAATTCAGGCGAGAGAAAGGTAGGAATATGTCCCTCTACTCCAACCCTCATGTGCCATTAAAGCACGTTGTGTAACAAAAAACACAATACTCAACAGTCTGATGCACTACAATAAACACAAGGAATCAGAAGTGTAAAAGGCAGTCTGAGCATCTCACTGTCTTCTCTGCACTCCATTTCATGACCCTCCCTTTGAAGCAGTCCCTCCCCAGCTAGGTGATGACCACAGCAGGTCTCCTGGGATGAGCACCAGCTGCCACCTGCAGCGCTTCTCCATCATGGCCCCTGACAGTGTGCAGGAAAGCAAGGTTTCCTTCTGGATCCTGCTGTACGCTCCTATACACCCACCCTGCTGCCTGCCAGGCAGCCATCAATGCCTCTGTTACCTACAGCATCCTAAGGGTAACACAGTCATGAGGGAACAGAATAAAAGTCTACATGCAGAGCATAAGAAACTCCAGCCATGAACAGTGCCCCCTTCAGCTCCCCTCCAGTTCAATCCCACAGCAGCATCCATACTTTCCTCCACCTGCCAGACCCCAGTGCAGCACCATACTTCTAACACAAGGACAGAAACAACATCAGCCTCTTCCTGAAAAACAGAGCCATCTCCTCAGCTCATAAGCTCAGCTCCACTAAACTCAAATCTAAAACCCTTCAGAGGGTTGGTAGCCCCACAAACACCTTAAGCCCATGTAAACCAGCATGGCTAAAAGTGCCAATCTGGTATTTCCCAGCACCTGCTCCTGCAGAATGGCACACAGAGCATGTGGGGAACCTAGCTGAGTTAAAACCAAATAAAATAAAATGTCATGGCTCTAGCTAGGCCAGCTCTGATCAGCCTGAGCTGCCACAGAAAAGCATGTGCAGGAAGGGACAAGAAGAAGCAGCTGAAGGTAGGAATGTTGTTTTGATGGTCTTGTCAGTTTAGTGTACTCACACTAGTGAGTAGGGACAGAGAGATATGCAACACCAAAAAGCAATGCTGACCCTCAGTACAAAATAATAAAGAGGAGAGGATAACCCTCTGGAAATTCCTCTCTCCGAAAAGCTGTGTGATTTCTGACCTTCATGAGTTCTCTCAACTACTCCATCCTCAATCACACAAATGCTGTGTTATCTTTCAGAAGTGACCGTGTCTTGTCACAACCATCTTTTATAATGCAGCTTTCTTTAGCTGCTCTCCACCAGAGCAAACCTGACCATCACAAACCTCTGAAGTGCATCAGCTGCCATTAGAAAGAAAACAGATCTCACCATGAGAGTCATCCCCTCAAATGTGCAATTTCTACCCAAATTATTTTGAGAAAAGCATTGTGCACAAAGTCCTCCTGCTGCAAGGACATGTTTAAGTTTCAGAATCTGGCAAGTTCTGTAAACCTAAATGAGGAAAATACATCCCACAGGATGGACATCTTCCTCTTTAGTACTCCAAAGTATCCGATTCAAGTACCACTAAATTGTAAGAAAACATTTAACTCAGGTTTTTAAATAATTAAGCAAAATGTACTGATTAGACTCTCTTCCAATGCAAAGGAGTTTAGCCACATAGGAAGCTAAATACCAATGGCAAATGTGTTAAAAAAAAAGTTGTTGGTTTGGTTTTCCAACAACTAGGGTTGGTTTTCCACAGTACAACATTTGACTTATGCAAAACATTCTTCCTAACACCTTGATATGGAGTTAAATTCCAAAAAACAGAGGGAGAAGGAAAAAGGAAAAATAATCCCAGACATTTCTTCTACGTAAGATCTTAGTTATATATATATTCACTATTTTATCATCTTAAAGGCATTCAGTGCTTAACACACACACAAAAAAAGAAAACCATGCCATGTCTCAAAGAGCCTGTGTGCTGTGCAGCTTGCCAACACCACAAGAAGTCGTGTGCCACACTTGCAGCGTCCCAACCTGACCTTGATGATACCAGGCAAGACCATGAGGTTCAAGTGTCCACTCTCACAGCTTTCATTTCCCAGTGTAGCTCAGGCTTCATTCCCTGCAGGAAGATGGCATGGGATGCACCCAACCACAATTAAGGAGCAGTATTCATGACCTCTAAAAGCAACCCTGTCTCACTTCACTGGGGAAGAAGCATCAGCCATGGGAGGTGAAGCAAAAGGTAAGTACTTCTTCCCAGAACAGCTTCAGAGTTTAGGCCTCCAAAAAAAAAACAAGAACCTGGAGCAGTCTAATCTTGATCCCTTTAGCACGGTGAAATTCAAGGATCAAATAATGTTCTTTAGTTTTGGGGTGTTATTTAGTGTTATATAAACTCCAGACTGTTCTCCCACTTCAGCATTTCCAAGTTAACTTTTAACATTCATTTAGCTTTGCCAGTTAAATCTACAGCTGTTCCAGATAATCTTATTCAAGTCGTATCTTTAAAGGTTATACACCAAATTTAATAGGAGCCATAGAAGTGTTGACATACCCACCTAGCTGTAGGTGTATGTTTACATCTCCCTGGGTGAGACAGACCGGGGGGATGAGAGGCAGGATGCCCATGTGCCATTTCACACAATTTACAGAGAGCTGCAAGGCAAAGGCAAACTGCACGATGTACCTGGTAGGGTAAATCAGCCATCCTCAAGTATGTTTCCATTTTCAGGCAGAACGGGGATAAACTCGGAACGCCATTCCTAGGCCTTGAAAACTGATGCAGTATGATAGCATCTTTCGAATCGAGCTCTTCCTCTTTCCTGTAAAAAAAACCGACAGACTTTAAAAGAAAAAAAAAAAAAAAAAAAAAAAAAAAAAAAAAAAAAAAAAAAGAAAAAGAAAAAAAAAATAAACAAAAAACCGAACGGGGCAGGTGCATGAAACAGACAAAGGAGAAGCCCCGGCCCTGGCAACACACCCGTCAGCCCTTAAGGGGCTGCTGCGGGTGTTGGTGGCCCGGGTGGGCCCTCTGCCTGCGGACCCGGGCCACCTGTGGGGGCGAGCGCAGGGCTCGCCGCGGAGCCGCCGCCTGCGCTGCTGCAAAGGGCGAATGGGGGAAAACGGGGGAAGGGGGAAAATAAAGGTAACCGGCAAAAGCGCGGTGGAGGAGAGACCCCGGCCCGCCGGCCGTCGCCCAGCTGACCCCGCAGGTGCGAGCAGCGCCCTTGGCCGGCAGCGCCGCAGCCTCACCGTATGGCCAGCAGCTCGTGCAGCAGGTACGCGGCGGCGGCCAGCAGGGCTCCGCCCGTCAGGTACAGCGTCTTCTTCCACCAGGAGTCGGAGCCCAGCGCCGCCATGGTGCCGCCGCCGCCCGACAGCGGGAAGGCGACGATCTCGCCCCCATAGAAGGCGGGCGGCGGCTCCTCGGGCCCCGCGCACCAGCCCAGCGACAGGCTGCGGTTGCGGCTCAGGTCCGCCACGCAGGAGCGCGGCGCCGCCAGGCCCACCCCCCACAGCATCCTGCGCCCGGCACCCGCATCCCCCGCCGCGGAGCCGCCGAGCCCCTGCCCCGCCCGCCCGGTGCTCCGGGCCCGGCCCGGCCCGCGGCGGGGAAGGGCCGCGCCGCGCTGCCCGGCTCCGGCGGCTCCGGCGGCTCCTCGGGCCGGCTGCGCGGCTGCGCGGCCGGGCTGGGAGGGAGGGGATGGGGAGGAGAAGGAGGGGATGGGGAGGAGAAGGAGGGGATGGGTGGACCGGCCGGGTGTGCCCTGCCCTGCCCTTGCGGAGTGCCGCGGGCCCGGGGCGCTGTCCGGAGCTGAGGGCTCGGCCGCCGCGCCGCGGCCGGGGCTGGGTGCGAGCCCGCCCTGATAAAATGCCCGCGGACCGCGATCGCCGAGCTGCTCTGGGGGATGAGCAGCCTCGTATGCACCCCGTATTTGGGACAAAATATGCCATCCCCCCAAACTCCCCAATCCCCGGTGCCTGGCCGCAGCTAAGCATTGCCACACTGTGTCTGTCAACACCGCGGCGATTTTCTTATTTTTCACCTCGACTGAGGAAGACGCCTGTATGAGCAAAAAGGGAAGCAAAATGGCTTCAAACCAATCCCTTGGCCCACAAGGTGATGAGATTTTACTGGCACTGAGGGTCCCAGCATCCCCTGGCTCCAGCCTCCCTGCTGCAGTAGGATCTTTGGGTACTTTGAGCAGGAGTTCCCCTCCATTCTGCCAAATATCCTCGGCTCTGCATATCACACCAACCCCAAAACAGTGCCCTCTGTTTTATGAGTAATAACACTGCCAAAATAGTTCTCTGACACATGCTGTGGTGTGTACATAGCTGCTCCAAAATGCTCCCACGAGTTGGATATTTTATTATGCCATTGGGCAAGAGAAATGACCTTATCCTTAACACAAATGGACCAACTTTCAGTGTCCAGGAGAGATGGATGAAGTCTGTGACCAGGACTTTGATGCTTTACCTCAGCATATAGAACAGATGGAACAAAGAGAAGAATGAGGAAGAGAAGGTCCTTGAGCAAACTTATGAAGTTCAGATCCATATAGTGACTTCTCCTAGTGCCAGCATATTAAATGTCAGTTTTGCATTTAATATTGCTGTGCAATATCAGTGAGAGCAACTTGAAGCTGTCAGGAGAGGTTTAGGCTGGAGTTAGGGAATGGTTCTTCACTCAGAGGGTGTTTGGAGTAGGTGCCACAGGGAAGTGGTCACAGCAGCAAGCCTAGCAGAGTCCAAGAAGTTCTCAGGTGTGATTCTTGAAGTTGTCCTGTGCAGGGCCAAGACCTGGACTTCTGTGACCCTTGTGGTCCTTTCCATCTCAGGACATTCTATGATTCTGTGGTTCTGTGAACTGTCTCTGCCTCCTGCCTGCACTCGTCAGGGAATGCTGCTGTGCTCTGCAACATTCCTGCAGTAGCTCCTCGCAGCATTTTGCTTTGTTCTTTGCTTTTAGCTGGTTGTTTACACACATTCATTAGCCACAGGCTGCCATGCAAGTATGCATTTGATACTCTGCTGATATTCTGCTCTCAGGAGTCAATGGAATCAGAGAGGTCACAGTAACTCTCATTCCACATACAGGTTGTGCCCTCCAAAATGTGCTGCACTTGTTTGCGCTCATCCTCAGCAAGGTGCTGGTTGAGCAGCTTCTGTACAGCTTTTGGGCCATTCCACATGACAAGTGATGCACAGGTAATGAAACGAGAGTGGAAAGGGAGAGCAGCAGCAGCATTTGGTTTTGTTAAATTATTATGACAGGGCAATGAAGAGGCAAAGAAGAGAAGTGCTTTTCTCTGCTACAGCACCTGCAAATCTCAGGCTGAAGATTTGTTTCCAGTGGCAGACAGCCTAATAAATCTGGACTGTCACAGCCTGGTAACAGGTCTCAGCTTTTGTTCCTGCATGGGAATTGCTTGCTGTGTTACTGATAAGCGGGATCCAGTTACAGATGGGATATAAGTTTCTGTGAGGGCAGGGAAAGGTCCTGGGCATCCACATCCCAGCTGCTTGACTTTCAGAGACAAATGAGCTATCCTAAAATCTATGTTTTTATCAATGGCCAGCACAAGTGGGGAAGACCTGTGGGGGAGAGGAGAGAGGGAAGGTCCCAGTGCAGATCCAGAAAAGTTAGGCATCTTTTGCCTAACTAATGCATCTTAATGGATGCATTACTGCAGTTTCTGCTCTGAAGATTGATGCTGTGTTTTGTAGTCCAGCTTGCCTGCTTGCTCCAGGATTCTTAGAGCAGGACTTCAGTCAGTGTTTAGCATTTGCTCAGTAAGGTCACTGCTACCCTTCTTTTGGAGGAGGCCTTTATTCTGTGTTAATCCCATTTTGGCTGCAGTGTTGCCTGGAAGCTGCAAGGTCCAGAGCACAATGATACCTCCTAGAACAGTGTGGGAAGCCTCAACTATGGAGCATGTGTGCCTCATGGTATGTCAGATACAGATCTGCATAGAAACCCCAGCAGCCTTGCTGTCCTGCTCATAAACAAGACTTTCAGAGGTTGATTATGACCTGCATGGTGCTGACCATTCCTGGCCATTTAAAAGGTGCAGGTCCTAATGTCACATCTTGTTTGCCAGAGTTTAGCAGCAAATAAAGAGCAAGTGTAGAACACAAGTACCCTTATATCTGTCCCACGCTAGGTTGTCTCTCTAGTGCTCTGCCAGCCTTTCTTCCTTCAGGTTTCAAAGATTTCTGCCAGTATGTCAGTACATCCATTTGGCCTGGCAGTCTGGTAGTCAAGCTTATCTGCAGGAAAGCAGCAAGAAGCATGTCCTTAGCCTGCCTTTTCCCTAGTTGTGGAAGAGTGCCATGTCCATTCCTTCAGGCATTGTTGCCTGTGGCAAATGACTTGTATTAAAGAGGATTATTAGCTGGTAGCAGTGCCCACAAACCCAAGTATTGTTTTCTGCTCCTGTGCATTGCAGGTGCCACAGGCTGGCTGGTTCTGAGATACAGCCTGATTTTCCCAAATTTACCTCAAAGAGGCCCCACAAGTGATGCCCTCTGCACTGGCAGCTGCTTTGCTGTCTCACTCAGGGAGGGTGGGAATCCAGCTAATTTAGCATGTTTGCTAAATTACCACTGTTCACCTTTTTGAGAGGGAAAATGAGAGTTAATACACTCAAAGCCTGTCTGGCTGCAAACACACACTGAGTGCAGAACAGTCTGGAACAAGTCATCACCCAGATACATCACACAGCAAAACAAGATCAAATACATTAAAGTACACTTCTATCTGTAATCTGTTCTAGTGCAGCTGCCTAAAGGAAAAGAGAGTAGCAGAATAAAATATGTAAATTTCTCTAGTTAACGTAAATCTAAGCTTATTATATAGCAAGCCAGATTTTTCTTCTGAAGTCTGCAATTTGATTTGGGGGCAGGAAGGCACTTGCAATATTACTAGATTCTGTACATTGGCATAAAGACTCTTGATCTTCATTACGTTTTTGTTTTTTTCTTGTAATGTCCTTGAGTTTGCTGCACATCTTTAAAAAAGCCTGAGGTTACCATGGCAGGCTGCCCACAAAGGTGGCATCGGGTGTGGAAACCACAGTCTGAACCCAGTGGTTGTGATGGGACTTTGCAGAGTGTCAGTGCACAGGCTGTCCCATCTGTTTTAGCTCAGACTAAGCGTTTTAAAAATCAGATCTCATGCTCTGAGCTCATGCCTACCACAGGTTTTACTTTCATGTACTGCTGCCAGCTGGGTTTGAACAGCAGTTTCACTCAGATCGCTGCCAGATCTTCACTGGGGCTTTAAGAGATAAGGCCACCCATTTTCCACTCACTTCCCACACTGGTATCATCCGTGTCTCCTACTTGCTGCCTCTCTCTTTTCCAAGTGCTCAAAGGTTGGGCAGCACGGAGCTTTAAGCAGCTCCATGAATCAGTGTGGGTTGGTTTTACAGGTTGCTCTGCCTGAAGTGAAAGCACCTTGCTGTGCCCTTGCACGGGGACTGGCTGTCCCCAGCTCAGGCTGGGCTCTCACTTTGTGTGCTGCCGGGGTCATCATCCAGTGGTATGGAAATGCTTTCCTTCTCTTTGAAGTAGCCCAGACTTACTGAGCCCTTCACTGCAGATGGCATCATTTAATGGGTTTTGCGGTGAGGCCTGAGTTTATGAGAGGGTGAAAAAAGGGTTTTTCATTTCCAGTAGGCTTCCAGGATCCTTCTGAAACAATCGCTGACTGCAGCCAGGATTGGTTTTGTTGTAATATTAATGATCTCTCAGGGCAGCTTGAGCTTCATAAACATATCTTTTTAATTATTCAGATAAAAATAACCAAGGTATAGATGCAAAACAGTAATGCTGTCTTTCAGTTTGAACTTAGAAAAGGAGTTAATGATACTTTAATGACATATAAAGGTACAAATGCATAGAAAATGCAGAACCTCAAGAATCTAAACTACTTCAGTGCTGTATGGTAGGGTCTGTATGTAAGTCTAGATTAAGTGCAATTCCAGAAGTTCTTCGGAATTTACTTTGCACTTGCTGGTAAACAAAACCACTTTTTAAGGCAACACATACCCTGAGACTGCCCTGGATGATGTAATTCAAGTTCCTTGCTTTCACGGGGGAGAAAAACAAAGGCTTTGCATGAAACCTCCTGCTTTCTGCAGGTGGAAGTACTCAGGCTGGTAGCTGAGTATAGCTGACTGCTAGTCAGCTGGCAGACCTACAGTCTCACAATTCTTTAGTTGTTTTTAATTTTACTACTCTTTTTACAAGCTTTTTGGACAACTGACAACCCCCGCAATGTCATGGGGACAGTTACATGATTTATAGTCAGGTCTTTAATATAAAACTTTCTCAATAGAAGAATAGTGTTGGGAACCTGCTACATACAGATTGCTTGCCTGATGCAGTGGTTCCAGTCTTTGCCCATTTATGAGTGGTCTCTGATTTACAGCATCCTCAGGAGAAGTAAGATTTGCAGTACATACTGCCGTGACCTGTTTGGCATCTCAGGTCATATTTAACTAATAATAGAGATGTATGAAGTTTCTGCAGACTTTCTTATACAGATTTCCTTTCCTTACCATGTTTACTTTTTTCAATATATCCATATGGTCTTCAGATTTTACCCTGCTAAGTAAGAATTGATGTTTTTTTGTGGGAAAATGAGTTGCCTCAATGCATCTGCCTTAAATTTGCTTGTAACTAGCCTAAAGTGGTAACAGAGGTAAAAGCACTGGCTGCTGCAGACACTGCAAAATGGAGCAATGTACCATTAAGGAAAACAATCCCTGCCAGTCCAGAGCAATAGGGCTACAAAATAGGAAGAGGAGATCGTTCCAGCATGACACATTTGGCTGCAAATAAACTCTCAGCTGAAAGCAGTGTGAATGGAATGAGAAGCTATGGAAACAGGGAGGAGGAGAGACCCTTCCAGAGGCTGTATTCCTAAGGCCAAGGCTATGTTTTCATCTCCCAGGAGCTCTGGAAATAAAGACAGATGGGAGAGACAGTGGCAGAGCCAATGGCCTGCAGTCTGCATCCTGCAAGAAGGTGAACTGTTGAGCATTGTAGAAGGTAGGAGGATTTTGGCTTATTATAAATCTGGTTCTGGAAAAAAATGCTTGTTAAATAATCCTGTAAACAGAAGCTCTTTTCTTATCCACAGGTAAGATTCAATAAGGGAGAGATGCTGCACAACACACATGGGAATGCTGTTCTGCCTAGACAGGCCAGGTAAAGTTTCTTTCATTACCTGCTATGAAGTAGCTTCCTTGCTTAGTTATCATTTCAAGGGACACTGTCTCATCTGATAACACCTTCAGAAACATTGGTGCCTTCATCTGGTGCCTCATGCTTCCTCTGGAGAAGGCAAAAAACAAGGTTTCTCCAGAGTACTTCGTCTTCAGCCATAGCAGTGTGACCCAAATCCTATCCTACACATAGATATTTCTTCTTAGCAGACACCTTTGGCTGACAGCTTTGGCAGGACTTTTCTTAGAATGGTGTGCTGAGAAATGCTGCTTCTGGTGATTCTAAATTCAAGGGGTCGTTTTTCCTGGCTGCAGAACAGAGGCCTCTGGACAAGACCATGATCAATATTCCAAAGCTTTGTGCTCTTGGGAGGTTAGATGGTTGTGTTGTTGGAATTGGGAGGGCTAAGAGGAAGGTCATGAACATGTACCTCTCTTTGACATCAAAAGCAATCTGGTAGTGCTTTGTTTAGAAAGAATAACGTAGGTGTTTACTGGTTTTTAACATCCCTGAGTGTGGGAGAGACACCGTGCTCAGTGTCGCTGCAGCAGTGGCAGGCACTGGGTGGCTGTGGATGTGCCATCCAGGTCAGGACCTCCTCAGTTACAGCTGGGGACCAAGGCAGGGAGCACCCTGAAGGGATCCCCCAGGGGCAGCCAGGTCCCATCAGTTTTGTAAAGCATAACTTGGAGGTGGATTGAGGAAGGCAAACTGCAGCAGCTGGAAGGCAAACTGGAAATGAAACCAAGCCCATGTTTCAGTGCTGGGGCTATGCTTCATCACAGGCCATTGGAGGTAAATGTGCTAATTTACATTTGAGTTGGATACATCCTTCTGAGGTATCCTTTATTGTGTGTTTTGTTTACTTCAATTGTTTTATGTTTGCAGGTTTTATGTGCATATTCTAACTCAGGAAAATAAGCACTGTATCATTTTCTCTATGTTCTACTATTGTAAGTTTTCATAATACAACCAGTATATAAGGTAATGTTAGCTATTCAACCTCCAAGTTATTTTGGGATTGTTTTTTGGTTTTGTTTGTTTGGGGTTTTTTTTAACATACCTCATGAGAATGCAACAAAGATTTCAGATTTATTAATGGAACACTAATGGTCATCACAAT
Organism: Oenanthe melanoleuca; assembly: GCF_029582105.1. Taxonomy (NCBI): domain Eukaryota; kingdom Metazoa; phylum Chordata; class Aves; order Passeriformes; family Muscicapidae; genus Oenanthe; species Oenanthe melanoleuca. The sequence continues at coordinate 38,622,399 of NC_079336.1, forward strand.
CCTTTTAGGAAGAAAAAAAATATTATATCTTTTTAGAACAAGTGAATATTGATCATATTGCTGAGATGACTCCATGGGGGAATACAAGTACAATAAAATGGAGATCTAAGTATAAATCCTGAATTCCTAATGCACTGAGAGGTGGCTGTAAGTCAAGACAGGTCAGGTGATTTTACAGGCTAGGTGAAATACCAGCCCTTGTAGCTAAAATATAACATGACATTTTATATTACCTCAGAAGAACACATGTCAATAAAAATAAAGTTTACTGTCAGCACAAACTTTGAGTGATTAGAATTTTGTCCTGTAACCTGGAGAACACCATGAATGAGACGTCTGCCTCCAACTCACGATTAGTAAGTCACCACCTTTCCTTCTAGGAGCTCAGCAAGGGTGTAGGCATCTGGAATGAGGCACTGGAGGTTAATGTGCAACAGCAAGTGGGAGGCCGTGCACACCTGAACTTCTATGCTTCAGTCTGGCACAGAGCCACTCTCCCAACCATCAGCAGGTCCTCATCAAAGAACAGACTGGAACCAGACTGCCTTCTATACCTCTACTTCACATTTCTTCTCTCCATCAGAACTGTACTTATCTTCCAGGCATTGCTCATACTCCTTCTATTTCTGGCTTTTCAATGCCCTCCCCCATTCCAGGTACTCCTGGGCACCTCTCAAACCCCTGCAAATACAGTATCAGCACCCACATAGTAATTCATGTTCTGTCTCACTTTTTCTTCTTCATTCTGCTTCATGAGGCTGTCTAATTACAGTGTCTTCTGACTAGTGAACTTCTAGACTGCATGGGATTATTCCTTTCAAGCTTTTATTAAGAGTGTATCGAAAATAAATTTGTTTGTTGCCTTTTTGTTTTTAATCAAAGCTGAGATTTCAACATAGTGAAAAACTTCTGAAGCCATTTTCAGAAAAACTTCCAACAAGATATTCTTATCTTAGCTCACAGCCGCTGCACAATTCCTTCCCCACTCCTTTCTCTCTTTTTTTTCCCATCCCTGAGGAACCTGACACAGGGTGTTAGTGGAAATTGTCAAGTCCTGCAAAAATGGCCATGAAATGTCACTGGACCAGAAAGGAACAATAGGCAATAAGATAATATAATGGAAAACATGGAAACTTCAAGTTGTATTTTTATTTAAAAAGGAGATTAAATGCAGATCTCCTCTGAGGCTCTCATACTACTCCAGCTGGGCTTGAGCACAATTAATATTTCAATTATAATCTGAATGTGCTGTTCCACAAGACAGGCTGAGGCAACCTAAAAGCCTACTGCCCCTCAAGGAGCTGTTCCATCTTCTCCCTGCCTCCATTGCTTACCTCCCAGATGGTACCAGTCCTCCACAGCGGGAAAATTCAGCCCTCTAAACAGCACAACCACCAGCAGCATCCCAGGGAAACATAACAAAAAAAAAAAAGAAAGCAAAAAAAATATTTACACCTCAGACAAGCAAAGAGCTGTGACTGGGACCATGTGGAGCAATGTGGGAGAGATGAAACAACACAACAAGCCAAACCACAGCTGAATAGCTGAGACCACCCAGAACACTATTGTTTGCTCTGCTGGATTCCTTTTATTTTTTCTTTCCTTTTGCAGGATCAGCTTCTTACTCTGATCTGTTTTGTTGCAGGAATAAATGGCTGGTAATAGGAGAGTCAAGGGTATATAACTAGAAATAAACACAGAGGCTGAAAAAGACCTAACCCCAAATAGAGTTTTTTCCCTATCTCAAGGCAAGAATCACTCTTGCCTCACCCCTAGTCCTGGGTACATGCTTGCTGAAATTACACTGCTTTTTTGACTTCCTACCACCTCTGTTCCTGTAAACACTGAAGCTGTGGCTCCATAAACAAGTTGCAAAGTGAAAGACAAAAGATTTGCAAATTTATTTGATTTAAATTCTGTCCATTTCAATAGCATCTATGAAATTTCTGCAGCAGCTAGGCTAAGAGAAGTGTTAAAAAGTCATTGGTTTCCTATGCACAGATTTAAAGAAAAAAGTTTCTGGAGCACAAGTGCATAGTACATATTCACTACAAAGTAGTGGATTTGATTACACTGTGCCAATTGCACATTTATGAACAAGGTAGGGATGTAAAACACCAAAACCAGTTCACAAGTGTAAGGTATTTTTGTACTGCTTGTTATCTCATTAAAATGATTTCTACCGCATTCTATAATTTCTGCATTAAAACAAGGTTGTTTTAAACAGAGGGATGAAATACAGCCAGAATAGTTAGGATAATCCCCAGGAAAAGAAAACTGAGGGGTAAGGACTGGAGATGGAGCATATCAGGACATCTGGAGACATACTACAGTTACAAGGAGCTGTTGAAGCAGTCCCAACTCATTTGTCCACACTGCTCTCAAAACTCTCCCAGATTGACAGGACTCCAATACACATGTAGGAGCAGATTAGGTGCTTGTGATAAGGTTTTTGTAAAAACCAAAGATATCCATGGATAACCAGGTCCATGTGCCTGTAGTTTAAATGCCAGCCATTGTTCATCAGACACAGGATCCCTCTTGTGAGCTTGGACAGAGAACCCAAGCAGCATCAATGCCTTTTTGTCCCATGTGCAATAGAAATGAGTGAAAAAAACCCAAAACACCCTTTCCCCAGGTGGTTCACAGTTAAATGAAAAACTACAAGGCAGTAAGAAGTAATTCACTTTAGAGTTGGACTTAATCCTTGTGCTTCCCTCTCAACTCAGAATATTCCGAATGATGGAAAACAGAAAGGATAAGACAGGGTAACAGCTAGTAGTCACACAAACATCTGGACTTAAGGCTCTTAAATAAAACAAAAATCAGCTCTTTGTATGTCAGTTTTATAACATTTTTATTTCACTTGACCCAAAACACTCTCAAAACAAATCAGTGGAGGAATGACCGTGCTCTTGGGGATGTTTCTTGTTGGCTACCTCAGGAGTCTGTCCAGACCTCAGTGCTTTTCAGAACTGCTGGCAAAATTTGAAACAAGAGTCATACAGTTGTAGTAACTTAGATTGATATTGTCAATTTGGTTAGGGGAACTCACTGGAGCCACATGGTTTAACATGCCTGAACACAGTTAGGAGGAAAGACCCACTGGTTCTCTCGACTCCACATTTTCTTCTAGCACCACTCCTCTCCTGTGCACCACACTGCACGCATGACCATTGGAGAAGAGACTCCTTTGCAAAAGAAAGGCAGACAGGGAATTATGTATTCCTTCTGTGGAAAGCATTAGAGAAACCATTAATGAAATGTTGCAGCCAGTTCCACTGCCATGCTTCAGAAACGTTTACCACAAAACTTTATGTGAACTCAAAAACTCACATGCAGCAGTAATAGCTGCAGAGATAATGTCAGATCACTTATCTAAGAGAAAATTAAGGAGTGACAACTCAAAACTGCAGCTCATAGAGGTACTTAAGTGTAAAAATGAGGATGCTAAAACATCACTGGTGAGGTTCCAAAGTTAAACAGCTTCAACTGGTGAACCTTTGGAACAATTTTACTGGTGTAGTGGCTTCTCCATCACTGAATGCTTAACATGATAATGAATCTTCTCAAAGCCAAGCTATAGCCCACAGAAATATCAAGCAGAACTTATTGTCATGGAAGCAATCACACCAGATTCTACTTCTTAATCTTTGTCAGCCATGAATTACTGTTATTTCCATTATAAATTAACTATATTCTTCTGGGCATCATCAAATCCATCAAGAAACTTGGATCTGAAGGCAACATGCAGATACAGCAAAGCAGGAAGAATGCAAATGCGTAAGAAACTAATTTAGCCCACCATCTCTACAGCAGGAGAAATGCACCAGCAACTAAAATGTAGAAAAAGGGGAAAAAAGTTTAGTTTTCACCCTGCAAACAACAACAAGACACTGTTCTAGCTGTGTACAAACTGAAAGTAAAAGGAGAAAGAAGGAAAGAGATGCAGTCATAGACACACACATGACATTTTATTTAGAAAGTTCTGTTTCATTGTAAATGACTTTTCCTTACCAGGGTGCTAGAACATTAAGAATAAATAGGTATGGCACTGCAGTTATTGGACAAACTGCTAATATGTCATTCTTCTAGCATGGAGCTCTGGTTGCTTAGTAAAATTTTACCTGCAGCCTCTCTTTATTTGGGCAGAGGGAGAAAGTTGAATAATAGGCACAGATACAAATATCTTTATGGTGAAGGGGCTTTGATAGGTGAGGCACTCTGGTCTCAGAGACACTTCTTCCACTTCAGTTACTTCATGTCAACTGCGGAAACAGCAGGACTCAATAGTAAAGGTTTGCTATTTTGTTTCCCCTACTCAGGAGAAAGGTGTATTACAGAAAAAAGTGTTTGTAGATCTTAAGTGTTTCATATATTTTTACAGAGTTGAGTATTTTAAATACTTAAGGCATTTTATTTACTGTACAGCATCGCGGTTTTTAACTCACTCTACATCTATGCCATTATTCTATGGAGATCTGAGTCCCAGCAGGACTGAAAACGCCACCACATAATAAAGCTTCCTCCAAGCTACCAACAATAATTTGCATTTCCCCATCCAACAATTTGAAACTCCTTTCTCATGAAAATACATATTCTTTAAAAGCTTTGCTCATTTCAATCATAAAAGATTCCTGAGATAGTGAGCACTTGATTTTTTTGAGACCCTGAATATTTGGCCAAAACAGCACAAGTATTATTGATGCAAACAGGAAGCTTGTTGTTAGCAAAGGTTTTATTGTGTCCATCTGAGCAGAAGCTCATTTTCTGTTCTGGTGACAGTCCATCACCACACGTCAGACAGTGCTGTCTGGGACAGTGCCAGCTGTGCCAGCTGTGGCTGCATGCTGCTGGGTGTCTGTGGTGTGTGACTGTGCCTGAGCCCCAGACTTCACTGCGTGCACTGCGTAGTTCAGGCTCGTGCTCTGCGTCCAGCTCCAGGAGCCCGAGAGCGGATTATACAACATCCCACTCACCGTCTTGACTGAAAAGCCATCTAGGAGAGAAAGAAGCCATGTAAAGCAACTGAGGTTCTTAAATATTGTAAGTCACTGCAACATCAAGCTCTTTAGAACAGCAAGTCTGAAACATGTTTCTTCATCTGGGCTGGGGAGGAAGGTAGCTTTGTCAGACACCCCCACATGCAGTGCCACTGGCATCGCTGGTGACAGCAGGTCCTGCAGCTACAGGGCTCTGCTGAAACTCCAGCCTCACACCTCCTCATCTGCCTGACTGGTAATGTTTTCTGTAGGTGGAGACGTGCTTCAGGTAGACATCACACGCTCCAAGATCAAAATCTGAACACATCTTTGCAAGCATACCTCAGATTCTCTTCAGGAATGGAGAAGTGTAAGAAGAAGGCACATGAATGCCATCAAGGACTCGTGATTTATCAGTCCCGGCTGAGCAGCACTCAGTTCACTGCATGGATCTGCTGTGTCCCAGCAGGATACAGGGTGGAAGGCAGAAAACAAACACCCTATCAAAACAAATCACTCCACTGCACCTGCTTCTCCTTTCAAAGGAAGAACTAAAAGAACCACCAGTATGTGAACCAGTATTAGTCATATTCCTTATGGCATTACTGCAAAGTGCCAGGAAAAGACCTTGCCAAGAAAACAGCTCCACTCATACTTCAGCTTCTTTGCAATGAACTAGAGCAAAGTGAAATATTTGGTGAGAGGTTTTAAAACATATGTGGTGAAGGAGGGCAATGGGCAGAAGTCTTCCCAGCTCAGTGCTTTGTCTATTTTAAAAGCAATCAGACCAGGGTAATTTAATTAGAAATAATTAAAATCAGTATCACAGAGTTTCTCAGGAACAGGCTTACGAATTTGTGGTAGGTTTGATCTTCATATTTTGGAAGAAATCTTTTAGTAACGTAATATGAATAGAGAACATGGAGCAGCAAGCCAAAAATACAAACGCCTCCTCCCAAAGTAAAGGCAACAAACAATGCAGTGGCAGAAGTGCAGCCCCAGAGTGCCAACACAGTTATTTCCTCAAACCTGACCTAGAGCTTATGAACCACTTCAGAGCATACATTCTGTCACCAGAACACAATGGAAAACACTGGAATTTTTTATTTAGGCTATTAAACAGAGGGCAGCTGCAACAGTGATTTTGTTCAAGCAATCACTGCATTATTAGGATTCCATTTAATTTATTTTATGCAAAATCCAGTAAGCAGCAGTGTCATTAAACCAGGAACAAAACTCTTCATATACGACTGTTAAGTCAAGCAGGAAAAGCTGTGTATTGTTGCTAGCACTCACCCCACCTAACTTATCCCTTTGCCATTTCTACAGGGACCATTTGGATATCTCTGCATTCCCACCATCTGGCATGAAACTTACTTGATTCCAGGAGGTGCTCCAGCTCTTCAGGGGGAACAAATTTCTCCCATTCATGTGTTCCTTCTGGTACAATCCCCATTATTTTTTCTGCAACCACAATTCCCAGGACATAGGACAATTGTGTTCTATTGATTGTCGTAATGAATAAAGAACCTTCAGGCTAATTAAAATATTAAAATGTTCAATTAGAAGAGTATCTTAGTTTTTTAAATTGTAAATTTAATCACATTAAGACAAATAATTTGTCCATGTCAAAGTCTACACAACGCAAGAGTAAGAAGTAATTTCACCAGAATATATATTTATAACGTTTTAATACAAGAAAGAATATAATGTACTAACAGTATGTCTAAGGAATCTTCGAAGAATCAACACAATAAGGTCTTGGGTGGCCTAAAAACTATTCCCTAGCCCAAAAAACACCTAGAAAAGTCACTTTTAATATTTTCTGCTCAGGAAATGGATAAATAAAAGGTATTAAAGCATGTACAATATCTATTGTTAAAAACAAACAAACCAAAAAAAACCCCAAAAAAACCAACAAAGCAAAAAACCAAAATAAACCCACAAACCGCTTTTTTAATTGCGACCAAAGTAAAATGTGAAATGCTTCCTCAATTTTTCAGACTGCTGAATTCCATGCCATGCTTGTTTTCATAATTACATGGGCAAAGAAATAAAGCTAGAAACAAATTCTAAGTCGTTAAAGGATTGTTGGAAATAAGGGATAATTTTTTCATCCCTAGCAGGCTAAAAATTAGTAGTGCATTCCATTGAAATAATTTGTATTCCTTCTGATGACCAGAAAGATAAAGATATTAAACAGCTCCCACTTGTGTGCTGAGCCTACCATCCTTCTTTGCAAATGAACTAGTATCAAGATGAATAACCACTTGATTATCTCCAAAGCTTAACTAGGAACCTTTAAAAGCTCATCTGAAGTGATGCTAGTGCTGGGATAAAACCTTGTGTCAGAAACATCATTACAGAGTTCCTATGCAGTCTGAGCCACAGCTGTCCATCAACAGCAGCAACAGCAGCACTGCCACATATCCTCTCACCTGAGTGAAATCAGATGCACCCAGATTTCTTAAGGTCCTGATTCAATGCAAACCTGCAATACTAGGTAATGCCTTAACATTTTCCTGAGGCTAATTTGGGGAAATAAATCTCCCCTAACTGTGGTTACTGAATTTGGGAAGATATATTTGCATCATGGCAGAATGGAAGGTACTTCCAGAATATGCTTCTGACTTAGTGGAGAAATGTGTGTAGATGTGTTTTCACACTCCTTTTAAAAAAACTCAAAAATAAAAGAGAATAAATATTCCCAATAATGAAAGCAAAAACTGTCTTACCTTTAACACCTGAGAGCAACACTTGATAAACATTTCAAGGTCAGCCACATGCTCCACTACTTCAGAAGCTACAATTACATCAAAGGTTTCCATAGACTCCTCCACAATCTCCTCCAGTGAACTGGACTTGTACTGTATTCTCTTGGCCAGCACTGGATCAAATGACTTGTGCTGATCTGCTGTTCTAATGTTGTCCTCCACAGGATCAATTCCAGTAACTGAAGCTCCCAGTCTACCTAAAGGCTAATAAAAAAGAGTGTAATTTATTCTCTGCATGAAAACAATTTACTTAGAGGTTTCTGAAACTTTGCAATATATATACAAGATGCAGAAAGTATCAACACAAGACAAACAACAGTAAATGATGAGCTCTGATCCAGCAGTTTTATTTAAAATGCTTATTAAAGCAAAAACACCCTTAGATTTGGGAAAGGTGGTGTTAATTTTCTTTTAAAATTATATACTGGACTATGCACACATCTAAATCATGTTTTAGAATAATTTGTTCTCAATCCATTTTGTTACACCAAATAAAGATTTCTTCCACTACTACTCTCTGATAGAAGAAAAACAAAGGGGGAAAATCAACACAGTAATTAAAGGGGGGAAAACAATTCTGTATTTAATTACTGTCATTACTTTCTTCAACATCCACCTGTAATGGTAAATCCTCATATCTTTTTAATGGTTACTTAATATATTATTATCTCTGTGACTTTCTCACTGCTGAGAACTAAACACTGATGTTTACTAGGATAACATCAGCCTTGGCTGTCACTCAGGTTTCTCCAGTGTCTTCTTACTCCAAGGTTAACACCTTAGTCATCACCTCTTCTGAAACTGAAACAGGCTGCAGAACATGACCACATGTATGATATTCCAACCTGAAATTCACCGGTTGTTCAGCCTGAGAAGGTGATGCAGCACACTGGCTTTGCCAGCATTGTTGGAGAGATCCTTTTCACAAGACTACAAGATTTTGCTCAAAAGAGGAGAAAAAACAAAGAAAGAAAACATGGGAGAGACTCAGTTGCTTTGTAACACCTCGCTTCAGATACTGATGAAGTTTCCAAAGTCAGCCAGATGTGTAACCCTAAATTCACAAACCACCCCTAGTCTATTGATGGGACACAGCACTGTTTGGAGCTTCTGTGAACAGTGTTCCACCACAAACAGTAACTTCTCAGTCCCAAGTTTCTGCAGACTTCTCTGGAAGCCCCTGTACCACAGCAATCTCTACTGACACAGGAGAGGTATTATTTGGGTGCTTGATGTTATTCCATGCATTTCCCATGAGATCAAATCAAAGGCAAGGATCCCCACCCCCATGTGAAACACTGCAGACAAGCAGTTCAAATAAATAAATGTGTAAGGACAAGTTTATAACAAAAATTATTTCTTTGGTAATGAGGATGTCATGATTCCAAGTATTCTTGCCTAGATTCATACAGTGAAAAAAAGAATAAAGAAAGAAATATTCAAGGACTTTTTCATCATTCTTCCCCTTTCCTTTACTCTACAGTGCTTGAAATCTTATTTTCATGATTTAGAACCTCAGAATTTTAGAATTTCTCATTACCAACTCCCTCATTCTCTGTAAACCACCACCACTATGCTAACCAAATACTCTATGGGTTTTTT